>NC_051070.1:112452024-112774524 GCF_004664715.2 Peromyscus leucopus | reverse complement strand
CTGCAGCAATATTGGAAGCAGTGGTAAGGAGTAAGTAGCTTTCCTTACAGGTTGAAGTTACATGGGATTCACTGCATGGTATATGGAACTGGGTTGGGTGTGGCCCATGAAAGCTGAATATTGAAATTGGTTCTACTGGCTAGTGTTACAATTAAATAAACAAACTCAGAATTAAGTAAATTGTAATAAATTGATAATTCCCTCATTTCCATTAGATCATTACTTTTTTTTTTTTTTTTAGTTTTTGTGTCTTAGAAAATGCTATAGATTGAGGTCCTACTTTATATTTTCTACTCTTAAAAAACCCTCGATACCAGATGCTTTTTAAGACAAGTGATGCATTGAACATATAGTTCTGAGAGTTCATAGTCCACACAGCCTGCATGTGTGGCTATGCATCATAGAAGGCCCCTGCCTGCATCATATCTTGAAGAATGGGCTCATGGTGAGGGTGCATGAGAGGGCGGGGTCAAGCTCAGGGCAGAGTGCTTGAGGGAGGGGCTTACTCTTGTAGCAGCCTCTTAGGAAAAGATAGCAAGGTCCCATGATGAGTACCTCTTCCTGTCTGAGGACAGTGACCCTGGTCTCCCATAAGTCCCATTCAGCTACCCCACTTATAAGTTCTGCCACCTCTCATCCGACCACATTCGGAACCAAGATTCTAATGCGGCTTTGGGGATCCAGTTAAACCGTATCCCAGGCACAGTCCTTCCTAGCTCCCCACTAAGTGACACCATTTAGGTGGCTTGAAGTAGGCCATGGCAAGTGCTGGTGCTTAAATGTTTGCCAGAAGCAAACTCTCTAGGTCATATTCCTTTTGGTAGTGCCAAGACATTCAAGAAGCAAGCAGTACCAGGACAGTAGATGCTCAATAAGGGACAACTGTTTCTAAGGTCAATCTTTCAAAAGCCCTTGCCATCCCCAGGAAGCTGAATAATGCCCACATTACCAGATCCCTTCAGGCACAAGCTCTGGAAGACAGAGATCTCTGTTTCTATCTTCATATAAGAAGATCTGTAGTTCTAGACTCTATCCCTCCCAGGGATGTGTTACCAGAAGAAATGTGTCAGCTGAGGTGAGAGCATCTTAAATAGTTAGTGGCAAGTTTTAAAGCCAGAGTTTGAGGAACAGTATTACATAAGGTTGCTGATTTGTGTTGCCTGGAACATTGTGGGTGGGATGTGATCCTCAAAACTCCAAGCAGGTTGGTAGTGCTAAGTACCCAGTTGGTCTTCAGCACACCGTCCAGATTTCCTGGCCACTGGTCTAAAAGGTTACCAAAAGAAGATACTGTTTACCTGTCCATGTGCCTTGTCTCAGATAGGACTGCCTTTTAGTGTGGAATGTGTTTTTCTAACAGTTTTTACATCCCCGCTCCCATCTTTATGCAATGGTGGTGACAGTAGGTAGAAGTGATGGACGGTAGTTAATTTTAAATGCCCTTCTGGGAAAAGCTAGATATTAATTACGTGGTCCATTCCCAGTTTTTACATCAAGTCTATAAGTACTGCATATTGACTCTAAGTTGGCTTTTCTGGAACCAGAAGTAAATCTTAATCTCCATAAATGACCTGTATCAGCAGGCTGCATATGTGAGCCCTGTATGTACCCCACCCCCCTGGTAATGACTTTTACAAAACTGTTGATATCTGTTAAGAAAATCAAAGCATGGCATGAACAAACTTTGTGTTTTTTTCTTCTGCTGAGATGACTTTTCAAAGTCTAGGGAAATGGTTCTTTTGAGGAAAGGCAAGTGGCAGGGGAGCCTTCAAGCTTAACATCGTAGTGATGCTGTTTGTGCTTTAGCTAAGGAAACCTCAGCCAGCCTTCCAGGAGTTCTTGGGTATACATATCTGGCTTTGAGCGATTTTGTCTCTCCTTTGACATAGTTGGTTTTAATGCCAGTTTTAATTTCTTGGCGTCATGATTTGGTAAGCATATCGCCCACAGATGTGATTTTGAGCAAGAACCTAAAGTGTGAATTCAGAAGTGAGAGATTCACAGGGACTCATCAGACCACTCCAAAGAAGTGTCACAGTTGTACTGAAATGGCTTTCAACTGCTCACTGCAAACCTGCTCCAGTAGCAGAGTGCCGTGCGAGCCAGCGAGCGAGCGGCAGATTTGCAGCCACGTTAGTCATTTTCCTTCCTCTGTCTCCTTGCTGGGCTTGTGCTGGGAGCGCAGAGTAACACAGTTTAGTAGATTATGATTTGAAGGCTGGGCACCAGCCCGTGTTGAACAGTGTTTAGACTATGATTACTTTCTGGCTTTGTCACAGTTGACATTAATTATTGATGGAAGTTTCAGAAATAGCGCATGTGCCAGGAGCGTTTCACCGGAACGCAGGCTGCAGGCAGGAGGGATGCTGAAGAGTGTGGGGGCAGAGGCACCTGTGGCTTGTTGATGTCTGCATACAGGGAAGCCGGACCTGGTGGGCTGTGTGGTAGCTGTGTAAAGGTCATGGTATAACAGAAGGATGAACCGTCAGGCTTATTTCTATCGTGTTCCTCCCCAGGAACTGCACCGAAGAAGCCAACTTCAGCCGGAGCCAGCCAAGACGAAGGCTCTCCAGACTGTCATCGAGATGAAGGTAGGAACTGAGCGCGTTTGTCAAAGCCAGTGGTGCCTGGGAGTTTGTTGTGACTGGACGGTGCTTGACAAGCATGTGCACGAATCCAATGTTTTTCTCTAGACACCATGGAGGGTGCTCCGCTTCCGGCTCACTTTGCTTTTCTTAGTGCATCTCATTTATTGGCCTTTTAATTAAAGAGCTTTTCCAGGAAAAGAATAAAGGGCTCGAGTAGCTCTTGTTTAAAAGGAGCTGGGCTCCTTCCCAGAGTGTGACCAACGCCTTTAAAGAGTTTGTTTGTTTGAGCGTTATAAATGTTTACTTCTAAATCAAGTACCCCCTCCCCCATTATAATGGACAGACACCTTTGAGAAACTAGGACTTGACATGGCGATGTACTTGGGGTCATTAAATCAGAAAGCACTACTGTCCCCAGTCGTCACTTTTCAAAGAATGATACTTTAACTCCAGTATTTTCTTCTTAGCCAGTCTGGAAGTAAGAATAATTTATTGAATGCCTGTAAAGTATAGAAGTACTATTGAGAGGCATAGAGAGAAACTGTTTCAAAGAACAAAAAAGAAAAGAAATCCTCGAGGCTGGGTTTAGGGCATGTGAGGAATAATCAAGTTGGTGGTGATGGACACATCCTGGTCTCTCTAATCAGGAAGGAAATGTAAATGAAACATGTTTGGTTTGCCAGTGTCTAGACATTTGAACTCTTCTATTTCCAATTTTCTTTTTCTTTTCTTTTCTTTTTTTTTTTTTGGCCAGGAAACAAATGGTAAAATTGTTTATTTTAGGAATAAATAATTTCATTTAAATTGTCCTATTAAGGAGAAAATGTTTTCAGCATGAATATATCTGCCGTCTGTAATTCCACACCTGAGTTCATACTCTAGGTTCCCAGACCTTATTGTCCTACAGGAATCCAAAGGCTGCTCGCAGCTTGCTGACTTTTCTGTCTCACAGTACAAGATTTCAAATCATTTCTCAGAAGTTCCCAGGCCCTAGAGAAAAACTCATGTGAACTGTTGAATTTTGGGCATGTGCAATTGTAGCAAGATTTTTTTTTTTTAGTCCGTGGCTGTGTTTTTATCGGAGGACTTCGTTTCATGGCAACAGTGTAAAACATTGACTTGCCAGCAAACACCTCCCGGCCAGTTACATGAATCAGGGCGTTCAGGAGATACTTGAGCAGGTTGGCTTGAAAAGTATCATTTGAATGAAATATTAATAAGATTGAACAGTAAGGATTAATAGTAGCTTGTGGGTTGTGGTTGTTAATTCATGTAACTTTATTCTGCACTTAGAAGACAGTGGTTAGGTACTGGCATTTTAACTTCTCATTGCAACCAAAACTGAAATTAGATTGAAGGGAAAAAAAAAAACCTCAAAAACTAAAACTTAAAACATCACCACACAGACATACAGATACAGATACACAGACACAGAGACACAGACACACAGACAGACACATACGAAAGAGAGAGAAAGAGACAGAAAGAAGAGAGAAATGAGCTGATTTTATTTTATAAGCATGGCTCTTCCTCCCTTCTACCTACCTTTACATTGACTGCCTCCGTGTTCACAATAAACAATAGAATTAACATTTTTTTAAGTAAAAGGAGAATTCTAGAGATCTCTTAGAGGTATCTGGCCTCGGGTGGTAAGTGTTCCCTTGTTAAGTGTCTCCATTTAAAGACAACTACATTTTTGGTGACTGTTTAAAGTAGGAAAATCTGTTTTATTCTATGCTCACTTCGTATTTTATTATAAGAGAAAAAGTAAAGAACATTCATTTAGTCTAGCTAACTGTGGAGGCATAAACTATAAGGGCAAAATGAATATAAACATACTCTCAGTTAAGTGAGGTTAAAAGTTTTCATTTATGGCTGGGCGGTGGTGGCGCACGCCTTTAATCCCAGCACTCGGGAGGCAGAGCCAGGCGGATCTCTGTGAGTTCGAGGCCAGCCTGGGCTACCAAGTGAGTTCCAGGAGAGGTGCAAAGCTACACAGAGAAACCCTGTCTCGAAAAAACCAAAAAAAAAAAGTTTTCATTTATGGATGCTGGTGATGCTGAGTCTATATTTTTAGGACAAATGAAGGTCAATATATGTCTGAGGAAACAGAGGACAAGTCCTAGTGTCCTTTTGGTGCCTCCTAACTCACATAGGCTTTGTCTGGTATTTTATCTGTGGAGAAGTCTGCTCCCATTAGCATCTAGACTCCACACACCTGAAGTGAGTTCTGGAGGCTCCTGGTGCAGGGTCATCTCCTACGTACGTCAGGTGTGTACTTGTGACAGAGGCACTGATCTCATCTCATTTTGTGTCTTAGAAATTAGAGTGTTGGGAACCCAGACAGGATAAGCCTTAGAGGGGACTAGTGAATAGAACTTCAAATCAGAGCTTGGAATTTGAGATTTTTTTTTGTCTTAGATTTGGCTGAGCGTCAGTCATCATTGTTATTTAGTGCCTTGCCAAATCTAAAGTTAGAAAGAGATTTTTTTTTTTTTTAAGATGGTCACATGTCCCATGTATCTCAAGCTGTCTTCAATTTTACTATGTAGTCAAGGGTGACCAAATTTACTATGGAGTCAGGGCTGACCATGAACTCCGGCTCCTCCTGTCTTTCGTTCCCAAATGCCAGGATTACATGCCACCATGCCCTATTCAGAAATACAGAGAAGGCTCTCTTAAAGTGTCCCCTAGTTCCAGGAAGATGGCATGAATTAGAGCAGACAACATGATCACTTACTTGTCTCTTGTTCCTTAGGGAAATTGAGGGTGGAGTTCTGAACCCCATTTGTTCCCACCCACATTAGCATCAACTCCACAAAGGGGCTTGGTGGGTAGGTGGTTTGCAGAGTCCTGCTTATCTCCAGCTCTCTGAGAGCTCTGTGGGCCTCACAGACTGGCTGCTTTTGTGTGAATGTCTCTGCAGTGTTAGCCCTAGAGAAGGCCATCTGTGTCCCAAAAGGGGACCCGTCCTCCATAGACACTCCTCCCACCCAGTCTCCCAAGGGAAAACAAGAGGAGGGAAGGAAAACCAAGCCACTGATGATTTATCTTCTTGCAGGAATCTCCACGTTTTAAACTTGGCCCTGATCTGGTGTGGCAGGTATGTCCGGCATTTGCACGTAGAAAACTGTGTGTGCTTCTCTGAGAAATTCCTTTCCTGTGGAGCTCCTGAGGCCCCTTTTCTGATTCTGGTCTAAGCTCCTTTCTGCTCTTCTGGAGTACTGCCTGCAGCAACAACTCAAAGGCTGGGTCTTCACTTCTCTCTTTAATGCTAATGCCTTTGAGCGAATACACTCTAAGCCGTTTTGATGGTAAATTTGACATGAGCATTCTGACCAAAGCTTTCACTCTCTTGAGTTTATTGATAAACTATCCATCTTTAAAAGTGAAAAGAGAATGGAGTATATGAATGGTTAGCACTTGTCAGCTAGCTTGAAAACTTTTCTTGCTAGAACTTGTAAGCCGGTGAGAGTCTAATTCTGTTGAAGTCACAAGGAAATTTATTGACCCATTTAACTGAAAAAGCAAAATAATAACAACAAAATCCAAACCAAAACAGGGTATGGTTCCAGGCACAGCTTGATCCACTTTTTGTGTCAGTCTGTCCCTTGTCTTGTCCCTCATGAGAGCTGTTCCCAGACAGCTTCTCCCTGTCTGTCTGAGGAAGACAGCCACCACAGCCCCCAAATTCAGAGTTAGAAGGGAAGAGAAAGTTAGGTTTTTGTTTTTTTGTTTTGCATTTAATACAGAAAATCAACCAATGCCAGAGAAATGATGGTTGCTGAGATAAGGTGTAAAACTTCAGGCTGAGCTTAACAGCCCAGATAGAAGAGAAAAAGGCCTTCTGTTCCCTCACTTGCTTAACAAGTAAAACCGATGCTCAACAAAGGCGTTTTCTGGTATGGGGAGATGTCTTGGCTAGCAATGAGCTTACTGTATAGACGTTCTAGATAAGTGTGAGGACCTGAGTTTCAGATCCTCAGCTCAGCACCAACACAAAAATCCAGGCATGATGGTGCACACCTAAAATCCCAGCCTTGGAGATGTGGAGGCCAGTGGCCGGTCTCTGGAGCCTGCCAGTTAGCCAGCCTAGGCAGTTGGTGAATTCCAGGTTCACTGAGAAGCATTGTCTCAAAACATGAGAGCAATTGAGAAAGACACTGGGTGTGGACCTCTGGCCTCCATGTATGTATATACTTGAATGAGTGCACCCACAAACATATTCATAGCCACCTATTCAACCCCCCCCCACATGTACACAAAAGAAGAAAGTCAACCTTCTGTTAGAACAGCAGAAATGAACCATTCTTCAGCAGATTTTATCAAATGAATATCCCCGAGTGATATAAGAGCTTTAGTAGAAATTTCAGAAACCATGCTTGATCTGAGGAGCTTGTTAACTACAACTATAGAAGATTAAGAATCCAGGGGCATGATGTTGCGAAAATATGGGCTTTCTGTTGGAGCATGGGCCTTTTGCTTTGTAGCTGTGTGGCTAGCTGAGGCAGGAGTCACTTGGACCATTCCTGTTGAGTGAGTATCCCTTACACCTGAAGGCCGATGGAAGCAGTTGGAACTAAGCAAGAACAGCACCAGACTTCAGTAAGATGCTCAAGCGAGGCTGGGGTGGTGCTGGCACACAGCTCTAATCCCAGCACTTGGGAGGCAGAGGCAGGTGGATCTCTGTGAGTTCAAGGCCAGCCTGGTCTACAGAGTGAGTTCCAGGACAGCCAGAGCTACACACAGAAACTCTGTCTTGGGAAAAACAAAACAAAAGCTCAAGTTCCTTCCTGTGGCGCACAGGAGAGCATGCCTGCCTTCAGCTGTGACTTGGGGTAGAAGCTGGCTTTTCTTAAAAAAACTGAACATTGCCCTTTGTCTTTGTGCCCAGGCAGGTGTTGTTGTCCTGCAGATGGGTTCAGATTCCTCTAAGAGTAATCTGAACATTTGATCAAATTGACTTCATTTGGGCTTGTAGGGTGTAGGGGAACATTTGACTCCAAACCTGGTTCAACCATAGCCGGTAACCCTCAGTCCCAGGATCGAGTCAGAGGTACTGTGAGATAGCCATCAGGTGTTTTTGGACTCCAGACCCTGTTTAGGTTTATTTCATTCACCTTTGAGACAGTCAGAGGTATTAATTAAAATGATTTCTTCTCCCAGGATGCTGTCTTCTAGGAAGATTTGTACCATATACAGCTTCATCTGGTTAGGCTGTAACGATGGCATCTAGGCTTTGAGACTATGACCCACCACAGCTGTGGCTCTGTGGTAGAGAGAGCACTTGTTAGCATGTGTGACACTCTGCTTTGTATGCAAGTCAAGTAAATGAACGGCAAACAAGAAAACCGGTTCCTATTTTTTTATGGATAATAAACAAAAGCAATAAGCACAGTAATATCGCTAAGCAAAGTGCCTCCTATGCCAACAGCGAAGTCTCCTCCCACATATGGAAGTTAAGTAGTTTCAGCAAACCTGGGAGGAGACATGATGGTCCCAATCCGGATGATCAAGATCCTACAGCTAGCTGGTTGGCAGCTAAGGTTTGCACAAATACTCTTCCCCAGTCCTAACAGTGCTCACGGAGCATCTGCTTTGTGCCTTCTACACTACAGATTCGCTAGCATGGCTGGCAGGTCAAGTGGCTTTTCTTGACCTCATTTTCAGCGCTCATTTGGGACAGCGCACAGGGACTTACATCTGAGAAGAGCAGAGTCAGCCCTGAGTGTTGGAGAAGCCCTCTGTGGGTTTGCAGGACTTCAATGCTATACTTGGTGCTGGGAGGCAGGGCTGATTCATTCCACACATGTGTTATCTGCCCTTCAGACGTGGCTCTTGTAGCCAGCGTGTATCCTGTTTCCCACTCTGAATTCTGAATTTTATTATGAAGTCTTTTAACAGTGAGGTATGACTTGTTCAGACTTGCAGAGTCTTGTTTTTGTTTTAAATAAATATAAATCTTTAAAATATTTTCCTATTTTTTTGAATTTTATATATTTTGATCATATTCACTCTCTACTTTTCTCCCTAATTTCTCCCAGATTTCCTTGCCTCCCTACCCAAATCAACTAAATGTCTCTTTTTTTATTAACCCACTCAGTCCATTTTGTGTTGCCCATATATTCCTTGATGTGTGGCTATCAATTATGTGTTATTGGCCTACCAGGGGTCACACCCTTAAAGAAAACTAATTCTCCCTCCTGCAGACACCATCAACTTTCTGTGGTTCCTCAGTTAGGGGTGGAGGCTTATGAATGACTGCCACAGGTCCTGTTACCCTGAAGACCATGTTGCTCTGGTCTCCCCTGACTTGTTGCTTTTAATGTTATTCTGCCCTTCTTTGGGGGTAGCCACTGTATATGTGTATGATATAGAGTTCTCACTCTGGCTAAACACTCTATCAACATTGACACTGTACACTTCTACCGATTTTGAGTGTTCGTGCTAACCACCATCTACTGCAGAGAGAAGCTTCTCTGATCAGGTCTGAGAGGCACAGACACAGTGCAGTTTGGTCCTATATTCATTTATCAGAATAATAATAATAATAATAATAATAATAATAATAATAATAATAATAATGTCATCCTTGGCGCCTATGAGCTCCCAACATAGGTTCTTGGTCAGATTTACTGTGCCGGGTATGTGTGTCCTCTTATGCAGCAGGTTTGAAATCTAACCAGAAAAGCCTTTTTTTTTTTTTTTTTTTTAAATGTGCTCCATTCATTTGTGATACCAGAATTATCCTGTAGCTTGTTTTTCCCCCTTGGGAAATTTCTTCATATTTTCATCTTACAGCTTGAAACCATTTCTGTCCCACTTAATTATTTTTCTTAAGTAAGGGGGGAGTTGTGGGTTGTAAATGACATCCAAAAACAGCAAAAGCAAAATATCCAGTTAAATGTAGCTCTGAATGATATTTAATTGTCTTTAGAACAAGTAAGATAAAAAGAAAAATACAGCATTTTCTTGTCTTGCTGGAACTCTTCCTGTGGTATGTTTGATTCTGATTGTTTGACCGGGTTTCCAGTTGATAATTACTACTATTAACTTCATTAGTTTTGAAAATATCATTCCTGAATTTAAAGCACACACACCAGTGTTTATTGAGCAGTTTTTTGTTTGTTTGTTTTTGTTTTTTGTTTCTCGAGACAGGGTTTCTCTGTGTAGTTTCGGTGCCTGTCCTTGATCTCACTCTGTAGACCAGGATAGCCTCGAACTCACAGAGATCCGCCTGCCTCTGCCTCCTGAGTGCTGGGATTAAAGGCATGCGCCACCACCGCCTGGCCTGAGCAGTTACTTTGTACACAGTACCACATAGTGTATCTTTAAAACAACAACAGCAGCAAAACACAACTGAGCTGTCAGTCATTAAGGTGCTAATAGAAGTGAGTGGACCAAATTTTGATAAGAAAGGGGCAGGAAAGGGCTATGGGAAACCAGAGGAAACCAAATGAGGGAGGGCAGGGAGTGCTGCTTGGAGAAAACGGCATTAGAGAAACACCTTGGAAAACTGGTGCAGTTGTACAGAATGGATGGGCTGCATTGTGGATTGTAAGCAGTGGAGACTACCAGAGTGAAGACAAGGAGGCTGTGATGCATAAGGAACACGTGGGGAAGATCAAGCCATCCACTTGGTTGAGAGGAGACTTTTTAAGCCTAGAAGCAAAGGAAGAGAAACCAAGAGAAAGAAGGAAAGAAAAACAGTAAAAGCCAAAATTAGTGAATTGAAAAGTTAACATTTTTTAGATAGGAACACCAAAGCCAAATACCAACTATCTGACAACAAAAATGACAGATCCTGCTTAGAACCCCAGAGACAGCTCAGATAACCAAAGCAGGAAAAGTGGGACATCACTCCAAATCTTAACGTAAACAGGAGAGGATTTGTGAATGATTCATGATAACAAATTGAAATTTTAGGTAAGTGACTAAATTCTATTAAAACTACAACCTGCCAAAACTGTGTGAATAGGAAAAGAATATCCAAGTGTCCTAGAGTCTAAAGAAAGTGATGATGTCATTTAAAAACTCACCACCAAGCCAAACAAATCTCTCAGAACCCAAACACAAATTTTGTAGGTTCAGATGTCATCTTCAGAGAATTGTACCAAATGTTTGTGGATGGAGCTAGATAGATCATAGGAAAAGTATTCCTAAACAGAATGGAAGGGAGAACTGCCTGGCCTGTGTGTCTTCTGCTTAAGCTTGATGCTGCTGCCTGGCCCTACCAAGGCACTGGAAGTAATTGTGTGAATAAACACTATGAATTATTTGAATGAAATGAATGCAATTATAGACAACATGGGAAAAGAGCAAAGTTGTACTAATATTTGGATATCAGTGTTAGTCTCCATAGTGAAAATATAAGGAAAAAACGAAGAGGACTTAAGTAGACACAGAGAAAGCCTTTGATAAGTGTAACATCTGTGAAAATCTCTTGATTGGAAGTGGAGAGTTGTCTTAGTCTAAGGGGGGTGGTTACAAGAAAGATGTAGCAAGTATATTTCACATCAACAGTTGATCCATTTCCCCATGACTCAGGGATCAGGTTGGGGTGTCTGTTGCTCGGTAATGCTCTGGGTATCACAAGTCTAAGAATTAGAAAGGAATAAATAAAAACATTTTTATTTAGAGGCAATATGATTGCAAGTACAGGAAATCTCAACTGTGTGTGTTTGGATTAAAAATGGATTTAGTCAAATGTCTGGCTCATATTATAAAAATCAATCTTCTATTAACAAATATGAAATGAAATTTATATCTTGTCAGTTATGATGACATTAACAAACCCAGAATCTCTAGAATTAACTCTAACAATGATTGTACAAGACCTAGCCAATTCGTTCCATGAAAGGCTGTACAGCAAGAAGTAGCAGGCTATTGGTCCATGCAGCACACAATTAACATCCACAAAACAATTTTAAAGAATCCAGATCCAAAAGAGCATGTAAAACATGCTGTCCTTTGCGTCCGCCAAAACTAATTAATGGTGTGAAATACCCAGATGGTAGCTAATTTCGAGTAGGAGAGAAGCAGTCGGGGCTCAGGGAAGAATATCCTGGCACTAGGTGGTCATGTCCTGTTGTGTGAGCTGGTTGGCGTATGCCCAGTGATCACTTTATTATAGTTCACCATAAGCGGGTTAAATCACATGAGTTTGGTAACTTGAAATATCTATTACCTTTATGTAAAATACTCATTTAAAAGCAGGAAAAGCTCAACAATCAAAAGCAGATAACCCAGTTAGAAACTAGACAAAGGAGTTAAACAGACGTTCTCCAAAAAAAGGGATTCAAGTGGGCAATATGGACATCAAAGGACCCTAGGTATCATCAGTCATTAGGGAAAAGCAAATAAAATTATATTTAGATGAACTCCTCCACTCCCATAGAATGACTAAAATAAAAATGACAAACAAGGAGTGTTGAGGAAAGATGTATAAATACTGGACGGCTTGAATGTTCATATGGGGATTTAAAATGATGCAGACCATTTTGTCAAACTACTGGGCACTATCTCAAAATACTAAACCTGACCCAGAAATCCTACATCCAGGCACACCCACAAAATTGAAAACAAGTGTCACTATCATTTGTCACACCTACAATAAATAAAGCCACCAAAGTGTCCATCATGAAGAAATAGAGTCAGAGGTATCCACAGTGTCAAATGTTACTTAGTAAGAAATAATGCATTACTGATTCATGCAGCAACCTGGAGAACTGTGAAGACATAATTATAAATAAAGGAAGCCAGTCCCAACAGGCCATCTGTTACCTAACTTGAATTATATGAAGTGCCCAGTAGGAGCAGGGTAGTGGCAGAAAGATGAGTGATTGCTAGTAGATGTGGGGAAAGGAGAGAGATGAGTCACTGCTAACAGGTGAGAGCTTTGGGGACCTGAGAATGTTCTAGAATTAGCGGTGATGATTCCACAAACCACTTAATTAAATATGGGCGAATTTTATGTTCTGTGTATTATATCTCATCTCAGCTGGTACTAAATTTTAAAAAAGTAAAGGAAATGATCAGTATGATGATTGTAAATGTTTACTTGAGGTACCGTAACTATAATGTTAGGAGTAGAGCTATATTACTGCTCTTATAGAAGATGTCCCAATGTAATTCCCAGGAAGGTTTTGAGCCTAGACTACTAGGCTCAAGTAGTCTTCCTGCCTTAGTCACCTGGATTGCCAGGATACTACTGCTGTAACATATAAAGAGGTTCTACTTATCAACATAGAACAAATATTTGGGGAAAATATCTCAAAACATTGACACACACTATTTTCCCCTCTAAATTGTCATGCTGTCATGTTACATTTATTATATAGGGATGACTTGTAATTATTATTTGGGAAAAGCAACAATAAGGTTGTTAAAAGAAAAACCCATCACCACCGCGAGAGATGGCATACACTTGTGATTCTAGCTAGGCTACAGGAGACCCTATCTACAGCAAAACAAAGCAGCAGCAAACATTCCCCCAATAAGCACCTATCGATAACAACAAACCATCATAAAAACCTTAAATTTTATACTTATTTTCCTTGACGGACTGTGAGGATTCCAATGGAAGGATCCTGGTATTGAATAGATATTCAAAGAATTATTTTCTTCACTCCCTTCGTTTTAATCTTGAAATTGAGTTTTGTCTGCTAAAAAAAAAGTGCTACATTTGAGGAAAGTTCAACAGAGAAACAGAATTAAATAAGCTTACTTTAGGCAGAGTCTCAGCTCTGAGTGCAGTCGTGATTTGCATTTTGAAAAGACTTTCAAATGTCTTTGAAAGGAGAAACCAGTGGAGAAAAAAAATAAGTGAATCACATCATAGGCGCATGATGGTCCATGCTATAATAAATGACCAAGGGGTTTCCCTTTCTTGGTTCCAAGCATCTGGCAAGACCCTGACCCCTCCGACTCTCATTAAACTCATCTGGCAATGGAGGGATTGGAGTTAAGTGTCCTGCTTTAAACATTCTACCAAGTTTGGAGGCTTTGTACCGAGAATTTGAACTCTAAAAGATGGCTCTGATGAGTCTGACTTGAGGTGACATTCTTGTAGTATTGAACCCTCAGCTTTTTGTCTTGAGTCCTGGTCAGCAGAGTGCAGACTAGCAGCCAATGTTTTGCGCCATTGCTGGTGCACAGTGCCCAGCCTGGTGTTTATTGAGGGAGTGCAATTTCCTTCCTAATGTGCAGCCCTACCAGTAAGGTTGAGAAGTCAGCCATGGGCCTCATGTGAACTTCCTTTTGCAAGCTGTGGTAATGACAGTGTACCGACCATCATCAGCCTCATCCCTAAGGCATGATCCCCTTTCACATCCATCAGGCAACACTGGGGATGGTGTGGGCTGAATTCCTTTACTGGCTGTTGCTTTTTCCATGAAACAAGCTGGTTGAACACGGGAAGATTTGTGGTATGTTTCAGAGAACCTGAGAAAGCCTCTGCCCCAACCAGAGCCATGGCTAGGGCTAAAAGGAATAGGAAGACTAAGTTCAGGTTGACTGCAAGGCCTGAGAGCATCTTCACCTATTTATCTACCCGAGGAAGACTGGAAAAGAAATGGAGAGGGAAGTATCCATGTCTTTAGCCTCCCTGAAATGTGTTTGCTGCCTTAGAGAGGCACGTTTCTCTGTGCTTTTTTCAGAGGATGGGTAGCTAGAATCCAAATGCTCTTTGTACTTTGGTATGTGGGTGCATACGTGTGTGTGCGTGTGCGCGTGCGTGCGTGCGTGCGTGCGTGCGTGTGTGTGTGTGTGTGTGTGTGTGTGTGCTCTCATTTGAAAGAAGTTTTTTTTTTTTGTTGTTTGGTTTTTTCGAGACAGGGTTTCTCTGTGTAGCTTTGCGCCTTTCCTGGAACTCGCTTTGGAGACCAGGCTGGCCTCGAACTCACAGAGATCCGCCTGGCTCTGCCTCCCGAGTGCTGGGATTAAAGGCGTGCGCCACCACCGCCCGACTGAAAGAAGTTTTTGAAACCTCTCCATCCCTTATATCTCTCCCCGACATCTTCACTGTTTTCCACTGTTTTCTCTTGAAGTTGCCCTGCGATTGTCAGACAAAAAACTGTGTGGGGAAGATCTTGAATCGGCCAGGTGTCTAAAGTAGAGCTCCTTCTCTGAAGCTAGTCTTGCTTGAGGTTGGTCAGGAGACAGTGGGATCCCACTATGTGAATTAGTCTTCTATTTCAGGAAAGTTGTCTGTCAAGGAAGCATTCCAGTTGACTGATTGAACTCTTAGACAGACTGCTACTCAATGGTCTCCAAACTATAAAATGGCAAAAAGAAATAACTAAGTTGATAAGGTTGTTATGGAGGGTTACTTGAGAATTTGTTAGCATAGGGATTCTCTAAGTAATCAGTGAGCATTGACTATTGTTGTTCTGAATTGCATTTTTAATACCAGAATAAACAAATGTTTGATTTTTTTCCATGCTATTCCTTTCTGTATGTTCAGGCAGCACAAACTTATTTATGTTTTTATATTTTATCTAAGTGAAACATAAGTGGGAAAATGCAGATATGAACTTAAAACTTTTGATGTATTTTTCAAGCTGGGAACTTTACAAACCATTGTATAGTGTTGTATCATTTTTCTCTGAAAGGGATCTGCTTCCCTTAGAAAATCATTCATCATTTTTGCTTCCTCTCTTGTGGGTGCTGAAGCAACAAGTCCCCACCTGGCACTTCCGAGCCTCTTTGTGTCACTTGTGTCATGGACACACTGAAATTATTTCATCCTTAGTTACTAGCCCTGTCCTGGTTTATGTAATTTGGAAATCTAGGGAGCGGATGATTCAGGGGGAGTTCAATCTACTTGTCCAAATGGTGATCCAGTTTGTTTATTCTTGATAGAGGGCCTCCCTGAATACCCTAGGTTGGTCTTGAACTTGCTATTCTCTTTCTGTAGCCTCTTAATTGCTGAGATCCCAAGTGTATGCCATTAGGCCTCAATTTCTCATTTTGTTATCACAGTTTCAGTGGAATTGCCCCTGTTACTACTGATATCTTGAACCTGTCTTTGATTCTCATTTTTCTCAATTCTATTCACTGTCTAATTTTCTGGGACTGTCTATGATCTCCATCAGTTTTTATTCCCCATGCTTTTGATAATTCTTTTATTTATTTATTTTTCCTAGCCTGGATCTTCAGCCATGGCTGAAGAATGTTTCACCACCAGTTTGGTGATTCCATCATCTCCATGTTCTTCTATGCCAGCTTCTGTTTGGCTCATTAACTCCACCCTCACCATCTTATTATCACCTCATGTGCCAGTTTATAAATGATGCCCAGTCATCCCCAGGAGCACACTCCTAACTCAGTTCTAGGGATGGCTGTCATTCATCTCATCTTCCCTTTGTTTCCACCTCCTCTGTAGTGAAATGTGACATCCTCTTCTTTTTGTTTTTAGACAGGCTCTTACGGTGTTAATCTGTAGACTAGGCTGGCCCCAGATTCACAGAGATCCACTTGCCTTTGCCTCTCGAATCCTTGTAGTAAAGGTTTGTGCCACCACACCTGGCTTATAGTCTGCATTTTTTAGTTTTGTCTGTTTCTTTTCTCCTCTTTGCTGTACAACCCTCATCATTTTCTAGTTCTTCCGAATATTATATGCTGAACATCATAATAAGTGCTTTTGAGTTTGTAACTTCTGGCTGGCAAAAATTTTATCTTTCTTAAGTTAAACTTACTCAGAGCCAAAGCCCTCCTTAGGCTCTTGCGCTCTGTGAAGGTTTTTGGACTCCAGAAAGACTATCCTAGCCCCTCCCCCTTTTAAAACTTGTTTATTTCCTTAGATAATCTTACATCTAACTATACCTTGGACACTTTCATACTTACCTCCTATGCAACAGGTGACACAAGTCTTATTTACGCATTTTGGCAATCCAGTCAGTGGATGGTCAGGTGTAGGCCTGTCTGGTTAATCGATATGTTCTAAGACCTGTCATTGGCAGGTTTTTTTTTTTTTTTTTTTGGCTGTTGTCAATGCCATACACCCATATTTTCCTTATTCTCAGAAAAGGAAAGAATGTCCTGTATTTATGTCTTTTCCTTAAAAGACACTGGTTGGCCTTGCTAGAGTTACAAGTTCACTCCTGGACCAGTCGCTGAGTCTTGAGATACATGGATCTTGTCTCTGGGCAGGGCTAAACAATTGAAAATCCTCTTAAATCACAGCAAGTTTGGCAAATACAGTTCCTAAAAGGCAAAAAAAAAAATGACCAGAACAAAGGCAAAATGAAACAACAGGACCCGCTCCCCCAGATAAACGAAACCCCAAGCAGTAGCTATGCAGACAACGTCTCCACTGTGGTTACTGTTCTGGAAGCTTTCCATGTCGTTTTCCACTTAATTCTCATAGCAGTGTTAGGAACATGGTCACCAGGTTTGACCAGGTGGAATCCAAATAGAAGCTGCCATCTTGACCGGTGTACCGATGGGACTAGAGAATGGACAGACATACTGGTGTGGTGTGATGATGGTGCTGCCTCTTCTCTCCTGGTGGGGGCGTCCATGCATGATAATGTTTCCCAAGCATTACAAACACTTGCAAGTTTCTTAGCACACCCAGAAGCATGTTCTAATTTCAGAGAGGCTGAATATCCCATCTCAAAATTTAAAAGCCTAAATTGAGATCCGCACCTAGGTGCGTGGCTCCTGAAGGCTGAGTTTTCACCTTCTTATGCAGTGTGTCTGGGTTTTTATCATTCTCTCTCTCTTAAAGATTTATGTATTTCATGTTATGTGTAATTTGCCTGCATGTATATATGTGTACCATGCGCATGCCTGTGGAAATTACATGCCTGTGAGCCTATGTGGGTGCTGGCAATCAAACCCAAGTCCTCTGCAAGAACAAGTACTCTTTTTTTTTTTGTCATTTTTCTTTTTGTTTATTCTTCTCTCATATGATACATGCCAATTGCAGACTCCTCCCCCTCTTCTCCTCCCAGTCCCCCCTTCGCTGCCCCCCCCCACCTCTTCTTTCCCCTAGATCCACTGCTCCTCTGTTTCCTTTCAGAAAAGAGCAGGGCTCCTAGGTACTTTTCATAGATGCGCCATCTCTCCAATCCCATTAGCTTCTTTTGTTTGGTCTAACTCTGTTAAGAATAACAGCAGATTCATAGACAGAGGCCATACAGTATAGCTAGTACCATAAGAGAGATGCACTTTTTTCATGGTTTCGTATCAGTACCATGTATATCAGGGTCAGGGTGGCAGGAAGGACATGGTCCAGAGCAAAGGTTTCATAGCAATGAGTCAGTGTAGACAAATGAGATTATGATAAGTGGCCAACTTGCCCTTAATTGGTTGGAATCTAACCTGATCCCATGTCTGTGCATTTTCCCATGAAGGAGCAGATATTTTACAAACAGATAAGCACAGAAATGTCATCTAGAACCTGGCATGTCCTTTGTCATCTTCTAATCTAGGTTACTATCTGTTCATAGTTTGGTTAGGACCAAGACAATGAGGTTTTGGTTTCCTGATATGTATTCTTTTTCTTCAAATATGTTGTAGGCCTAAGTCAAATTCTTTCTAGAGTACTTGGCTGGGGCTTGTGCAACCATGGTTAAACCTCACACTGTAGGTCCTTCCAGAGCTAAGACATGACTCAGCTAGCTTAAGACTCAGGGCTACATGGTTGTGTTTGCATCTGCAAGTAGATGACTTTTAAAGGTTGAGCCTTCGCAAGCCTCTGTGGTATCCAGCAATAAAAGTTTGGAATTCTATTCTAAATAAAATGTAATATAATTATGTAGGACTGTTTCCTGAGCATTACGTCTTATCTTCTTTAAGCCAGTTTGGGCCTATGTTGATCAGTGCCTGCTAGCTGATATGTGGCCATGGTGAGTCCCATGCTCTCTGAAAGCTGTTTATATATTCTCTCTTGTCCTGATATTAAAATGAAACCCATAATTCCTGCTGTATTCAGAGGAAAGTACATTATGATGCTTAGAATTCACATAATTGTTGCATTTTGTGATGAACTGATATTTCTTTTTTAAAAATGTTCCGCCCACTCGCCTTTTCAGCCTTCAGTTCCTAGAGAGGAATTGAAATCTGTTCCTTGCTGTTTAAGGGGAGCATGATGTTTGACAAGCGCAGGAAGAGGTACAGTGGCATTCTGACTGGCATTCTGACTGGCACAGCCGATGTAGGCCGTTTCCTCACAGGATTGCTGTGTCTTATGTGCCAAGTTCAACAGCCTTTGCAAGTAGGTTTGTATGTTTCTACATGTGTTCATTCGTCCAGTAAGTTGCTCTGGTCTCTTTGCATTGAGTCTTGTCTGTGGTGCCTGATGGACCCCTGCAGTCCTCCAGGGCACTAGCATCTCCTTGTGACCTTGGGAAAAGGCAGGTTAAGATTTCATAGTTTTGAGTTGGAGCTCAAGATTTTTGCCCAGGTGATTCCCATGCAGCTGGGGCCAGGCTCCTTCATGAGTAACAAGGATCTAGACTATATCCCTTCACTGAGAGAGAAGGATGCCCCAAAATCTTGTTTTGGTTTACCTGCTATCTCCCATACCTGGCAAAGTGATTGGTACTAAGTAGATGTCCAATGTACATTTATTGACTGAATGGGTGGATGTGTGAGAGAACTCCCTGGGTCTAAGTTTAATACCAATCTGAAGCATATCTATTTTAGAAAATCCTGGATTCGTAAAAAAAGAACAGAAGAAACTGACTGGGTCTCCCTGCTCAGCTTCCATCTGCATTGGTCGGTGGTGCTCAGCAGCTGTTGCTAACACTCCTGGCTGGGTTAAGAGTTACCATGGTGAGCCTATGGCTGCTAGGAGTACGGTCTTGTGGCTTAATTTTTACTTGTATATCAGATAGTTATTTTAGCTGGTGGATGTAAAAATGGTCTTTAGTGCAAATCATTAAAGGGAAGCTGTGACCTACACTTTGTGTAAAATTTTACAAGCATTATTTTATGCACGTATGAGAAGAAATAACTTGTAAGAGGTCAGACATTTTCTCTAATAGGGAGCAGAAACAAACATATTTTAGATTCCTCCCCCCTCAGTATCTTAAAATGTTATTACAGTCTATAACCAAAATATAGCATTAAAACAAGACAACTTTATGGGCATCATATCTCATGGCTGTTGAGAAGGTATCAACTCAGACATGAGGGGTGCATTCAAGATGATGAGAGTCTATGGCATTGTTTTATTGCCCTAGTCACTGCAGATTCCCAGTCCCTCCCTCCTTCCCTCCCTCCTTCCCTCCCTCCCTCCCTCTCTCCCTCCTTCCCTCCCTCCTCTCCTATCTCTGATCTTCCTTCCCTCCCTCCCTGTATACATACATCCTTCTTTTTCTTTTCTCTCCTTTTCTTTTTCATTACCCACCACTTCTCTTTTCCTATATCTGTCTACATAGCCTAAGCCAGCCTTGAATTTGTAATCCCTCTGCCTCAACCTCCCAAGAGCTATCTATGGTTATAGGGATTATAGGCATGTGCCACCCAGCTCAGTTAGCGACCACTTTCGAGTGACAGAAGCTGATTCAGTAATCTGAATATTTAAGTCCTACTTGTTTTAAGTTTGGATAATTGAAGAGTATTTTCCCTTGACAAATCCAAATCACTGGCTTCTGTTTTATTGAGTCATAGCATTGTGTGCGCATGTGGCATGTATGTGTGTTTGTGCTCCTATGTGTACATATTGAAGTCAGAGGTCAACATCTGGTGTTTTCTTTGATTGTTCTCTGCATTGAGTCATGGTCTCTTTGTGAACCTGGCGCTCCCCAACAAGGCTGATCTTGCTCTCTAGCAAGTTCCAAAGGCCTCCTGTCCCTGTCTTCCCAGCACTGGGATTGCAGGTGTGTGCCACCATGCCTGTCTTTTTAACACAGGTGCCAGGGACTCAAACTCAGGTCCTCATGCTTATGTGGAAGGCACATCACCAGCTGAACCTTCCTCTCCAGCCCCACTCAGTTTTTAAAAAGACCTGATGGCTAAAGGTGATAAACCGGGATGGACCTGAGCAAACACTTTGCTGTAGTATTCCTCAGAGCTACGGACATTGAGTCTCTCCAACAGGCGTTTCTCAGACTCACCAGGCCTTGGCGCAGAGCTTGTAGGTACTAGAGGTTATTCTATCTTGTATTTTGTTACTTTGTCTCTAACTCAAAGACAGTCCCTAAATTTTGTGTTTCTGGAGGCTGTTTACTTGTGAAACAACCTATGTGTGTTTGAAACTGTAACAGATTGTTTAAAATGTGAGTCATTAGCAAATATAACAGTATTCAGATTTCTAGAGAGTAAATACATCTCTACCTTCCAGAACTCTGGGGTTTTTACAACCTGTTGTCATTGAAGTATTTTTAAATCTTCCTTGCAGACCATGGCTTAAAGCTACTGCATGTGTTCTTTCAGCATCTGCTTCCAGAGGGAATGTCCGTCCACTGCGCTTCCACAGTCCTCTGGGGTAACTGTCACACCCACATCATAGCCTTGCAGACTTGCTGAAAACAAATAATAAAATTCCTTCTCCCTAGATTCTTGGAGCTGAGGCATGTAACAGGCGAGGAACATGATGGCCATTGTCTGATTTTCGAGCTTAGTTTCCTCACTCTCTCTGGCTTGATTTTGAACATCTTGTACTCAGCCAAACCCAAACTCTACCTCTGTGCTTTGTATCTGTCCTCGGCTGTAGATCCTAATGTGTTCATCACCTATTCAAGTTTGTCTGGGATTTGTCAGCGCTTAGGAGTTTGGGGAATGAGTTTTGTTGCCCTTGAAGTAGATTTCTAATGTAGGAACCAGGTTATAAATAAGGACAGAATAAATAGATCCTTCCAGAGTAGCCATTTCCTTTTTTATTTTTCTTTTCCCTTTTGCATTTTGGGATGCCTGTGGCTAAAGAAAAAACAAGTTTATGATGAGAAGAAAAAAAAGTTACTAATTTAAGGAAATTATCGAAGTGAAAAATATTCTGTTCCACTGTTTACTAAACTTTAAACTCAGATGCATGTAGATTCAGAAGCCCCTTCTGGGAATAAACTTCCTGTCTGGACTCATCTGATTGTTCCTCCACAGTATGTAATTCTTCAGCATCAGGTGGAGAGGTCCCATGTAACCTGTTGAGGAGTTGCTAGTTGTGGCTATTGCTAAGTAGAGCCTCAGGAATTGACTTAGGAGCAAAACTGAAGGCTCATAGGAGACAGGCTCTTCTCTTTTTGCCCACACAGTTGAGACCTGAAATCTTAGGTATTAGAAAAGTTGTGTCAAAGAGAGGAGAACTGCAAGTTTTACTACTGTAATATACACACGTCCTTAGTCACATAAGTACGATCATCTCAGACTCAGGAGATTTTTATATAGGAGGAGAAGGAAACTGAACCTTCTCTTCACACTGAACACAGCTATATTCATATAAAGATTGAATTTAGTGCTGGGCGGCAATGGCGCACGCCTTTAATCCCAGCACTCAGGAGGCAGAGCCAGGAGGATCTCTGTGAGTTTGAGGTCAGCCTTTTCTACAGAGCGAGATCCAGGAAAGGCTCCAAAGCCAAACAGAGAAACTCTGTATCAGAAAAAAAAGTTTCCTAACTCTAAAAATGAGACATGTTCAAGGTTATTAAAAACTTGAAAAGCTACATAGACGATTATGATTAACACACTATACCCTAAAACATAGGAGAGGGTGTTAGTTAAGACAGTAATCAAGATGGGCAGGGGAGATAGCTCATTGGTAAACGTTGGTAAAATGGTTGCCTTGCAAATATGAGAGCCTGAGTATGACCTCCAGAATCTACAGTTCAAAAAAAAAAAAAAAAAAAGCCAGGCATGATGGGGGCAGAATGGATCCCTCCTTCCTCCTCCTTTTCTGTTTTTCACAGCTCAGAACTGAAGCAAGTCAGTCAGTGAGCCTCCCAGGGTCTGTCTCCCAGAGCTTCCCTAGCAAGCCGGACTGGGAGGAGTCACCAGTGGGACTTTGGAGGCTGCCAGGGTGAGATGAGGGTGCCCACCCACCTTACAGGCTCTGGTGAAGACCTTCTTCCCGACCTGCAGATGGCCACCTTCTTTCTGTGCTCATATATGGGAGAGAGCAAGAGAGAAACAGAAAATTCTAGTGTCTTTTCTGACAAGAACACTACTGTGATCCCAAGGACCCTGTCCTCATAGCCTCATCTGAACTATCCCTATATCCCATATCCAAATTCTGTCACGTTAGAGGCTAGGGCATCATATAACTTTAATAAATAGTTCCCTTCCTGAAACTAGAACTTACATCAAAGATTGAGAAATCCTGATAGGCAATATATAAAACACAAATGGTGGTTATCTTTGGATGGTAGGATATAGGAGATTTTCTTAAGTCTTAACTAATTGACAAAATGTTGCTTTTATAACTGAAAAAACACAATACTATTATTTTTAAAGGAAGTTAAAACTCTGGACTGTAGGATTTCATAATAGTTTTGAAATTTTCAGATTTAAAATTTATTTTGATGGGATTTTCCCGAGAATTAATGGAAATACCTATTGTGTTAAGCATTTAGTTCTGGACCCATAATAGAGCCCAATAAGTCATTGTCATCCTTACTCTGTTTCTTCCTCTTTTATACAGTTACATTGTAGATAGTAATAACAATTGTTACTAAACTGACATGTAAGTTATGCTTATCATGCAACATAGAAAAGTGAATCTACAGTGGCCACAGAAAAAGACAGGCACATCTAGTTGTAATATTTTAAAACTGGGTTAATAAATGTAGGAACCATGTATTGTGCTTATATTTAATCTTTTAGGTTCTTTTTTAGAATTATTAAAGAACTATTGGCTCATTTTCATTAATGTTTTATGACAAATATAACACTGATTAGTTGCATCTTTGTAGTATAATGCTGGCAAATGGAGACACTGGAAATCTTAGGACTACTTTAGACATCTTGTCTCTCATCCTGGAACTTTGGGCGATGTTTTTTGCTGTGCTTAGGGGCTTGCCCTGTAAGAGCCCTCTGTTCTATACTTCCTCAAGCGTCGTTTCTTATTACGCATTCTCTTGTGTATAGAGTCTGTCACTGGATGTTTTTTCTCAATTAATCCCACATCTGAATGTAATATTTCTCGTTTTTCGGGTCTGTAAATCAATAGGTTAGAAATGGCTTGCAAGTTAGTCATGTTTTTGTCACGTAGGGACCTGACTGCTCGCCAAATAAATCACGATGTCGTGATATATTATTTCCAGTTGTTATAAATTTTCAATATTTATTGTATCAGTCATACAAAGTCAGGATTCAGTTATTTAATTTCACTTATGTCTGTATTTCAGATGAGAATCCCTCTCTCCATTAGTAAGTTCGAATTTCCTTCTCTCTTGGAGTCAAATTCCAAGCATGCCTGGAACAAGCAGCTACAGGATTCTAAACAGAAACGAGCAGGAGCACACTGCTTCTGTGTTTACAGGTGGACTAAACATGTACCCTGGTTAACTAGATCCAAAATTACAATTTTTTTCACTGAAAAAGATTATTCCACTGTTGCTTAGTAACCTGGTTCCTGGACCTTAGTGAAACACGTCTATGTTACTCTCTGTATTGTGGACACGTGACGTTCATTGATCATTCAAGCATTTACCTGACCAGTGATCCTCAGATGTGAAAACACAAGCTCTTTTGGACCCCAGGCTAGTTCTGCAGCAGGGCTAATGCCCCACTACCAGAGTCGCCATCTTAAATTCCATTTGGGCAACGTGAAATAAAAAAAAAAAGTCAAAACAAAACCCTCCAACTTTCTTTCCCTTTTATCAACAGGACACAAAAATTGCTTCATTGGAGCGAAACATCCGGGACCTGGAGGATGAGATCCAGATGTTGAAAGCCAATGGCGTGCTCAACACAGAGGACCGTGAGGAGGAGATCAAACAAATTGAGGTGTATAAAAGCCACTCCAAGTTTATGAAGACCAAGGTAGGTCCCCGAGTCTCAGCCTCTCGTGGCCTCGATTTGAGGAGAAAGTTACGGCTTACCTGCTTGCTTCTTCAAAGACCCACCCAGTCTGCCTTATGTCACATGACATACATGGATAGTGAAGAAGAACATGGGAAGATTTAAATTCAGAATTAAAGGATCTGAAAGGCGGTCTGAGGAAATCTTTAGTGGAGTGTCTACTCTGCATGTTTGGGGTGGGTTCCCTTGTGTGTCTCTGTCTCTGGAGTTCACAGGTTTTTAGTCTCTCCCACATTTCCAGCTTTTTGATACCCTGGTTTTAGCATAAGACAAATAATTTTAAGCATCAGTGCTTCCGTTTGGTCTAATTATTCAACTTGTCTAAGCTGGAGTTTCCTTATTTGTGAAATGGGAATCAGAAAAGTAGATTCCTCACTAAGCTGCTTTGGTATTCCCCAGAGATTATTCATTTAAAGCAGCTGGTCAGCCTTGCCTGGTCTCCAGAAAGCCCTCAGCAACTGGGCATGGAGCCTGTGTTCTTGTTTCTCTCTTGGTTACTCTTCAGTATTTAGGAAGCATTATTAGACTAACCTGCTCCATTAGTTTATATCACTATTGCCCATTCGAAGAACTGGCTTCTGTTTGTCAGAATTTAACTTTGGGCTATATGTGAACTGAAGATCTGAAATGATCAGTTTTTACATGCACATAACCATTAGGTTTACGAGTAGCCACAAATAGAGCTTTTGAGACTTTAAGATGGTTTTTAAATTTGTTTTGAAAATAGATTCTTCTGTCATACAATACATTCCAATCACAGTTTCCCCTCCTTCCATGCTTCCTACCTCCCTTCTTCTACAGGTCCACTCTCCCCCATTTCTTTTCAGAAAAGAGCAGACCTCCAAAAGATGAGAATCAAACAGGACAAAACAAGGTATAGTAAGACAAGGCAAAAGCCCTCACTGAGGGCTAGACAAGGCAACACAATGGGACCAAGAGTCCCAAGAGCAGGCAAGAGTCAGAGATGCCCATTTCCACTGTTAGGAGTCCCACAAAACACCAAGCTGTTATCTATAACATATACACAGATCTGGAGCAGACCCATGCAGGCCCATTGATTGCCACTTCAGTCTCTGTGAACCCATGTAAACCCTGTTTAGTTGAGTCAGCAGGCCAGGTTCCCCTGGTGTCCTCCATCCCCGCTGACTCCTACCACCTTTCCTCCCCATCTTCTGCTGGGTCCCCTGACCTCCAAGGGGAGGGGTCCAATGGAGATCTCCAATTTAGGCTCTCTCTGCATAATTTCTAACAAGCCATTTTGTTTCTGAAGGTATTTACCACTTGAACTGACTCAGGCCCATCTCTGGCTTGTCTTTGCTGGCAGAGAGGCTCTCAGGGAGGGTTTTGTCACCCGGCCATACTTCCTCTATAAAATGGGGCAGTACTGCCAGACTTAGAATGGTTCACGAGGATTAAATGGGAGTTGAAAAGGACAATGTAATTAAGTGCCTGGCTCAAGAAAGTGGCTAACAATTGTAAACATTATTCTTGAAGAACTATAACCCAATTAATAATAGTGATGAAATACTGTTATTGTTGAACTGACTTGGAAAGTGAATACAAATAAGAATGTGTTATACCTCATAAAAATGTTACACTGATAAACATTAGCTAAATGTACTAGTAGGAGTCAATTTTTATGTTTTGTGGTTGAAAACATGTTCTTATTGGATTGGGCCATAACATTTATTGCTTATTTCTTTATGGATGTTCCTTGATTCTCCTACAGTGAGGAGTAAGTAGGATTTCTACTTAAGCTTGGGAATGCTACCTGCAGTAGTTTGGAGGGAAATATTTAAATTAGCTGTTGAGAAAGCCATGTATCCTCAGACTGATATTGACTTGGGAGGGTGGATCTGGGGTAGGTTGGGGGAGGGCCGGCCTCTGGAAATTCCTGTGACTCAAGTAGGTAGCACTGAAGACCTAAATTATTTTTATAAACCCGGCACCATAGCAAAACCAGGAGAAGGTGGAAGATGAGCTGTGAAAAAAACCAGCAGAGTTTTAGAATCTGAACTGGTGGGAAGCCAGGAGTGTCAGAGGGCCTTGGAAATCCCTGTGTCTAGGAAGTCCTTTGGCACATGAACATTGGCCTCAAGAGCCAAGGCTCCTTGAAAGACTTCCTGTCTTCTGCAACCCTTCCCTGATGGAGACTCACATTTCTGCTCCACCTCCAAAGGCTTAGAGGATTTAGACTGTGAAATCCAAGTCTAAGAGGTCATCAAAAGCACTAGTTACTTTCAGGTACATCATTAAACTTCTGAGAATGCAATGAGGCATATCAGTAATTGCTTTTCCAAAAAGCGATGGCCCTCTTTTTTGTAGAAGGCTTTATTCCCAACCTAAGAGAGCTTTCATCTACTGATCTCAGGATTTCTGGGTTAGCTCCTCGCTCTGTCTTCAGGGTTTGTCAGGTGCCACTGTGCTGTTCTGGATCTCCCCTTCTCTTCTGAATTTGTAACCCATTTTTATAAATCCCTGACAGATTACAAACCTCATAACCCACCGCATGATAATAAGCATGTCACTTTCTTGACGGGGGCGGGGGAGGGGGGATGTACCTGCAGTGAAAGCTGTTTGCCTTGGTTGAGCATGTCTTTCAGGGCCTTGGCTGTGTCACAGTTTGAAGTGGGGGAAGAATTCTCAGACAGGGTGAAGTGTGTCTGATGTCTATCTACATGGGCTTCATATGAGGCATGTGATGTAATTCCAATGGGTTTGTCTTCTGGCCATCACAGAGAAGCCTTCCTTGGCTTCAATCCTCATGGATGTTTGATTGCATCACTTTCCATTTTTATTGAGTTCATGGCTGTAAAAGAAGCAAAAGGCATACTTTTGGAAATATGTGAGTTTTTTTTTTTTTTTTTTTTTTTTTTTTTTTTTACCCTATAAATGTATTCCCTTCAGAAAATCCTTTTTCAGTTATTGTCTGCATAAATATTTATTTAAAATTTACCTCATGGCAACGATAGTCTGAAAGCTATTTTGAAGAGCCTGCCTGTTTAATATTTATAGACTGAAGCATCTTTATCACCATCAGCCCATTTTTGTAGAAGAAAGTAGGGGTGTGTGTGTGTGTGTGTGTGTGTGTGTGTGTGTAGCCTGCCTCACACTTCCTGTTCCCTCTCTTCTGTGGATTAGGGGCTTTCATTCACAGTCCTTTCCCCATACCCTAGCCCCAGCATGGCGTTCTGCTTGGGTGTTTGTGGTAGTTTTCACAGATGGGCTCGGGACAATCAGCAATGTCTTTGCTGAACGCATGCTGAGCTGACAACCTTTGGAGCTTTCTAGCGGAATGGGTTTCATGTGTGCACTGGCTGTATGCTGTGCCTCAGCTGAACAGGCTGAATTGGGTCCACGGCCCTGGTCCTGTGGGTCACAAAAGAGCCTAATTTTTTTTAAAAAATTATCATTTTAGGTAATCCTAATTCTGACCAGCTTTCTCTTTACATTCCGTTCTTGTCGGTCCTTAGGAGAGGGAACTCTTGGTTCTGTTCTACACAGAAGTGAAAGTGGGTTCAGGTGCTCACAGGGCAGTGTTCCCGGGGCTCACATTCCCATCAGTAAGCTACAAGCCATCTCCTTGGAAGCCGTAGAGTCCTTCTCAGGACCATTTTCTCTTCAACCTTCTATCAGTCCTTTCAATTTGGTAAGCTAGAAAATGGGTTCCCGATGCCATAAGACTTCTTGCTAGTGGTTTGCCTTCCATATTTTGGTTTTTCATCTGTACATACTGCAGTAGTTATTTTTCTGGTTGTTGTGAGAAAAACCCTGTGACAAAATCAACTAAGTGGGAACAGTTTCTTCAACTGTCAATTTCAGAGTATGATACATCATTGCAAGGAGGTCGAGGCAGTAGGGATTTGAAGAGCTAGTCACATCTTCAGTGGAGAGCAGAGAGAGAATGAGTGCATGTGTGCTTGTGCTTTTTCCCACTCTCACACCGTTCAGAACTACCTCCTAGGGAATGGTGCTGCCCACCATGGGCTAGTCCTCCCACTTCAGTAAGCCCAATGAAGAAAATCTCTCACAGGCATGCCAATAGGCCAACCTAGCTAGACGGTTCCTCATTCAGAGTCCCTTCCTAGGTGATTCTACAATGTTTCAAGCTGCCAATCAAACCTAATTGTCACATCTATCTTTCTGGTGAGTGTTGCAACCCGAACGAACCCTTCTGAAGACAGAAGTCTCACTCCGGGTGCCATATAGTACCACTCACAGTCTCCCTCACAGCACCACTGTGCTCATGCCCAGATGCTGCCTGAGTGACTTAGGTATTGCTTATCCCATTTTTGTTGTTGCTGAAAGCAACAAAATGCCGAGTGAAACATATACTAAAAGCATTAAAATATATGAGCTGTTAAGGAATCTCAAGGGCTAAAACTAAGCTATCGTGGAACTTGCCTTGTAGGTAGAGAACAAGTTATTTATTCATGTTGCCATTCATCAGGTGGGTAGATTTGAGCTTTGGTTTTCATAGCCACAAAGACACTGGAGAAAGGTGACTGGTTGGGCTAGTTCAGATGAAGTATGTCACAGGAATGTTACTACCAGCACAACATTAAACCTGGGATCCCAGACATCTACACTCTTAGTGGAAGGAGAAACCAAAAATAACCCTCCTACTCCATGTACCTCCACATTTTCTAAGGGACTCCAGGAAAAATGGTCTGTTTTGAAATTTTGAGCCCAAAGAAAATTGAACAAGATTTTTTTTCTCTGAGACATGGTTGGATCATGTGTGGATACACTGTATGAGCTGATCTAGAACTTTCAGGTAGGGAGCAGGCTTAGAAGATCCTGGGTTGGGAGTATCTCAGGTGCTGGCAGAAACAAATGGTCTGAATGGTCACATGACTGCTGCCAGTCTCAAGTACCTCTCCAAAGTTTCCTTCCTTTTTTTAAAATCATACAATCTGCAAGAAAAACAATAGAAAAAGGGAAACAATAGAATCAGAAATTATGACACAGCCTGTGAAGTGTGCTCTTTACATTTAAATAAAGGAAATGATTGAAATCTAAAGAATGATCAATCAAGAGACTCTAAAAATACCAAGCAGTTTTTGTGATAATCAAATAAAATACTTAGAAACAGGAGATTATAAAAACAGAAATTGAAAAGTGTAGTCAGCAGTTTAAACATTTGATCTGCCATAGCAGAAGGGAGATTTAATAAGCTAGGAAACAGAGCAGAAGAAATTAAATAAGAGAGAGAGAGAGAAAGGAAAGACTTTGGAGAAAAATAATATCTAATAAGGTCTCCTTTGAGCCTCATCAGAGCTCTCATAGTGGGAGAGAGATATGTGTGTGTGTGTGTGTGTGTGTGTGTGTGTGTGTGTGTGTGTGTGTGTGTTAGGGGGAATCACTATTAGTAGCCATTCTGGACAAGGTGAAGGTTTCAGATGGTAACTGTATGTCCAAACTGAATAAGAAGGGTACATACAGAGAAACCTCTATGGGTATATGCATCATGGTAGAAGTACATCATCTCAGAGGCAAAGAAAAGCCTCTAACAAACAGCTAGAATATTTGTCCAAAAGTTATTTATGAATGGCTAAGAAATCTATGCCAGCATGTAAAGACTTATGTATTTACCATTAGTCATTGGAGACATACAAATTGCAGTGAGTGTCTGATTGACACTCACCACAGTGCTTAAATTAAAAGACAGGTAATAATAGGTGTATAGCCAGAAGTTTCTCTCCCGCCTGCCTGTTCCCAAATACCTGGCAGCAGCTTCTAAAATAATTGACTCAGAAGCTTAATATTTACTTATAAATGCTCAGCATGTAGCTCAGACTTATTACTAACTAGCCCTTACACCTAAATTAACCCATAATTCTTATCTGTGTTTAGCCACGTGGCTTGGTACCTTTTCTCAGTCCAACATTCTCATCTTGCTTCCTCTGCATATGGCTGGTGACTCCTGACTCCACCTTCCACTTCCCAGAATTCTCCTAGTCTGGTTGCCTGCCTATACTTCCTGCCTGGCTACTGGCCAATCAGCATTTTAGTTAACCAATTTGAGTGACAAACCTTTACAGTGTACAAGAGCATTATCCCACTACATTTCCCCCCTTTTTTTGTCTAATTAAAAGGAAGGTTTTTACCTTAATATAGTAAAACAAAAACAGTTGTTAAGAATTACAGTAACAACATCCAATCCATTTGTATTTGACAAAATTAGAGAAAATACTTGGTGAGTCTAAAGTTTTGTGTCTAATTTATTTTCTATTATAACTAAGGAAAACTATAACTATTTAGTCTTCAACTCCATCAGAGTTGATATAATGTTAGATCCCAGAAAGATATAATGTTACCTAACGACAGGGATATCAGGCTGCCTGGATAGTCACCCAAAGTTCCTCGGCAATATTACCTTAACTGTCCCTTGTTAATCTACATTCATTAGTCCAATGTCTGCCTTTGCGATACCTTCTGAATACTCCAGAAGGGAGGGGCACTCTTTTGGGATTATTCTTAGAAAAAAAACATTGTTTCTAGAAATGCCCTGTTTACAGTCCCTTCTTAGGTGACCTTGTTTATGGCAATTGAAATACCTGACATTTTGATTTTTTTCAAACTTCTGGAAATCACCTCTCCTATCCAAGCATCATCATAGTCATGAGATTCAATATTGATTGTATCTTGGATCCATTCCTCTAATGGTGCTGATCTTGCCTTTAATGGCCTAATTATACTTTTGCATTGTGCATTCGAATTTTCAAAAGCCAGAGATTCAATAATTATTTGTCTAGCTTCTGAATTTGGTATCATTCTATTTACTGCTGAAGTCAAACTTTGGAAGAAATCAGTGAAGGTTTCTTTTGCTCCCTACATAACTTTATTAAATAATTCAATTTTCTTTCCTATGTCTTCAATTCTGTCCCAAGCATTTAAGGCTGCTATGCAGCATATAGCCAGGGTGTAGGCATCATATAGAGATTGCCTTTGTACATTAGCATAATGCCCTCTCCAAGAAGTAGGTCTTGGGAGATTTCCATACCTCTAGCCCTACTTTGTTGTTCACTGGTCTTAGCCTCATTTTTCCACTAGGTCATCCATTGTAATTGAGGAACAGCCTCCAAAACTGCTGTAACCAAATCTCTCCAGTCTTGAGGGATAATTCTATTACAAGTTGACCATGAGTTTAATTAACATCTGCTTCACAAAAGGTGAATGCATGCCATATGAGACTATCGCTTCCTCGAATCTCCTCAAATCTAACATTTACACAGGAGTCCAGTCAGCTTGAACGCAATTTGGGTGATATTGTATCATTTGGCAGTTCCTGTAAGGTTACTGGATAGATTAAGGTTGGCTGTTTGAAAGCCTTAGACTGTTTCTCTGGAACTTTATAATGCAATGCCGAGACTGGTTCTCCTTTAAATTCCTTTATCTGGGTCTGAATATCTCTATGATCTGTTTTTAACAAGTTTTTCTAAAACTTTTATCTTGGCACTCATATTGACCAACTTTTTTAGTGATAAAACAAAAATGATTAAACAAAAAATATTTATGACTGACATTACACAAATCTCATCTACATTAATTATCCTCTCTTTTAATTGCTCCATTTTTAAACCGTCTAGTGTATTATCAGGGACCTAACTCCCTCCATTGTAATAATGTTTCCCATTTTTTAATGTGGCGAAAAAACCTGTCTTTTTTTTTTTAAACTAATTCCCTCCTTTAATAAATCCCAATTGACTCACCAAATCTGCTGACAATGACCATTCAGATGCCTGTGAAGAGAGGCAGCTACCTAGTGTGGCAGCAGCTCAAGGATGGGGTCCAGGGAAAGCCATAATCCACCGGGAGAGGGAAGGAGTCACAGAGGCAGCCGTCTGCATGGAGCAGCGTGCGAAAGCTGCTGACTCTTGCTGACTTCAGCCAACTCCTTACTTAGCCCACGGAGTAGTGACTCTGGTGGCATGTCGCTCTGGCCTGAACCAGTGGATGCAAAGCCCCAGGCAAATGGCTTTTTCATGAATTTGTGCCCCCAAAGTTGAGTGCTGTAGGTGTAAGTGGGTTCCTGGGAGAAGTCAAGTTTTGCATGTTGCTGGTGGGAAAGAATGGTGTCACAGACTGTAAAGTTTCCTTAGCGCAGCATGGTGGGAGGCAGAGGCAGGAGGATCAGGAATTCAGAGTCATCCTCTGCAGCACAGTGGATCTGAAGATAAGCAGAGCTGTGGGAGACACTGTCTTAAACAACAGCAAAAACTACATCCACCACCAATTTCCTCAAAATACTAAACATTTTGTTACCTTGTAGCTTAACAATTTTGCTCCTGGTGTACATTCACGAAGTGGAAATTATGTCTACAGAATCCCATACATAAACGTTCTTAGTGCCATTGTTCAGAATAGTCAGAATGTAGATATATCTAAGTTTCCGCTGCCTAGTGAGTGGGTAAGTAACATGCGCAATAGTCACACGGTAGAGTCTTATTATGTGATAGAGATGCATGAGGTGCTACAACAGAGTAATTCCCGTAAGCAGTATGCTGTGCAGAAGGAGCAACCAGCCATTAATCCCATGTTTACTGCAGTCACACGAACTGTGCAGGACATGACAATGCTCAGGGACAGGAAAGTAGTCTGTGGCTGCATAGAGCTGAGAACAGGAGGTGGAAAACAGAGTGGCTTCTTCGGGGTTATTTTTATCTCTGAGTTGCAGATGTTCTGAGGTTAGCTTGTGATGGTGGTTGCATAACTGTAGTAAATGGTAAGTTGTGCAAGGTGTGGTTAGTAAGTAGGGGGAAGCCCTTGCCTTTAGGGGCATGAATGTGGAGTGATAGCCTGGCTTCTCAGTGGTTTCTGGTGGCCAGAAGACCGCTGAATGACAGTCACTGTTCCCAGAGTCAGGAGCTCTCTTTTTAAAATTATTTCCCCCCATCTCATTTGTGTGTGTGGATGTGGGTGGGTGTGCATGTGCGCGTGTGCTTGTGCTACAGTATTCCTGTGGAGGAAAGAGGACAGCCTGCAGGAATTGGTTCTCTTCTGCCATTACCCAGGGATTGAACTAAAGTTGCCATGCTTGGTGACAGGTCTCTTTACCCTATAATAAGTATCTCTAAATTAGAAATTGTTTTAGTGTTAAGTAATAATATTCAAGAAAATAATAGAATTGAGGTTTTATTAAAAAATAAAACCCCACTAAAGCCAGAAAGTTTCATTTTTCTGAATTTTTTCGTTTGTTTTCTTCTTTCTTTCTCTTTCTCTTTCTTTCTTTAATCTCTCTTCTTCTTCCCCTCCTCCTCCTCCTTTCTTCCTCCTCCTCTATAGCCTAGACTGGCCTCAAAGTTATATTTCTCCTGCTTTAGCCTCTAAAGCTGTTTTTAAAAGAATTTATTCCTTATATCCAACTATAGCTTCTTACCCTCTGGGGAAGTTTTCCCTGCTTTCCTCCTCTCCCTCTCCTCAGAGTCTGGTCACCACTAACAGACTTGCAGCTCACATGATATCAACTTTTCCACATTTCACATACAGGTGGGATCATATGTCATTTGTCCTTCTGTTCCTGACAAGCTTTCTTTTTTTTGTGTGTGTGTGGCTGAACACACACACATACACACACACACACACACACACACACACACACACACACACACACACACACACATATATATATATATATATATATATATATATATATATATATATTCCCATTTTCTTTATTCATTATTTCCTGGGCACTCAGGGTGCTTCTGTTTCCTGGCTAATATGAATAGTGCTTCCATATACTTTGGAAATGCAAATGTCTCCTCAATATACTAACCCACTTTGTCTAGCTATATGCCTCACATTGAGGTTGCAGGACCATATGAGCATTGTGTTTTTTATTTTTCTGAGGTGTTTCATACTGTTGTCCATACTCACTGCATGGATTTGTGTTCCCACCAGCAATGGGAAGGTTCCCTCTTTCTTACTGGCTGTACTTTGCATCTTTCTGACAGTTAGTGATGCTGAACAAGTTCCACACACTTGCCCATTTCTCCTGCCTGTCTTTGAGCATTCTCTTCCTTAGTCTATGCCACTTTAAAGTGTTGACTGGTTGTTCTTTCTATTTGGCTGTATTTTGGATATTAACAACATGTCTGATATACAATTATGTGCTTCTGTGTTCCTTAATTCGGGGATGAGTCCAAAAGTTGTGTGTGGTGGTGCGTGTCTGCAGTCCCAGCAGGCAGGAGAATTACAAGTTTGAGGCTGGCCTGGGTTACACAAGGACCTGTCTTAAAACACAAAACAAAATCAGAATGAGTAATAGGCAAAGGTGGTGGTAAGTGTGTAGTAAATCAGAACCAATGTGGACTGTGCAGAAGTGATTATGCCCAGGACCGGAGAGGTGGCTCAGTGCTTGAGGTCACTGCATGCTTTGCAGATGACCAGAACTGGGTTCCCAGCCTTCACATCAGGTGGGGCACACCCATTTTTAACTCCAAAACAAGGGGATCTGACACATTTTTCTGGCTTCTAAAGGTACCCACATGCATGTATGCTAACACACACATGTGCATGCACACACACACACACACACACACACACACACACACACACACACAAATCTTTTAAAAAGTAATGTCACTAAAATCAAAGCATGACAGAACTAAATGACATAATCGTATCTGTCTAGAGTCTGGTGATTGGATCTGAGTTGAAGAGCCTCATGGTATTCAGGAAGAAGATAAGCATAATATCGAAGACGACACATTAAAAAGATAAATTTTATAATTTCTAGAGTGGTAACCTAAAGATTAAAATAAATTAAGTAAAATAAATGTAAATCTAAGTATAACTTTTAAATTGATGGCAAAAATAATAATGAAAAAGTCATTTCAAACAAGGCAGAAAGAGAAACAAAAAAAAGAAAGAAAGAAAGGAAGGAAGGATAGCATAGAGAAATCCTGGGTGGTGCACTGAAATAAAATCCTGTGGTTGTGATAAATATTCCACTTGATCTTTGCAGACACATAAAAGGATGTGGAGATTGCTGTTTACAAGTGGAAAGAGAAGCACAGGGCTGAAGAGACATGGAAGTTTTGAAGTGATGCCTAGGTGGGCAAGAGTACTTGCTGTGTGAGCACAGATACCCTAGGTAGGGTTAGGATATCAGCACCCTATAAAAGGCAGGATGTGATTGTGCATCTACCTGAGTACTGTGCAGTGGAGGCATGAGGATCATTAGGACTTGCTGGCTGCCAGCTTATCCCAAGGTTCAGTGAGAGGCTCTGTCTCAAGAGTAAGGCAGAGTGTTAGGGCAAGCCATCCAGCATCCTACATATACCCACACCCTCTCTCTTACTCTCAGTCTCTCACACACACATGTGTACACACATATACACATACACCACACCACACACCATGCCACACTCCCACACAAAGTAACACTAAAAATGAAAACGGGCAAACTAGTCAAATACTTGCCATAAAAGCTGCTCCAGTCTTCGAGGCAAAGAAATCAGTTCTGAAGTTAATATAATTAAGAGAACTACAAGAAGCAGTTGATGATTTTATCATTCAGTGGGTAGTTTTAACACATCCTGTGAGCTATAAACAGATGAAGCAGACTTTTTAAAGTAAAACATACTGAAAATGTAAGCTTCCAATTTCATGAGTTATCCGATCCTGGGCTTACTATTGGATAATGCACATCTCAGTTGCTGAATATATTTGACTTCTCTTTTTAGTATAATATTTTGATCGATTCTTTGGGAATTTTGACAATTATTTTTATCATATTTGTTCTGTATTCCTCTCCCTAACTCTGCCCAGATCCAGATCCACCATCCTTACAACTTCACATGTTTTTTTTTTTTGACTCATTGAGTGCAGTATACTCATGGGTATGGGGCCGGCCATGCACTGGAGTATGGTCAACCTCCCAGAGGCCACATGTGTAGAGATATGCATTTAGAGTGCTATTTGTTACTATTAACAAAATATTAGTACTAGTTTTATCCCCAGGGTTTTTGAGCTCCTCAACCAGGAGTGCTTGGCAATAATTATAGTACTAGGCATGTGTTTTCTCCTGTGGAATGGGCCTCAAATTCAATCAGAAGAAGAATTGGTTACCCCCATGGCATTCATGACAGTGTTTCATCCTTGGGCATGTCTTGACACATCAATTATGACTATAGCTTATAGGTATGGCTATTGGTAGGACTGCTGATGACTCTTCCAACTAAGCAGCCTACATAGATCCTTCTAGTACTATGAAAGCTCGCTAGCAGGGAGGAAGCTTTCTGGTCAATACTAACTTGATTTCTGCATGTTTTGTGGCCAAAATGTGTGGTATCTTCAGCAATATGATGAACAACACAGAGCAGTGGCAATAGTCTGCATTGTTTTGGTTGTTTCTAGTATACTCCTGACCAACTGGCAGGGGATTTTTTATTTGGTAAACCTATGATCTCTGGGAGCAACATTTTCCCTGTGTAGGTGAATCCAATTACACACACACACACACACACACACACACACACACACACACACACACGGGAGGGAGGGAGGGAGAAGGAAATGGGGGAAAGTACTGAAAATTAGTGAGATAAATTTCTAATTTATAAATTTAGGAAAAATAAGCAGAATAATCCCAAAAAGGCACAAGGAAGGAAAAAGTCTAAAAACCAGAGCAAAAATTGATGAGCAAAACCCAAAAGTGAACTTGTCTTATTAGCACTTCTAAAACTAGATCTCTGATTTCTTGGTTTAATTTGCATTCTTCTGATGAGATCAAGCAAGGAAACATTAAAGAAAAGAATTTGAGAAAGTATGATCATAGATACCATTGGTAGAAGAGATAAGAAGGTTTTGTGAAATTTTCCTTTAAGTTAATATGAAAATTTAGTTGCAATGTAGAATTCTTAGTAGGGGAAATATTACAGCTTTATATGTTTTTGCTCGTGTTTTCTAATGAACATCAAAATAAGAAATAATCCAGCTTTATAGAAAAGATCTCCAGGCACATTAAAATAAACTTCCATAGATAAGTGTATACCAAAACCCCAAACCACAGCACAGGCAGGAACAGAGCAGAGCACTATTACCCAAAAACATAGATGAAAAATCCTGAAAGAGTTGCTGCAATCTGAATCCATTAACATTGAAGAATATTATATGTCATGACTAAGTGAAGTTTTCATAGAAATACAAGGAACAGAAAATGTTGAAATTCCATTGATGTGAATCATTATAACATATTAAAGGAAGGAAAGCATGGGATGGAGGTAGAATGTTGGATAACATTAAACATTCTTTAATGATTTAAAGAAACTCTTGAAATGAGTGTAATAAAAGAGAACTTTCTCAAACCTAAAAGTGCATCTTCAAAGATCTAATTACTATATTTGTTAGTAAATGACATTATTTTTCCACATGTGAAAACCAGATGTCAAACTAAATGATGAAACACTGAAAAATTTCCCCTTGAGTCCTAGAACAAGACAGGCCCTTCTTCCTGAGTGGCCTTTTTATGTGACTTGTGTGGACTTCCACATAGTGGAGCTTTCACAGGGTTGATGACTTTATACCATGTGAGCTGGATCCCAACAGGAGGCAGAGACTTCCAGTTGGGATTGTCACAGAGGCTGCGAGCTGTCTTCTAGGTTAGTGCAGGAAGAGGTACTGATCCTTTGCCCCATTCAGAATCATTGTTCAGTGCAAGGTCAAGAGTGGGAAAACAGACCCAACTTCTGGTTTGGAAGAGGGACAGTTATAAAGAAGAGAGAAAGACCTCATGGTGCAAGTCTTCTCAGAAGATCATCTACCCCAGCTCCTAACAGTGGACAAAAGTGTAGTGACATAGGACACCGGGAAAGCTATGGAGAAATGGCACTTTTACAAGCTGCTCGTGGTCATGCAAATGAATATAACTGCTTTGGAAAACATTTTTTTTGTCTTATCTGGTAAAATTAGATTAGGATGTTGTGGTGGTTTGAATGAGAAGGGCCTCATAGGCTCACATATCTGAATGCTTTGTCATTAGCAAGTGGCATGTCTTGAGAAGGATTAGGAGATTTAGCCTTGTTTGAGGAAGTGTGTCGCTGTGGGTGGGCTTTGAGGCTTCAAAAGCTCTAGACTTGCTCAGTGTCACTCTCTTCATGCTGCCTAGAGTTCTGGATGTAGAATTCTCGTGTCCTTATCCAACACCATGTTTGCCTGTGTGTTGTCATGTTCCCTGTCATGATGATAATGGACTTGCCTTTGAAACTGTAAGCAAGTCCCAATTAAATGCTTTCTTTTGTAAGAGTTGCCTTGGTCATGGTGTCTCTTCACAGCAATAGAACAGTGACTAAGACAGAAGTTGGTATCAGGAGTAGGGTATTGTGAGAGGCCTGACTGTGCTGTTTATTGGAGGAATTTAGAAGACTCTGGGACTTATACTAGAAAAGCGGTTGGGCACTTTAAGCAGGGGATAATGGGTCACCCACATAGGAGCATGGAAGACAATGCTGAAGGCAGTTTGAACTGTTGGGGCCCAACTCAAGAAGTCTCAGAGGGGAAGAATATTAGTAAGTGGCCTAGAAACTGTTCTTGTGGTATTTTAGGGAAGACTGTGACTGCTTTCTGCCCTTGTCCTAAAAATCTGCCGAGGTTAAACTGAAGAGTTTTGGATTCATGGTGTTGGAAGAGGAAATTTCAAGACAGCCTGGTATTGACTCTGTTGCGTGGTTATTATTGGTTACTTTTATGTAAATCTATAATGAAAAGGAGCAAGTTGAGCAAGGAAAAATGTGAAATGTATAGTTTGAAAAAAAAAGGAGCATTAGGAAGTGTAATGAAGCTAAGTTCACTGCTCAAGCTAATAAAAAGTTCAAAGAAGATTCTTATGCTAAATAGAATAAAGGGAGTGGTGACCTCAGGACCGTACTCCACCTAGCTAAGCTTCCAACTTGTGCAAAGAAGCTAACGAAAAGCTTAAGTAGTGAAGGAAACCATCAACAACAGAAAGCTGATGCAGATGTAATTGGATAAGGGACCATGTCCCAGTCCCAGCAAGCATCATAACTTGGCAGCCATATGGTTCTGACTTTAGAGTGAAGGATACAAGAAAGGGGTTATGGAATCTCCCTCTGCTGCTAAGGAAAGCTGCTGAGACCAGGCATGTGTCAGTGATTTCCCTGTATGGAGGCTCAGAGAGGACATTGTATGAAGCTGTGAAGGTGAAGCCTGGATTGTATTGGAGACTCTAAGATGTTGAAGATGCCAGAGTGGTGGAATACCTGCTAAGGAGAGCTGAAGTGTGTTACAGTCAACAAAGCTGAAAGGAGTTGGAGATCTCAAGAACACTTTGACATCAGACATGGAGATGCAGAGTTTGGAGTTTGCCCAGCTGGTTTTAGTCTTGCTTTAACTCAGTATTTCTTTGGTATGCTCCAATTTTTTTCCTTTTGGAATGGTAATATATATTCTGTGACATTGTATGTTTGAAGTATGTGATATGCTTTTTGATTTTGATTTTACAGGGGTTGCAGTTAAGAGATTGCTAAGAGTCTCAGAAAGACTTTGAGCTGACTTTTAAACATTGTTGAGACTGTGATAGACTATGGGGATTTTTGAAGTTGGACTAAATGCATTTTATAATATGATATACATTAAATTATTATATACATTACATTATGGCTATAAGCTTGTGGAGGCCAGGGAGTAGAATGTGGTGGTTTGAATAAGAATGGTCCCATAGGCCCATATATTTGAATGCTTAGTTATCAGCAAGTGGCATGACTTGAGAAGTAATAGGAGATGTGGCCTTGTTGCAGTAGTTGTGGCCTTGTTGGAGGAGGACATGTGTCACTGGGTGTGGGCTTTGAGGTTTCAAAAGCCCAAGCCAGGTCCAGTTTCACTCTCTTCCCGCTGCCTGCAGCTCCAAATGTAGAGCTCTCAGTTCCTTGTCCAGCTCCATGTGTCCCTGCATGCTGCCATGCTCCCTGCCCTGAGGATAGTGGACCTCTGAAACTGTAAGTGTGTGCCTACAGAATGCTTTCTTTTATAAACGCTGCCATGGTCATGTCTTCACAGCAGTAGAACAGTGACTAAGATGGACATACATGCTACATGGTCCAGTAACTTCACACCTGGATGCAACCTTGAGAAGACGTTAGCTATATGACCATGTTTTATATATTTTCAGAGTAGCACTGTTGTAAAGGTTAAAAATCTAGAACAAACACCAGGTCAGTAGTAGAGCTGATAAATAAGTTGAAGTGGACGCTTGCAGTGGAATGCTCTTTGTAAGTGAAAAAGGATTGAATTTTATATACGTGGGTTTAACATGGACATGATTTAATCACTAGCACATAAACCCTTAAGGTATATGCAACACAAAGTTTTAAAATATGAAAAAATAATATGTTCTGTATGGACGCAAAAGTTAATGATAAAACTAAAAAAATGATCTCAGAATTCAGTGACATTTCTTAAGAGGGCTAGAGGGAGATAGATGCGGGATGGTTTGACAGGATTGATTATAATTATTGTTATTTTTACATTTGGTCACTTGAATGATGAGTGCTTCTTGCTTTGCTTTTTCTTACTCCTTATGTGTATTCTAGGTTCTTTTGTCTCCTGTATGTTTAATAGAAATAAAATGCCTTAAATTACTTTTCCTTTGGAAGATTGTCTTCCGATGACCCCCTTGAGTCACTGTCTCCACTGTGGACTTGAATCTTGGGTTAAATAGCAAGGTTGCCCCTCCCTCACCATGGTCTGCATAATGACAGTAGACTTCCGGGTTTTAGAGACAAGTAGGCTTTAGCACCGTGCAGCCCCAGGATCTGAGTGAGCTGGAAGGCATCCACCTCCCTACTTGTCTCCGTAGGGCCCCTTCTAGACCATCTCTTGAAGCAGATTCATGGCATTTCCTGCTGGATCCATATCCACTGGCTATTGAAATGGACAAAGGAGCAGGGTAAACTGATTTTGCCATTGTTTTGTTTTCCAGATTGACCAGCTGAAGCAGGAACTTTCCAAGAAGGAGTCAGAACTTCTTGCCTTACAAACAAAGCTTGAAACCCTTAGCAATCAAAATTCAGATTGCAAGCAACACATCGAAGTGCTCAAAGAGTCGCTTACTGCCAAAGAACAGAGGGCTGCCATCCTTCAGACAGAGGTAAGGTGCTGTCTGGGGCCCTGGAGAGCAGGGACACTTTGCCGTATATATATGGTGTTCTTTCTGAGAGGCGTTCTGGAGAACCCTTTCCCGAAACTGTTGGGGTCAGATGTGTTTGGGGATTCACAGAATTTTGGATTTTTTCAAACCCAATGCCTGTTATGTGTATTATAGCTTTGTGACCCCCCCCCCCACACACACACACAAAACTGAGATTGCAGCAATCCTCTGGACCAACATGTGACTCCTTCTGCAGGGAAAGACAGTCTCACACTGAAGTGTGATAATTATGGATGAAGACTGGGCTCATTGTCTCCTGTTGGCTGTGTCATGTGATACACCCAAGGAGTTTGTTTCACATTTAGATTTTTTTCTATTCTATTTTTTCCATTGTTTAGAGCATTTTATTATTATTATTATTATTATTATTATTATTATTATTATTATTATTATTATTTTGGATTTGAGAATTATAAGGAATTGCATCTGGAATGATTAGATTTCATCAAAATCATGAAATGATTAGACTAGCCCATACATTACTTGATGTCATTTGTTAAAGGTGATTTCTTACTAATTTTTCTGATGAAGAAAATACCATTGTATGTTTCTGAAATATTGCTCTGCTATTTCTGTTTCATACTTAGAGAAACAACAAAAACATCCCCCCCCCAAAAAAAAACCCACTGCATGTGTTATTATCCTTTTTTCCTGCTTCTTCTGGTTGGATTACACCATTCTGTTTTATAAAAAATGCAGCACACACACTTGTCGTCGTATAAATAAAACAGCTGTCCAGGGCGACAGGCAATGTAGCCAAGAAGGTGGTAAACCAGGCCGATTTGTGTGCTCAGTCAGTGCCTTGTGGGTAAGTTTGGGAGAAGGCAATGACATTGTCATGTGTGTTCTCCGGGGGCTCTTTGCATTCTGTCTTTGTATAGATAGACCTGAAAGTGGGTAAGGAGGAGTTACATTTGCCTTAGGAATTAGTCGGGTTGTTGAGTAGGTCTGTGCCCTCAGTCAATGCACAGGCATTTTATGCAAAGGTGCATGGATTTATGGCATAAATTGGAAGATGACTTTCATCTCATTTGACGGGGCATCAGTACAGAGTGTCTAGAACTCTGCTGTTCAGTACTGAGCCATTAGCCACACAAGGATATTTAAAGTTACTAGTTTAGCGAAATTTCAAATGTAGCTCTTCAGTCACTGTAACCATGTTTTACACATTTAGTAGTGTCACATGGCTAATGCCTGCTCTATTCAACATTTCTGCTCTCTAGCAGTTAGTTGTCAATCTAGAACAGGATTGATGGGATCCAAACCTAGCCCCTTGCTTGATTTTATCAAATATTATTAGGACCCACCATGTCTATTATTCACTATGTCTGCTTTCTTGCTCCAATGGCAGAGTCGTATAGTTGTTACAGAGCCTGTGTGGCCCACAGAGCTGACGGTGTTTACTGTCTCATCTTTCGTGGAAAATAATTGCTGACACTTGCAGTGTGATCTCTGTGAAGCAAGTCGCATGAGTAGGCATTGGAATGTCCAGTCAGGGCTTCTCTTGCTTCCATATTATGCACAGGCCAGGTAGTTTGCTAACTCCTATTCAAAAGCACAACTTTTGCTTTGCAAAGCATCTTTTCATATCTGTATTTTGTCTTAAGGTTATTGTAATTACGCTGCTGTGAGTTGGGTGGAAGGAAATGTGATGAGCAAGGCAGCCTGCTTGCCTGAACAGGTACCCGGGTTCCCTGGCAGTTCCTCTCCAGAAGGCAAGAGTGAGAAAAGCCAGTTCAGAAAGGCCTCTCCTCTTACTGCCTCATACTGCCTATGGCAGTCTCAATACCCTTCCTTCTGTTTTCCTTCGTTCAAATGAACGCGGCTTAAAGTAGACCCATGCATATTTCATGAAAAGGACAGAGGTGACATCATGTGGACAGCTTCTGTCCCATGTTCAATAATTAAATGACCCGATGAAGAGATGGTGCTTTGAAGTAGAAATGAAGTCACTCTCCCTGTGAGGACAATGAGATGGTATTTCCACACTGCTGCTTTGAAGTTGAGAGTGTCACATTAATAAGTCTATCAGCTGAAACATCCAAGGAATTTTCTTTTGCCTTTTTTCTTCTATTAAGATTGCTGTGTATATAAAAAGAGGAACAAGTTTCGTAATGATGTCCGTCTCTTGAAGAAAGCAATTTAGTTGAAATTAGCTCTAATTGTTGAATCAAGGGGTTGCACCAGGTAGAATACATTGAAGCGCTAGGTCCTTTTTTTAGCTCAACGGGAAAACCACAGTCTCCCTAGCTCATGAATGCTTGCTTAATGGAAGAGTGGTTGCTGGACGAGATATGTTCCATCTCATCATGCCCTACGTTGAAAGATGTGAGTTAAAACACATCTGAGGGATGCAGAGCTCATTCTCAGAAGAGGTGACATGGGACAGTTGTTGCAGTTTTATTGTTGACTCATTCCAAATAGCTTGCCAGAACCAAAGAGAATGGGTAGAGTCTCGGCTCCTCTGGAATATCTGTGCTGCCAGCTGGCTTTAGCTATATATCTGCAATACAGTATAAATGGTAGCTACGGCTGGTTATTCCTGTGGAACACACTCTACATGACAGCTGAACTGGCATAATAGTTCCTCTCTGTAAGGAAGGTTCTGCAAGTAGGACCTTTGTGTTTGGGAGGTGGGAGGACGAAGGGTGGGGTGAGAGGTGGGAGGCAAGTTGTCTGGGTTTGTGGCTATGTGGCTTGGCTTTTTGGTTGGTTTGTTTTAACTTGTACAAATACCCAGGCGCTCTTTGACATGTGTGCAATAAATCAGTGGAATAATAATTATATATGTACAGAGATACACCACATGAGTCTTAACATAACATTTTACTTTTTAAAATAGCTTCAAAGGACCCCACAGCCACGTCTTATTTTGTATTCTCCTTAATGTTTCCTACACACTGGCTTACTTCATCCATCCAGCAGTGCATGCTCTTCTTAGCGGTTGGGTACTAATAAATTGACTTGTGTTCTTTCTTGATTTTTTTTGTAATTATCAAGACAACCAGAAAATAGGAAGGATAAAGTCCTAGCATTGATTTCAGTTGGAATTAAAACATTTTTAAAAAACGAAGGAATACAGTGTTTCGAAGGGGGAGGTATGTAGGTGTGCATGAATCTCTCTGTTAACATATGTGTATGTATGGGGGAGATCTGAATACAGAATTCAGGAAAGTATGTTCCTTGCTTGTAGTAAAGTGTTCCAACTGCAAGTTGAGTTTCCTGTATTGCTGTTATTGTTACTAGTGTTGTTGCTGTTGGTTGCTAGGACACTTGAACAAGTTAAATTATTTCTAATCTATTCTATTTTAGCTTTGTGAGTTTCTTCTGAAACTTTAGCCTGTGTGTTTATAGACCACAGACTTTTACAGTTCAATCCAGTTACCTTTTAATGTTTTTTTTAAATGTGTACTTTTCTCTCCGATATTATATCCTGGCCACAGTTTTCCTTCCTGCCCCTCCTCCCTGTCCCTCTCTCTACCTTCCATCTCCCCCAGATCAACCCCTCCTCTGTTCCATGCCCCCCCCCCAAAAAAAAGAGCAGTTCTCTGAGGGATATCCACCAAGCATGGCCTAACAAGACAGAATGAGACTGGGTACAAACCCTCATCTCATGGCTGGACATGGCAGCCCAGTAGGAGGAAAAAGGTCCCACATACAAGCAAAAGAGTCAGAGATACCTCCCACTCCCAATTTTGGGAGTCCCACAAGAACACCAAGCTATACAATCATAAGGTATATGCAGAGGCTCTAGCTCAGACCCATACAGGATCTGAGTTTGTTGCTTCAGTTTCTGTGAGCCTCTGTGGGCCACACTTAGTTGATTCTGTGGCCTGTGTTCTTGTGGTGTCTTTGAACCCCTCTGGCTCCTACAATTATTTTATCCCCCTCTTCTGCAGGGTTCCTCTGGCTCTACCTAGTCTTTGGCTGTGGATCTCTGCATCTGCTCCTATCAGATGCTATCATCTGCTCCTATCAGGTGCTGGATGACACCCCTCTGATGATAACTGGGCTAGGCACCGACTTATGAGTACTGCAGAATATCATTAAGAATCACTTCATTGACTTTTCTTTCTCTAGTCGTGTTTGGCTCTATCCTGGGCCTCTGGGGGGAGTCCTGGCTCTGGTTCCTCACCATCAAGGCAGTGTTAGGATTGGGTTCCCTCTTATGGCAAGGGCCACAAGTTGGACCAGTCATGGGTTGGCCCCTCCCACAGTTCTGTGCCGCCATAGCCCCAGCATGTCTTGCAGGCAGAACGGATTGTAGGTTGAATGTTTTGCGGCTGTATTAAGGTCTCAGTCCCATGGCTAGGAGCCCTGCCTGGTTATAGATGATGGCCAGTTTGGGCTCTGTATCTCCCAACAGAGAAAAAAAGTACTACCTAAGTGACTATTGGTTCTGTTCCTAAATTAAGACTTTTGTTTCTGCTCTCTTGTAGAGCATCCTCTTCTACTCAGCCTGATTACTGAACCATTTGCCATGGCAATTCTTACACATCCTTTCTAGAAGATATGTTGTAGTGCCACACAACATCCAAGTTTTTTTTTTTTTTCTAATTTATGTTGCAGATAGGTCAGCGAGGTGATCTATATGTCTAAGTACTTGCTAACTAACAAGGAATATAGGGGTTTTGTACTCCAGCAGGCAAAGGGCAACATATGCTGGGTAGGGTGGTGAGATGCATAGCAAAGGTCCATAGCTTTTCTTTTCATAATGTAATCAACACAAATAAGAACATTATACAATCTGCAGACCATCTCTCCAGAAAAATTCCTCTTGCCAAACATACCCATACATGCAGTAGTATGTATAGATTCAGGTAGCTTATAGATTCCCCAAAGGTCTTCCAAGATTAATGACTTCTTCTCTACGGACTGCATGTAAGTTAATATTTATTTAAACATTATTTTTGTGCCATAAATGGTATGGGCATTGTTCATGTCATTGTGATACAACAGTGACACTGCTCTTGTTGGGCACAGACTGTATTCAGCACATGGCTAGATGGTGGAGAACTGGTTTACAATGTTATAAACTCCCAGCAATCTCACTGTCACTGGTTACCAGTAATCCCATCTAGACTCTTAGTTAGACTTAATCTTCTGTCTTGTCTAAGAGCAGATAAGTAAAGGGAGAAAAGAAGATGGACATAAATATATAAACAACTAGCTCCCTAGGAAATTAACATTTGCAAACTATTCAAAATGTCTACTTATGTGTACTCTAATTGAAGCTGATGCCGTCACAGTTACTCTGAAAAACCTGACCTGTTTGGCTCGTGTCTTGGAGGAAAGGTGTTGTGCATGTGGAGGGGCAGACTCTCCTGGCCTCAGTACAGCAGGGTTTTACTGCACATGCCTGAAGATACTTCTGCCGGCTATTGTCTTCCACTCATCCCTTCCTTCAGCTTGTCTACATGATGAAATAGTGGTGTAATTTGAGGGATCTTTATTGAGCATCTATGATCTTCATGGTGCTGGTCAATAGGGAACACATCATTTCAGGAGTTTCTGGTCTTGGGCTTTTCCATGTAGTTTGATTACCAAAATGTCTGGTCAGTATTCTGTGGCTGCCAAAGTGAGTTCTAGAAGCCACAGACTAGTGATTTCAATGTGGCTTGAGTTAAACCTGGATTATCACCTATGAAATCACTATTCAAGTTGCTCCTGTTTAAGGTAAAGACAGTCAGATCCAAAGATGGTGAATGAAGTGACTGGGATCCTTGAACTATTTTCACCATGAGCAAACTGCTTCCTCTGAGGATCTTAGTGGATGGAGGTCTCACACAGAGACCTGGTGAAGTTTTATAATCATGTCTTAATATACGAGTCCATGAGGTCACAAGGCATGACACTGTCCTGGCTAAGGAAGGGCTTGAATCTTCAAGGTAACACTATGGCCACAATAATAAGGCCATTGCTTAAAGTTTCAGAGATGTTATTATTTTTCAGAAAGTTTACATTGTATAATATTTTTATTTCTTTAAAGATGTTTATGGTGTTGTGTGTGTGTATGCATGCATGCATGTGTGTGCGTGTGTGCATGTGTGTGCATTTGTTCTGTGTACCAACAAGTAAAAGAATGCATGAAGTTAATTGCTGTGCTTTCTCTGAGGTGGAGAGCAAGGTGCTCCTTAGATCTTCTGTCATGCACAGTTTGTACTTTCATAATGTGAATAATGTGTTGGAGTTTTAGCAGAAGTGGCATGATCATTCCAGGGAGCTTGTGGAAGGTGCTGGTAGAAGGAGGAGGTGTTTTTTCAGCTCATGGTAACATCTCTCAATGTCTGAGTCACCAGTGACTCAGTGTGATAACTTGACCATGGAGCAAACTTGGGCTATAATTTTTCAAGATGACTCATAAAACCACACTTCTAACAATGAATATGTTAAATGGATAAAAGAGTATATGTCCTTATTCCTTAGTCTGTTTGTGCTGAGACAGACTCTCCACCACACTTTCTGGTGACATGAAGGTTGTTGTGTCAGAGAGTTAGGAACATTGTATAGCCTCTAAGGTTGTGAGACTAGGTACATGCACTGTGGTACCTTGCAGACAATTAATTCTGCATGCTCAAGAACTACTCAGTCTTTAAGATCCACAAGCTTGGAACAAGAGAGTAGTTGTCTTTTTTTAAAAAATCAATTTGTCGCCGGGCGGTGGTGGCGCACGCCTTTAATCCCAGCACTCGGGAGGCAGAGCCAGGCGGATCTCTGTGAGTTCGAGGCCAGCCTGGGCTACCAAGTGAGTCCCAGGAAAGGCGCAAAGCTACACAGAGAAACCCTGTCTCGAAAAAAAAAAAAAGAAAAAAAAAAAAAAAAAGAAAAAAAAATCAATTTGTCATAATATATATTTTATGTGGGATTTCTAGGGAAGGACTTTTCCTTCCCTTCTCACTTCCTGCCCTCGTTGCCTGGAAGTTATTTTCTACCCACTTCAGTTCAGACTGTTACAGTCTTTTCTTCAGATAGACTTTTGCTGATTGCCCTGCTTACTCAGTGCATTTCCAAATGCAGGTGCTTTTTTAAACAGTTATTAGGACACAAGCCAGGCCGGCTTTGCAGACTCTCTTACCCTTTGCCACCGTGAGTACAGTGTTCTCTTTTTAAGTTTTGCAAGGAATGTCTTTAGAATGAATAAATTAAGAGACTTGGTGAAAACACACACACACACACACACACACACACACACACACAGAAAGTCCTCTTGTCATTTATATTTTTCCAGTTCAATCCCCTTATTGGGCTCACATTTTTAAATGTTTTTATTTGGTGGGGAAAGGCATCGTTTGAAATTTTTATTGATAACATTTTTAACTGCAAGAAAAAGACGTAGACCTGCAGAGCAGTAACTATCATGGTGGCCACAGGTGGGAGGTCTGCAGAATGCTTTATTGCCAATAGGAAAAGAACTGTTAGGAACCACAGTCATTATGGGGGTCACCACCTCTGCCGAGTGCATCCCATTCCCATTTTGAGAGCGTGAATGATGGGAACACCAAACACCACACTTTCCTTCTCCCAATGTCTACAGGCTTTGTTTTGATTCTCTCTTTATTAATGATGTCAAAAGTTTGGGGTCACATAAAAATGAGTCAAGGTCAGGATTTGTGAGACCCAGAGTGTTGAAAGTAGCCTTGTATCTAGCCAGAGAAGGAACTGGCTAAAGGGGTTGACTTGGTTCTCTACAGGTTTTAGCTGTTTTATAGATTTTTTACTGTCCTGCTGAATTAGGCGGCCAGCCTCTCGCTTTCATAAGGTACAAGCAGGAAAGACTGTGGCAAAGGAAACAAAGTGGAATGCAAGGACCATCATGAGCTGCAGTGAAAACTTTTTGTGGCCGTTGAACATCAGTTTCGGGATCATTAGAAGAGCATGGATAGCTGCTGACATCGTTCCCTTCCGTAGGTCCAGAGTCTAGTACAGTTGTTGTTCGAGTTCTCAGAAAATGCCTTATTTAACACCTTGTTAGGATGAAATTGCTTCTGACTTTATAAACACAGGTGTTCAGTTTGAATCCTAATGAACTGTGAAATAGGTAGATGTCTAAAAGGAAATTCTATAAATTGTGAACAGGGCTCTGTCAGCACACTAAATGGATTAGGAAAATTCATTGTCTGCCCTGTAACTGAACACCAGTGTGATGCATGCCCCCGAATTAGTCCTGCAAAGCCAATAAAACAGAGGAAGAAAGTCGAGCCTCAGAGATGTTGATTGTGGGGGTTCCCCACCACAAATGAATCTGGTCCAGGAGGCCTTGGAAATCAGAATGGCTATTCAGAGAAAGGCCAAGAAGGAGTACATAAGAGCAGACAACACAGAATTTATGGAGCAAAACCACAAACACCTTATTTTCCATTGTACTAAAACAGTGCTATTTTACACTACTCTTTTTGTATGTAATTCTGCTTTCAATTTTATATTGTTACTGTGACTCAAATCTCATTATAAGTGTTCCAACAAAAATCCCTTTTTAATCAAAAACTTTCCAAGCCCTAGCCATTGTAGGCATTTTTTGAGCAACCTATTTTTTTTTACTGGAACAAAAGAATTTGGCCTCCCCTTTTGAGCCTGTGGGGATATTATTTGACCCGGGTGGCCAAACATGTAATTAAGATAACTGAATCATTTTAATTTCTGCATTAAATCCTTTCATCATCAGCAGCCATTGTTTTGGAGTAGAGATATAGCAAACCAGAGCTCTTTTATTTTCTTTGAGAGGAAATAAATAGATCATTAGTACTTTTGCTGGTTATATGTCTATTTGGTAAAGACCTTGCCTGTAACAACTTGTGAATGGAAGTGACGGTATCCAGTTAGTTAATCAGTCATCTATGAGAACATCCATGTCTACAGATGAGTAGACTGGTAGATTGTTGGTTAGTGGGGTATATATTTTTGCCATGTCTGTGAGAAGCTGCCTCGCCATTTAAAGGGGGTGACAGCATCACCAACAGAACCTTCAAGCTTACATGTTTTCCTTTTTAAAAGTGAATGCTATGGAAAACAGGATTGCTTAAGTATTTTCATCTGCTTTTTTCCCCTTCTGTAAGCCTGCATTTGGAGAGCTGTTTAGAATGTGACTCTGCTGTCTAGTACAGGCTTCATGTCTACTTCCCGTCTCCCTTGAGGAAGGCCCCAAGTGCTTCCATTAGATTTTTGCTGTGTATTTTCATAGCAGCCCCAAAGGCCCAGTTAAACCACATGGCGGGGCCTCTGCAGGAGGACACCCCTTCTTTTTAGATGTATTTTTCCCTTTAAATTAAGTACATACATTTATTTTACACACAGATCTCCTTTTCTTTTCTTTCTTTCTTTCTCTCTCTCTCTCTCTCTCTCTTTTTTTTTTTTTTTTTAGGGAATATGGTCAAGGTAGTAAGTTGTAAAGATTTGAACCCTTAGGATGTTAGTTTTATTTAACAAAATATATTGAAGCCTACAAAAATTTTGGCATTTAACTTAAAATTTTAAGTTTGATTTATTATTATTAGTGTGTATGTGAGTCGGGGAGAGTGCATGTATGCATGAGCCATGGTGTTCATTGTAGAGGTCAGAGGTCAACTCTCACGGTTTTCTTTCCTTGTCATCAGGCCTGTATGACAAGCTTTACCTGATATCTTCAGATGTAGGTGATTTCTCAAGTCCTTCTAATCAGGTAGTACTTTTTCCCTTCGATATTACTTGGTAGTTGTTTATTTGACGTGGAACAGACTGTAACTTGGAGTTGTAACATCTCCTTAACTGTGACAGGAGAGGGTCCAACTCCTCATTGCCGAGGGTGATTTTTTTGGGTACCAGCCACGCTGGCTGCCAGAAAATCTGCCCATGGCAATGTCAGCAATGAGTGAGCACCTTTGCAGCCCTTCAGAGAGTAGGAAAGGCCAAGCAGGGGAGGGGGGACCCAGCTGTCTCTGAGGACATGGGTGAGGCTGCATCGGCTCTTCAACCTCATTTCCATCCACAGGCAGGAAGCACATTTTACATTAACTTGCTACATCAATTTTAACCATTTGAAAAATCTTAATCCACATTTGTGTTTCCTACTCCTTCTGTGTGTGTGTGTCATGCACACAGACACACTATACACATTTCTGAGAAAGACAAAGCATTTTGATACAGAAATGGCCATACAGAATCATTTTGGTAACCTCCTTGGATCTCCAGTAAGTTATTTCTAAGGTGCCTATCATGTGTTAGGCATGGTGCGAGGGCAGGAAGATTGTAAGAGCCAGAGTACCAGGAAGTCTGCTGTGAGACAGTCTCATTGAGAAATGCTTGCATAAATGAGACCTGAGGAGTGACAATATTAATGAACTTGTCAACATGGAAGTGGTAAAATTTTGCAGGGTCCCACACCTAGACAAAGAACTATAGGCAGTTAATGACCCTGGGGGAAGGAGAATTAGGATCTCCCAGGGTTGAGGCCCCTTATTGGTTGTCCAGTGCAGAGTGCTCAGTCTTGAATCCATATACTCACAAACAACAAAATTGGATTCATTAGGTTATATTTACATGTGTTGGTACATATATATGTATGCAACAATAATAATCAAACAAAAAAGGCTATCAACTTGAGATTTGGGTGGACATAGGAAGGGCTTCAGGGAAGATAATTAAGAGGGGATGGAAGGAGGAAAGGGAGGGGAAAGTGATGTAATTCTATTTCAATTAAAACATATAAAAATACTTGCTAGAACTAATAATGGGCTGTTGTTATCTTGTACAGAGGTGCCTGGGCTTAGGCACTGTTTTGTGTTAGTACTAGGAGAAAAATATGAAATTAGAAAAAATATCCTTTACTACCAATCATTCTATTTTTGTTTATTTATTATCTGTGTATCTGTCTGGTGTGTGTGTGTGTGTGTGTGTGTGTGTGTGTGCGCACGCGCGCGCACGCGTGCGTGCATTTGTGTGTACATGTGTGAAGAGGTGAGAAGTCATGGTCAAGTGTCTTCCTCTTTTCTTTACCTTTGAGACAAGGTCTCTCACAGAAACTTGAATTTACCAATTTGGCAAAGACTGGCCAGGCAGTCTCAGGAATCCTCCTGTCTCCACCTCCCCAGTTCTGGGATGACAAAGCCATAATGCTATACCCTGATTTTTTTGTGTAGGTGCTGGAGATTGAATCAATGTCCTCATGACTGTAAACCCTTTACTGATGGAGTCAACTCCTCAGCCTCCTACAAATCATTTTATATGAGCAATGTCTAAAACAGATAAACTTGGTGACAGATTTTGCATATGGAAATTATTGAATATAAATACCAACTTAGAAAATTTTGTAATAGATAAAGCATTCACATTTCTAGTGAATGAGAGTTTTGAATATATATAACCAAAGAGCCAAGGGCACTGTAAAATAGTAGTTCTGATCTGCAGTCAGCATACAGAGAAATGAATGTAAATGTACCCAGTGTTTTTGAGATAAATGCATATTAAGACTACATTGAAAAGTCATTTTCATTTGATGGGGCAAAAGTCCAAAAGTTTAAAATGTTTTCTGTTGGCAATACCACGGAGAAAACTAACTCTCCAATAATGATGGTCTTAAAGCAGAATGGTTATTTCCTTGAGCAAATTTGGCAACAGTTACCAAATTTTCCATCTTTGCTTTGGAATCTCAGTTCTAGAAATAGATCTCAAAGATACATTGACAAAAATATGAAAACACCCAACATTCATGATTCATATCTGCAAACACTAGAAATAATTAAGATATCTATCTACCAGGATCAGATTGATTCAATAAATCATGGTGATCTATAAGATGGAGTGCTGTACAGCTATGCAAAACACAATGAGGTTTTGGTATACTGATAAGGGTGGTTTCTAGACTACACTGTCAAGTGAGAGAACAGCAGGCAATTAAGAGAGCAGGGCATGCCTGTGTATGTGTGAAATTGAAGGGCTAGAACCATATCTGTATGAATGCAAGCAACTCAGAAAATTAATCAATAAATATGGGAGGGCATAGGATGGAGTTTATAGGGATGGAACCTAGATTTTTTTTTTTAGATTTATTTATTTATTATGTATACAGTGTTCTGTCTGCACATACCCCTGCAAGCCAAAAGAGGGCACCAGATCTCATTACAGATGGTTGAGAGCCACCATGTGGTTGCTGGGAATTGAACTCAGGATCTTTGGAAGAACAAGCAGTGCTCTTAACCTCTGAGCCATCTCTCCAGCCCAAAACTTTTTTTTTTTCTTAAAGATTTATTTATTTATTAAGTATACAGTGTACTGCTTGCATATACACCTGCAGGCCAGAAGAGGGCACCAGATCTCATTACAGATGGTTGTGAGCCACCATGTAGCTAGGAATTGAACTCTGGTCCTCTGAAAGAATAGCCAGTGTTCTTAACCTCTGATCCATCTCTTCAGCCCAGGAACCTAGATGTTTTGAATGAACCTCATGTTATAAATTTATCTTTGAACTGTGAGAATAGTTTATATATTTTCAAAGACAAATTAAATCCTGAAACATAATCCTTAAATAGGAAGAAAAAAAGAAGCTTCCTTTAGGTGAAATTTGGACAGTGAGGATGACCATGGAGTCAGGAGTCAGTACATTGCAAGTATCTTTAGAACAGAGTCTTCTATGTGTCCATCTCTAGTGGGGTTACTTGAGGACAAACAGAAATGTAAAAACTCCTTAATGCACCTTAGGTAATTGCATCATTTGTTGTAGTGTGGATATTATTGTCTGAGTTGATTATTTGAAGAGCCGGATCAAGTATTTCTCTTGGTGCGATTGAGAATTTGGATTTTTGGCATAGGACAGAGGAAGGGCACAGGCCAGTCTAATCAGCACCATGGTTCATATTGAACTGGAGCATCTGGGTGAACTTGGTGTATAGTTCATGCTTAAAAATAAGCATATGCAGCTGGGCGGTGGTGGCACATGCCTTTAATCCCAGCACTTGGGAGGCAGAGGCAGGCGGATTTCTGTGAGTTCGAGGCCAGCCTGGGCTACCAAGTGAGTTCCAGGAAAGGCGCAAAGCTACATAGAGAAACCCTGTCTCAAAAAACCAAAAAAAAAAAAAAAAAAAAAAAAAAAAAAAGCATATGCATATTTCTTAAATGGTATATAGGATGATATATGCTAATTATAAATAGATGTATGCTAATGCATATTCTAGCCATACCTTTGAAAAGTTCTAGAAATAAGAATAATCCAGGAGCAGTAACCATTCCTGCTGCCACATTTACTATTTTCCTAATTAAGGGTTTTGTAGAAGTGGATGAATCCATGTCTGGGACAGGAAATGTTGCCTGGAGCAGCTTATCTGCTGGCCAAAGGGCGGAGATGGGATTGTCAATTACTGACCAAGCACTGGGAAATAACTGAGGCAAATAACAAAAGCTACAGCTGTGATACATGCCCGTAACTCCAGTATTCTAGAAGTGGAGGCAAGAGGATCATGAGTCTGAGGCCAGCCTGGGCGGCATGATGACCCTGTCTTACACATATAACTAATGAAGCAGTCTTTCTGAAAACAGAAGTTTGAATCTTACTGTAAGTAATAAAGTCTAGCAGCAACTTGGCGAAGAAAGCCTTCTGCTAGTCTTAGTGAACAAGTTCCCCATGGGGAAAATCCCCATCATATAAATTAGGTTATATATTTACAAATAAAGAGATGTAGGGAAGGAACTGATCGATTAAAAACACTCAGCAACACATCACACATTATTATGTACAGACCTTTTTATGATTCTAGTTAAGTAAATGAAATGGTAAAATTGTATTCCAACTGGACAAATTCAAAGGTTCAACAGATAACATGTGAAGGAATAATTGGTAAATTTTCTAATGACATAATGGTTTTATTTTTATAAGAAATCTTTATCTTCTAAATATGTACGGAACTGTTTATAAATAAAATAAAGCAGCCTTTGTGATCTGGTGTAAAATAATTATAGAAGACGAGAAAGAAAACACCAGTCCAGAAGAAGTAAACCCTGTATTGTGTATATTGTTTCTCTAAAAAGGAGACTTTCAAAGAAATATCCGGTGCCGGAAGAGGTACAGTGCAGTTAAGATCAGGGCCACAGTGTCTTAATGTGACGTCCCGCAGATGGGCAGGCATGGCAGAGAAGGTGCTCCTTCACCTGGGTAAGGTCTGAGGGGAAACAAGTGACTTGGATGTACTTGTGTTCAGTCACAGGACATGCGTTTTGTGGAACACATCAAGGTGGAATCCCGTTTTCCGCTTGTTTCTGGACTTCTCGTCTTTCCTGTTCCGTGTGTTTTTAGATTCTGTTAGTCCTGTTGGTGACTGGCCACTTTCCTTGCTGTCCTCACACAGCGTTGGACACTGAGCTCTTCACATTGCTGTCTACCTTGATGCTTTAGCTTTTGAGGACGCAGCCATTTTATCGTGCGTTCCTCCGTCTTCAACATCTATCTGTGTTCATCCGCCTTTGTGTTTATTGTTGTTAGGTGTTGTTAAGTGCCATTTTATATTAAAGACTGTACAAATCTGGGAGTTATTTCAGCATCTAGGAAGGTATTACACTTTCCCAGTCCTATGAAGAAATAAATGTAGGGCTGCTGAGATGATTCAGTGGATAAAGGCTCCTGCTGCCAACTCCAGTGCCTTAAGTTCAGTCCCCAGGACCCATGTAGAGGAGCAAACCAACTTCTGCAAGTTATCCTCCAACTCCTCTGTCCGTCTGTCTGTCTCGCTCACTAAATAAAAATGTAAAAAAATAGTGACCGTAGCTTTCAATGATTTGTCATTGTGACTCTGTTAAAATGCCAGTCCTGTCCATGTCCACATGAAACCTTTGTTCTGCTCACTGTCCTGATTGCAATACCTCCAAGATGGAACTTATAATTCAAGTTAGGAATATGTCTATGGCCCATAGCTTTTATTTTTCCTGGCAAAGTGGTGCTTTCTCCTGATAACTAACATAATTAGAGTGCTTGTCACTGGAAAAATCTGTAGGATGAAGTCACTAATGGAGTTAACACAATTGAACACATTTTGTCCAACCGGAGGTGTCATATATCATAAAGACTAAAACGCTAGTATCATATCACATTTATTAAACACTTACAGGTGTCAAAGCCCATTTGTAATATCAAATAATCTGTAAGTCTAGGTTTGTAGTACCTGATGCTGATGAGTTTTCTTATTTTATACAACTTTATGTATGCAAAGTGGCCATAAAGTGGATTTGACAGTTATTTGCAATACGTATATATTGACTGGGAGGGCCTAGGGTAAGATATGTGAAATTCACTTGTTCCTAGTCTTTCTCCATGTGTAGATCCAATGACAGCACTTAAAATGAGTTCCATAATGAAGGCAGAGATAAGGAGATCTAAAACTCTGGGCATTAATGGCCTATTGGGGAGTAACTCAAGGGAGGCTCTGCAGAGGAGGGGAAACTTGATGTAGACCCTGACCAATGAAGTGTTTTCTAGGATGGGGGAGATGGAGGGAAAAAGAAAAATACAGAAGACAAAACATCACGGAGGCTAGAGCTCACTGGGTAAGAACACTTGCTGTTTGATTCCAGCATCCATGTACAAAGTTGGGCAGGGCTGTGCATGTGTCTCTAACATGGGGCAGATAGATGGGTTGCTGGAGCTTCCTGGCCACTAGCTGAGAGGAAACTAGCGAACTCCAGGTTCAGGGAGAGATCCTGCCCAAAGGGCTAAGGAAGAAAATGAAATATCAAGAAACCCCAGGTCTTCCCTTCACTGCCACGTGCAACACACATGGGAGAGAAAAAGTGGAGGGAGTGGAGAAGTGTAGCCTGTCCAAGAAATAGTAATTCATTCTATCTGTGGTACCGTATTTGAAATGGTGTGTGTGTGTGTGTGTGTGTGTGTGTGTGTGTGTGTGTGTGTGTGTGTCGGGACAGGAGATAGCATAGGCTATATAGCATAACAGCTGAATTCATAGATTTTGAGACAGACACAGCTTGGTTTAGAGTCCAGATCTGTTTCCAGCTCTGAGTCTAATGAGAATTTGTCCACATACTTCTCACTCAATGGATATTATCTGATGTCTTTTATGAACCTGATGCGCTCTGAAGTAGTGGGGGTGGGGGTGGGGGAAAAGTAAACACAATGGACAGAGTCCATTTTATGGAGCCGCAGTGTTAGACTTGTGTGTTGTGAGTAGGGTCAGGAGAAAAACAAAAAGGAAAGGTGCATGTGCATGGTATGTGTGATCCACTCTGCAGTGACTCCAACATCAAGGATGCAAGGTTAGAGATCTCAGGAGTGAGTGGGCTTGGGTGCCATTGGATAAGAAAATGCACCCCACATTCAGTGAGAAGATAATGGGGTGAACTTGAAGAGGTTGGAGATTCCAGACCACAGCAAGATAATAGGACTGGTTTACAGTATAATGGGAAGTCACTGGAGGGAAGAAACAGTAGATAGGTGGTCTGATTCTCACTCCTAAAAGATGCTCTGTTATATATGAGCCAGCTGTTTTGAGGCCACCGCAGACATCCTGAGACTATGGCCTAGGCCCAGTGGTAATGTAGAAGTGAGAGAAGAGGATGGTTTGCCCTCCATTTTGGAAGGATACTCTCCTAAATATTCACACAGATAACTGTAGCAAAACCCCAATTCTGTAACAAAATCCCTGGTGGCTTATTTCTAACAGTTTTGGAAGCTGAGATGTCCTAGGTCAAAGTGGCAGTCCATTTAGTGTCTGGGAAGAGCCACTGTTATGGTCCTTAGAGTTGTCATTCTCCACGTCGTTTTGTATGGTAGAAGGGTCTAAGCAGCTCTTTGGTCTCTTTTATAAAGGCCCTAATCCTATGTTTGCAAGCTCCCTGCTCGTGACCCTCTTATCTCTCAATGACTCCCCCATATCATTACCTTGGAAATGGGTATGCTCTAAAGTGAATTACAGTAGAACTGATATTCAGACCACAGCAGGTAATGATCAGAGTGTGTGGAAGGATTGGAGATGGGATTGAGAAGAGGATTCAAGGCTAGGTTCACAGGGATTTGGTTAGAATAACTGTGTGGGCAAGTCCTGTATCTCCTTAAATACCAGACAACTTTTGTGTGGGTTAAATAAGATGAGATGTATTTCTGAGGTAGATGAATGAATCCGATGATCAGATATGCTTTTTGTTTTCTTGGGGCATCTGAGCTTGAGATTTGAAGACCAAAAGCCCTTAGGCTGGTAGAGAAGTTGAGATGAGCCAAAGAAGAGCCACTTAGCAGAAGCTTTGAGGCAGCAGAGCGTGGAGGAAGTGAACCTGTAAAGGAGAACATCAGTACCGACCACAGAGGCGGTGGGAAAGATATGGCAGGGTCTGAATCACCCGACAATGCTGCAGATCAGAGGGGTTTCTGCATTAGTGTACTGTTGCCTGGTTTTGTGGGCGTCCTTATCCCGTTGTCCCTATTTGGTAAAACATTACTTTGTCTCTATTGACTACAAATTGAATGAGCCCAACAAAACAACCAGGCTTCATTAGATTTTGTTTACCATAAATTATAGAATCACAAAAATATATTTGCACTGTCCAAAGCAGGCTTCTAAAGAACAAAATACTTTAAACAAACATTGGAGTAAATTCCCTTCAACTTGCTGTGGGATGGTCTGTATGTCAAATTACTCTGGTCAATAAATAAAACACTGATTGGCCAGTGGCTAGGCAGGAAGTATAGGCGGGACTAACAGAGAGGAGAATTGAAAGAACAGGAAGGCAGAGGGAGTCACTGCCAGCCGCCACCATGACAAGCAGCATATGAAGACGCCGGTAAGCCATGAGCCATGTGGCAAGGTATAGATTTATGGAAACGGATTAATTTAAGCTGTAAGAACAGTTAGCAAGAAGCCTGCCACGGCCATACAGTTTGTAAGCAATTTAAGTCTCTGTGTTTACTTGGTTGGGTCTGAGCGGCTGTGGGACTGGTGGGTGACAAAGATTTGTCCTGACTGTGGGCAAGGCAGGAAAACTCTAGCTACATCAACTCTTCTGTTTTTTCTTTTTTTTAGGGTTTCTCTGTGTAGTCCTGGCTGTCCTGGAACTCACTCTGTAGACCAGGCAGGTCTGGAACTCAGAGATCTGCCTGCCTCTCCCTCCTGAGTGCTGGGATGAAGGTGTGTGCCACCACACTCAGCCCCTCAACTGTTTTTAAAAGGTTAAAAAAAATTGTGTGTGTGTGTGTGTGTGTGTGTGTGTGTGTGTGTGTGTGTACATTCTTGTGTACTTATGTACATCAGAGGACAACTTGAAGGAGTCAGTTCTTCCACCTTGTGGATTTCAAGGATTAAGCTCAGGTCATTAGGATTGGTGTAAGCACCCTTACCCACTGAGCTTACTCCCTGCTCTAAATGCGTTGAAGTTGTATGCTTCCCCAGGGTCCTCACTGGAAATGGTTCCTCACAAACTGTATGTTTGTGCCAAGACTCAGGATTCTATTGTAGGGAACTGTTCACTGTAAACAAAGCTTTATTGGAACACAACTATGACCATTCAGAATGTGTGAATGCCTCTCATTACAATAAAGTTGATTAATTGTTATAGAGACTATATGGTCTGAAAAAAATTTACTATGTGCCCTCTCCCTGAAATAAACAAACACAACAAAATCCACTGATACCTGCTTACATCCATTGATTGGTACTCCCTTGGAAAACTAGAATAATACTACATATATGTGTCTCTGCATGGGACTGCATAAAGGGAAGAATCAGTGCAAGGAAAACACCTAGCTTAGTACCTGGTACATGATATTTTGCTACTGCTATGCTCATTATTAGTAATACTCTCTTCTGTGTTTTTCCTTATTTCTTGGATATCCTTTCTCTAATTGCTGAATCTGGTATATGTTAGTATCAATATTATGATCAATACTAATGGACCACATGCAGAGCTGTTATCCTCCAGCAGTGCTTAGATACTGTCCCTGAGGCTTAGTGTGCCCTGGAATCTTGACGATGATCCTAGGGAGCAGGAGTATCCACATTTATATGCACAGCTCATATTAGTAACAGAAACCACTGTTTGCTGTGTTTTAACTCTCTGGCCACCAGGATGCTCCTGTTCTCATGACAGAGAAGCCGATACCAGGTGCCGTGAGCCTGACACTCAGAATTGGCAGAGCCTCGAGTGTCCCCACCCACACTGTGCTGGGATTGCTAACGCCTCTTGTGCAGCCGTTCGACTCTGGAGCGCCTTCTTTATGGCGCTGCTTCTGCTCCGCGATGCCTTTCCACTGCCTACACAGGCTCCCCTCTCAACCCTGTGTTGAGAAGCCAGAAGCTGCTTCTCTTGTCACCACGCTCCCTTCTCCTCCAGCCTGGGTGAGCACTGGGGTGCTGATTGACGGTACAGTGTGAATAAGAGTGAGTCTCTAGAGACAGGAGGTCACTATGGGTTTCCGTGCATATTGAGTGAGGTGTAGTTAATATTTCTCTTCCTCTCTTCTGATTCAGAGGACACACTGTACCATATCCTAGCATTGCTTCAGGAACTGGACAAGACCAGGGCAGTGAGGCAATGAAGGAAAGACAGACATAGACACATGAACAGAAAAACTGGGATTAGGTGGACTGGGCTCTCTGGTGGAGAAATCACAGCATCCTGGAAGCAAGTATGCTTATTAGATACAATTAAACAGGAGTGTGGGCTTATTGCATACAGCTGAATCAGGAGGCAGAGTTTATGGTGTACACCTGAGCCAAGGAAGCAGGCTTAGCTAATCTTTGTAGGAGCAATATCTGTAGGGGAATAGGGGAATAGTCTTTGGGCCTTAAATATCCAAAGGGAGGGGCTATGGTGTCCACATTAACTCTCAGATCCTCAAGGAAGGCTCTGCCCTCCCTATGAGCCTCACCCATGTCAGATTTACAACTCTCATAGGGCTGAAGTAATAGAGTCCTTGATGTGGCTATGTCCATGTCAACAGCACATATTCACTCAGGACTTCGTTCACCCAGGGCTTCCTCTGCTCTTCACAACCCTGTACATACATTGCCTGCCATTTTTCATAGTGGCCTTGTAGCAGGGTTTCTTGGACTGCCAGCCCCCAAATCATGGCATGGAGATTTATTCTTAATTATGAATGCATGACCTTAGTTTAGGCTTATTTCCAGCTAGCTTTTTTTAAAGATTAAATTAACCCATTTCTATTAATCTAATGTATTACCCCAAGGAAACACACTGTCTGCATACTGTCCATCCTGCTTTCCTGCCTCCTCCATGTCTGGCAGGCTGGCCCCTTGCTGGCTAGCTGGCTCCCCCTTTCTCTCTGCCAGCCAGCCCCACCTATTGGCCATTCAGCCAATCATGTTCTCCAGGGATTTAGAGACACTAATACATGTTTGCGATGAGTCAATCGTGTAAGCTCAGTGGAACCCAGGTAAACCTCTGTAAAGGTGGAGCTCAGAAAGCTACCAGGTTGGTGGACACCTTTGGGTGCTAGGTGACCCTGCCCCTTCTCTTGTGCCTTACTGTGTGGATCTCTTTCATCTGCCTGTTCTTGAGTTGTATCCTTTAGAACAAACTGCTGGTCACATGTAAAGTGTCTTCCTTAGTTCTAAGGGCATTTCCAGCAAACCGTTCAGCCAGAGGATGGGTAGTAGGCACCCCTAACTGGTAGCCAAATTGAATGGATGGCTATGTGGCTAATCTCAAGACCCACTAGTTCAACCTGGCACCTGAAATACAGTCTATCTCAGTCTATGAAGACAAGTTCTTACCCAGTGGAGCTGTTCTGTTTCCAGGTGGCCAGCATCATTTAGAACTGGGTTCAAACGTGGGCACATATTTGGTATCCATAGAACACTGGAGGGCTGCATAGTGTATTAATCTGTGCGCGCGCGCGCACACACACACACACACACACACACACACACACACACAAACCCCCTGCAAAGCTGTGGAGTTTTGGTTATGGGTGTGAATTGCAGCTGGCATCTATATTGCCAGTGGCAGCCTTGAGGCATCTTTACCACGGTCAGAGGGACAGCTCTAAGGTCACAGAAGACTGATGCTCCTTGTTTTTGCTTTGAGTCAAGCTGAAAAAAAAAATTCACCGATTCATTTTTTTTTTTCCGGTACTACCCACTAAATCCACAGAAGTTCTTCAGACCGAGGTTGCCAATCTTGCTCATTTGTGTATCATGGCCTTTTCCTTAATGTACTCCTCCTTCCTGTGTTTAAGAAATTAAGAAAGAGAAATTGTGACCTAAGAAGGCTGTACACAGCATCTGTTGTCTGTAAACTAGCATGGACTGTGTGTGCCCCCTCAAGCTGTTTAATTTACAAAACGGACATTAACACGCTCATCCGTTAGAGACGTGAATACCAGAGTTCTCTCTGAGTTCCCCTGATCTGTATGACAAGAGGCAGAAATGCCTCACGGGATTTCCAGATCGCCTTTGCAGACAATTTACTTGAAAGATCAAATGATTTGGGTGTGTTTTCCCACCAGAGTAGTGAGTACTTCTGCTGAGGGCCTCTTTGATATTGTTTCAGTTCATTAGGCCATGTTTGCTGGTATCCAAAGTGCAGAGTAGTGACCTGCTGGAGGGAATGGGGAAATCTAGACTATTTCATCTCCCTACCCCATCCTTATCATGGGAAAATACCATGTTAACAGCCCTCCTGGTTTTCTCATCATGTATGGAGCTGGCTAAAGGCAGGACTCTACTTTCTGATTCATCCTTGAACTTACATATTTAGACAGTGATCTTAAAAGTCCAGGATTGTCTTAATAATGACGACTAAGTTGTTTAACATGACAGTCTCCTTAGAGACCGAGAAGGAACCAATCGTCTTTCTATCTGCAATTTTGAACCTGTCACAAGAGTATATGTGCACGTGTGTATAAGTATGTGTGTGTGTATATATATGTGTGTGTGTGTGTATATATATGTGTGTGTGTGTGTGTGCGTGTGTATGTGTGTGCGTGTGTTATCTTCTCAGCGTTTGTTTCTCTCTGAGAATACACTATTGTACAGGACTACTTAATTAAACATGACTTAAAAAGTTTGAATTCTCCTTTAAAGTAGTGACAGAAATTGCTTAACATGATTTCTTGGTTATATGCTGCCTTTGGAATGGCAAAAAAGCAGACTCAAGAAAATCCAGTCACTCTGTTAAATCTTTATTTATTTTCTAAAGAGTGAGAGAGCATTTTTATCCAAGCGATGAGAACCTCCTGGAGTTGATTGACTTAAATTAGCTTGATTGCTTTTTATCAATCACAGCTGTGCTGTTTAGCATAAAAATGCAAAACATCTAAAAAGCATTTGCCTTGCAGCATACTAGAAAGATGTTTTTAGTTAGTTTTAAGATGTTTCAAATTTTTATTCTGCACAGATTCCCTAAGAATGTATCCAGAACATATCTAGTTACAGAGAATTAGTACAGATATTGTAAACTCTGAGAAAATGAATTAAAGAAAATATGCTGTTTTATGAATTACATATTTAGAATTTGGGCTTTTTCGCTTTTAAATGTCTCTCCTAAGTTAAACAGTTCAGCAATATTTGTTGCAGTGACCAAGCCACGCAATTGCTGCTAAACATTAAGAAACAGTCCTTGGGACTTTTCACATAATAAGCCATTTGGCCTTCCTTGAGCTGTTGACACGGTTGAGTGGAAACTAGCTGTTAGGTGAAACCTGCTTTGTCCTGAAATCCTCTGAATGAAGTTCATCCCGTCTTCTGCCTGGCTTCGATGGTGTGATGATGCGCAGGGCCCGTTAGCATCCTCTTGTGCTGGTGTTGAGAGCCGCTGCTCGGCAAGGTGGTCCAAGTCCCTGATCCTGCTGCTTTTTATCACTTCCTCTCAGCTGACAGATTTTGTCCTTTGATACTTTCAGGTATAAGCAACAATAAAGCCAGAAGAAGGTGGCCTCTCAGAGCTGAGAGAGAGAGAGAGAGAGAGAGAGAGAGAGAGAGAGAGAGAGAGAGAGAGAGATGTCAGCAGCTACACCGGCTGCTTTTCTCTTTGTTTTTGCCCGAGTGGTTCATTTAGTTTCCTGGATAGAATCCCTTGCTTGTCCTGGCACTCGAGTGCACGATTTGAGTTTACAGACATACCGGCTTTCTTTTCTTCAGACTGGCCACCAGCTTACATGCCTGCAAAACAAACCTGTATGTCTTGGTCAGTCACTCTACAAGCCATGGGTGTGAGAATAACACATGCCTAACTTTACTCAGCTGAGGATATGAAGGGCTATGCTCTGGAATGGGAACGCTGGGGCCACAATCTTTCTATTGGGGAGAGTATAGTGTACCTGAGTCCCCTCTCCCTGTGAAAGCAGAGGTTAGATGAACAATCAAAACTGTCAGGAGTCACCCAGAGAGATAAGTGGAGACCCCAGTAAGAGCTTGTGTCTTAAGCTCCAGGGATATGAGATTAACACGGTCTAAGTGTTTTCTCTACTAGGTTTTCATGAGGATAAGTCTGTGATGAATGTCTGCATTGCTTTTAGAGATGTATAATCTAATTTCTCAGTAGTTGATGTATAATTGTATTCTGGGAAATTAAAAAAAAAACCTGTTTCACTTTTGCCATAAACCATTTTCCAAAAATAATTTATCCTACTATAAAAATATATATTGTAATTATACTATTAATGTTTAAATCATTCACAGCTTTAGCATTATGACAGAATTTAGAAAAATGTTTTCAAATTCCCTTCCAAAACCAAAATCTGGTCTGTTGTATTTATTCTTGACATCATTATTTCAGTAATTACCTAAAAGTTAGCTTAATATTATTAAAACTGTGTCCATATAGTTTTACACCCCCTCATTGTCGCTTTATTGATCAGTTAATTTTGTATTTTAGAGACAGGATTTCCTGTAACTCAGGCTGATCCCCAACTCCTGTGTAGCTGAGGCTGAGCTTTGAACCCCCCACCCCTCCCTCTTCTCCTACCTTCTCGAGTACGCTTCACCACACCCAGCTAAGTTGACTTTTTTTCTTAATCATTGTGTGGCATGTTCTCCCAGGCTGTATTTCTATGTTTGGTCATTATGGAAGTTTGGAGTCTTCCTCTGGTGTAAAGAGTGTCCTCCTGCATGTCTGGACTGCTGGATCACAGACTATCTCTAAGGCATGTTGTGTAGACTTCTAAAAGTTAATTTTATTTTGACTGGCACACTCTACACATTTATGATATTTTACTCGTGTATACTTTGGAGGTAATATGTATATACTTGGTTTCAGGCCACAGCCTTAAATTGCTAACTCTGGGATTTTGAAGTTTAAATGGTCAACATAACATTATTATGCTTTGTTGTAATTATAGTTGTTCTATAGGGTTGAATATATTTCCATATTCTGTTGTGTATATTTTCTTTCTTGTCTTCATAGATTGTACAGTAATAGATTATTTGGTGTGATTATGCATTAGGGATATTAATTATTTAATCTTAGTAATGGAGACTGTTTTATATCATTATTTGCCCTTTTAGTTTTGTTTTTGTGCATTTTCCTAAGTTTTGGGGCTGTAAGCATAGCTGAATCGACCACACATTTCTTAGGGTTTCCAGAGATCAGAAATATTCTGCTTTTCTTTGTTTTTATTTTCTGTCTTCATATGTTATAATTTTTTTAGAGTTTATTCACTCTTTTTCAAAGTAAAATACAGGTACAAGGTCAAAAGATTGCAGCTGGACATAGCCTATGTCCATAGTTACAGAACTTGGCACTCTTCATTTATCCCTGTGCTTAGAGCTCATTCCAGCCCAAGGAGACAGCTGACCTCTTGGTTTTTTTTCTCATACTGTATTTCACTACAAGCAAGGGGTGTAATTTCTATACCCAGTTTCAGTTTATTTAGAAAAATAAACTTGCATTTATTTTAGCATAGAATGTAAGGCATAAATCTAAATTAATTTATGTCCATTTATGAATTTGTCCTAATATAATCTCTTTAATAGTCTTTAATTATTTTTGAACTTATTACCTGTCTTCAGTCACTGCTCTCTTTGGACTTTCTGTCCTGTTGACCTGGTCACTAGAGCTGTGTTTTCCAACCGGCTCCCTACTGTGTACTCTGGGTAAACAGAGTGCTGCTCTTCGTACAAAATTATATTGTCAGAATATTTGTTATGCTTATGATTTTTCTTCAGTTAATCTATAGAATTTGTTTTTAATTTATTTAAAAAATCATATGTGATGTGCATTGACTCTTTTGAGTTACCTTAGGGACAGTTGACTAGTTTAAGTTAATTCCATATTAAAGGGTATTTCCTCATAATTATTTCCTTGTAATTCCTGTTTTTTCTTAAATGATGTTTTTAAGATTATTCCCAAGTACTTTCTCTTTTAAGATATTACTTTGAAATGTGTATATGCTTATGAGTTGTGCATTTGCAAATATAAATGCATATACAGATCACACTTCTCTGTGTATATACATGAAAAATGATTGGTCATTTCAAATTTCCTGTTGTATGCTAAGGCAAATGGTGTTTATCCCTTTATTGTTGTTGTTCATGCTCTGAGCATCTTTGTATGTGTGCATGTCTTTATGTAGTTCTCCCAACTGCCAAATGACACTAAATCTGAAATCTGTGTTTGATACAATTTTGTATTGGAATGCCTGGAAAGTTTCTTTAGTATACCATGGTTCATTGATGGGAGATAACTTCACATCCCAGCTCTTTCCTCTACAGTTTTTACTCCAGCCTACCACATTCCTAACCTCCTTGCATTCTTCAAATGTCACTTCTCAGTGTGGTCTATTCTGGTGATCCTTTTAGAACTACAGCCCCTTTCAACTGTAGGATTCTCCGTTTTTTTGCTGTTGACATGGTCTAGTGATAAATGCCAGCTTTGGGCTTGCTTTCTCCCTTGTATTCAATCTGGAACCCAATCCTCATCAATGGTGATGTCTACATTTGGGATGAGTCTTAGTCCCTCCATTAAACTGTTCTAGAAGTGCCCTCATAAAAACTCAGATACGCGTTTTCATGAGGATTCCAAGTTTAGATATGGATGAAGATTAAGTATCCAAACATCTTCACTATAAATATGAAGAGGACCTGGGAAGCTTCTGCTGGCCTCTCTTGTCACAGTTGCTGTTGGAGGTATTGATGGCTGTGTCATACTTTCCAGAAACATTGGCTAATGGGCTCTGATGAGATTGGATGCCATGCTCATTGTTACTGGAAAGTTCACTAACAAGATGCATGCCAGCTTCTTGGAACCATGTCTTCTGGTGATGACTGATCCCATGGCTGCCTACTAGCCTCTCATGGAGGCATCTCATTTTAACTTGCCTGCTGTTGTCTATGTAATATGTTCCCATTTGTAGTAGTAGGGTATCCCTAGTCCATGCAACAACAAGGAGGCTCCCCTGGTGTTTCTGACATGATGGAGGCTGGCTCAGAAAAATCCTACACATTCATGGAACCATCTCTTGTGATCATTCATGAGAGTTCAAGGAATATCTCTACTTCCTTAGATATCCTAAAGAGGTTGAAAGGACGAGAAAGCTGCTGCTGATAAAAGACATTTTTTCAGGAGCAATTTTTAGGAGTAATTTCAGGACAAATGGACCTCCCCAGAACTTGAATTTGCTTCAACTCAACCTTAAGGTTAGGGGCTGGTCTGCAGGTGGTCAGGTGCCCACTAGTCTCTAGACATTGCCAAATGTACCTGAGGTCAAGATGGACCTGAATGAGAACCTCTCATCAACTTGTCTATGGCTTGAGATTTACAACAAAGGAAAGGCAGAGAGCTAACTCAGCAGATGGTAATTTTTTCCCTCTTATAAGAAGAGGAGGAAGGTTGTGCCCACATATACAATAATAATTTTGAAGCCAGGACAAGTTTACAAGGTGCTTCATCTCAAGAACAAATCTGTTCACGCCACTTCCATCTGCTGTCAGAACCAAATCCAGACTCTTTAGTGTGGCCTAGTTCGTGTGTTTCCCTCTGTCACCCACGCTGTGGATAAACGGAACTCTGCAGGCATATCAGAGGGTGTTAAGGTTCTCACACCAGTCAGGGTATCTCTGGGATCTAGATTGGAGATCTTCTCTGTCTCTGGCCATCCTTGTAGCTTCCTGCCCTCTGTCCCTCGGGCCATGTTGTCCATATTTCCTCCTACAGGCGGATGCCACTCATTCATCTTAGATGGATTTAGGTGAGCCCACTATATCCTCTGCTTCCCCTCCGACACAAGGCAACTGTGCTTTGTTTGGTTTGCTGATTTGTCTGTCTTTCTGACGAGGTGATCAGCCCATTGATAAAGGAGGATGCGTCTTCCACTATCACTCCTTTTCTCAGAGCTAACACGGATCCTGGCGCTTGCTGGTGTTTGTGAAAAAAGAGATTGCCCAAAATATCCAAGTAATGGTGACCTGAATTTTGTGAATAAAGCTACCTACCACCTTAAATGTGGTGTTGGAAATGAAGCCGTAGATGTTGGACATGCTAGGCGAGTTTCTACCATAGGGTATATTCCTAGACATGCTTATGCTTTTTTTTCCCTTTTTTGGAAATGGTTTCAATTAAAAATTAAACAAAAAAATAACTTATCAGTACTAATGACTTCAAGAAGCTAGCTGGGGTTGTTGGCTAAGAACTCTGGTTTCAAGAAGAAATTCAAAGTTTTGTCTTTTAGAAGTTCAGAATATCAAAAGGACAAAGAATGACTTTTTTTTGGTTTTATTTTCTATTCAAAATGAACCTTCTCTTAGAAAAATTGTGAGGCCATTAGGCTCTTGCTGTCCCTTTAAGTTCAGTCAGCTTATCATCATCATCATCATCATCATCATCATCATCATCAGAAGGTTTGGGGGCTGAAAATGCATTGGGTGAATCCTGTCCACAGAGCTTTTTCCAAACTCACTCAGTGTTCTTTGTTGTGGACTTTATTATTTGTTATTTTGTTGTTGTTGTTTTAATCAAGGAAAACAGTGAAAAAGAAAAAAAAGTAACCAAAGGATTCACGTGATAGAGCAGATTTCTAGTTTCTTTTGAGCGGTGAGAAGCTGTGCAGAAAGCCTGGCTTCCCCTTGGCCTCCTCTGGCAGGAGCTGAGGGGTATCTGGCTGCCTTTTGGGGTAAGAACTTGCTCTGCAGTCAACTCAGGATGCTCCCAGCCCAGGTTAGTCCTACCTTGGTCTCCCCAGCCAGGCAGCTCCAACTGTACTGTTTAGTCTGAGTCATGAGCTAAAGGGAGGGAAAGATTAGCCTTTGAGATTAGCATAAATAAGACATGAGTGTAAGAACATCCAGGTGACAAGGATCCTGTGACACCTGGTATTGAAATGGTGACCCATTTTATGAATCCAGAGTTTAATTCCGTAAAGTCGTCCACTGAAGTCTCTCTTACTTCCCCAACACCAGCGCTGCAGAGGGTTGAGGGGATGCTCTGATCCTTCGTGGCCAAGACAAATGCAGCCTGCTTTTGTCTGCTCTTAGGTCTGAGCACAGACCTTTCCATGCTCTCTCTGTGGCTCAGAGAAATCCAGTTTCCTCTTGCTGGAACATTTTCATGTCTAATGAATGACTTCCTGCCCTTTATTCTGGGGGCATGGTACTCTAATGGCTTTCTCAGGCCCTGATGTGAGAGGCAGAGAAGCTTAGGAGTTGGAAGAACTAATGTTCTCCACATCCCATCCCTAGTTTCTGTGCTCTTCTGATAGGCCCTTGCTTCTGACTTACAGTGGATATGAAGCCTCAGTTGAGTCGTCCACTTTCCATCCCTAAAATTGGAAAATGATGGTGTCTATCTCATGATCAGCAATGGCACGATATTCTTAAGTCATTCAATATATAGTGGTATTTTGTTATGATTACACTGTAATCATTTTAAATAGAAACTGGAATAAGGCCCCTCAAATATTGTCACAGGGATCCTAGAGCATGCACGTGAATGTGAGAATCCTTTGAAGGAAAGCAGTCTCTTTCTCATTCATAATGTGTTGGTATTGTCCAGCTTGCAGACAGTCTTATCTTCTTCAGTGACAAAAGTAGTTTTTGTGGTATCTATCTCCCTGGGGTGGAAGAGGAATTTGGAGGTCACACTGAGGTCCCCATGTCCACAGCACAGATTCAGAGAGCAAGCAGGTCCTGTCTGCCAACACTGACCTCATGGGAACATGACTGATTATCAGAGGGGACATCAGCCTATCCCATGAAATGGAACTTTATTTTCATAATTGTTGCAGAGAACAGAATTTCATCCATCTTTGCCTGGAAAATAACTCTGCCTTGAGAATGTTGCCAAAAGGACAAAACCAGGAAGAATCTTTTTTTCTCTTCTCCTTGATTTGATTACCCCAAATATCTGTGTTAAGGACAATTGTCAAAGTGTTTTAGATCTCTGGCCTTTTAATTCTGTCTTCTGAATAATTTGGATACCATGTGTAATCCTGAAATAACCAGGCAGGTTTTTTTTTTTAAAGTTTTTACTTTACCTTGGTACAAGTTTAAATAGATTGCAACTTACTAATGTCAGTGAAAGCAGCCAGTGGGGGAAAGGGGCCTATAGAAAGGACTGGAATGTAATCATCCTGGTTTTGATCTTCTAGGAGGACACATTTCAAAAATTTCTTGCCCTCACAAGTTCATAGATATTCTTAGAAATATGACCAAAGTTGGCATTTGCAAAAAGTGAGTTTTGTGGGATGTTTTACCCTATGTGTAAACTTTTCTTAGCATTGCTAGCAGTCAAAATCTGGTATCTTCCAGAAGGATTACTCTGACACTTCCAGTATGGTGGCCTTTCTATCATTTGTAATAATGTGTTAAAGTATAACATGTAAACGACTGAGGACCAGGACCATTGCTCCAAATGTTATATTCTTGGGAACTTACATTGTTCTGTGGGCTTGGACCTCACTCCATGCTTGCTCTCTGGTGATGCAAGAACATTTGTTAAGGCTTATGCTGTTTGGTAAAGGTGTGGTTTTCTGGGCAGGAAATGGAAAAACAGACTGTGTGCTGAGCCTGCAGATATGTTGAGGACCTACTGAATAAGGAGTCAGTGTAGTAATCTTAGCATTGATAGGTAAGAATTCCCACAGTATGTTGTCCAGGAAATTAACTGGATACTACAAGGAAGAGAGTGCTCTTGAAGCAACAATGGCATTTCATCTATCTCTGTATTCCCCCAAAATTAAATATTATTTAGTAAATGGCTGGATGAAAGGGGACAGTGTTTTATTTTTATAAGGCTGTGTGTGTATGTGTGTGTGTGAGAGAGAGAGAGAGGGAGAGGGAGAGAGAAAATATGATGTTTGGTGTCTTCTCTAGTCACTTCCCCACATTTTTTGGGGGGCGCCAGTGTTAGGGGATCTCATTGACCCTGAAGCTCACTGACTTGGCTAGATGGGCAGTCAGCAAGCTCCGGGGTCTGCTCTTTTCTGCCTCCCCAGAACCGAGATTCCAGGCGAGTGCCCCTGTGCTCAGCTGTGCCTGCTGATGGCTGAACTCAGGCACTCACGCTTCTGCCATCTCCCTGGCCATCGGTCTCTAGGGCTTCTGGAACAGATAACCATCACCTCTGTGGCTTCAAAGTGTAGAAATGTGCTGACTGGAGTCCAGACATCATTGATGCACTGTCAGCAAAGTTGCTTTCCCCTCGAGAGACTACCAGAGAGTCTTTCTTTTCTCACTTAGCTTCTGGAGACACCAAATATTCCTTGTGTTGCCTAACTTCAACCTCTTCTTTAGTCATCACTTGGCTTTTTCCTCTGCGGTGTCTGTGTTCTGTATAACCCACCATGCATAACAAATGTGTCTGTGTGTGCACATGTGTGCAACTACGTGCACATGTGTGCCGCTGCATGTGGAGGCCAAAGGTTTACATCGAATGTACTCTTCAGTTGTTCCTCACCTCGTATTTTGAGATGGGGTCTCTCACTGAATGCAGTGCTCACTGACGGGCTGGCTTGGGTGGCTGCAGAGCCCCAGGGAGCTGCCTGTCTCTACCAACCCCGACGTTATGGTTTCAGATGTGTGCTGCCGCATTAGCCCTTTTCACATGGTGCTGGAGATACAAACGTAGGCCCCCATGCTTGCTCATCATAATTGTTACCAATGGAGCCGTCTCCTTAGTCTCTCTTTCTTTGAAAAAAGGGCATTTACCACCGAGTTCAAGGTACACCTGGGTAAAACAAAATGTATCCATTTGGCAATCTTCAACTTAATGATATCTTGAAAGATCCTTTTTACAAATAAGTCCCACTCACAGGTTCCAGAACACAAGGCACATCTTTTGAGGGGTCTTCCATTTACTCCACTCCAGTGGCTCATTTTTTTGTTGTTTATATTAGAGAATGCTTGAAAAAAAAAAAAGTCCACTGTGTGAGCAGGTAGCAGGCTGTACTTGGAAGTGTGAAGATTCAGGGTTGCATATTCTAAATCCCAGAATGATGCCATGGTAATCATCATCATACTACACTTCTTGCCAGAATTTCAGACAATCTTACCCATTACTCTAAAACTTGCTGCAGAACCTACAGTTAGTCTAACTGAGATTTAACTATCTGAGCTTTCTCACAGTACCCAACAGAGATAACATCACCCCCTAAACGGCAGAAAGCAATTCTAAGAAATCGACGCCCCTTCTCCCTTAGGTTTCATAATTCTCAGGGTTATGGATGACGGTTATAGGGTTGGGGGTGGAAGAAAATATTAACTCAGGATTGTAAAAAAAAAAAAAAAAAGGGGGTGGGGGCAGAAGAAATGGAACAGATAGGTATAAGATATGATGGTAAATCATTGTATATACTAGTAAACAAACTTAGTAAAATAGCAACCTTAGATAATTTGCACTGTAATTTGTACTGTTATAGATTCTTATATGTTGATACAAATGTAAACTATTTTTATACTCCTGTTTAAGATAATTTGTATATTGATACAAATACAGAACTATATTTGTTATAATGTACATATATTTCTACTCTTATTTGAAACATTTTTATATTGATACAAATGTAAATTTATATCTGTCATACTTTATATATGCTCTACTTCTGTTTAGGATATTCGGTATATTGATATATATTTAATATTATTGTCATATTGCATATCGCACTATATATTCCTACCTTTGTTATAAATATCTTGTGTATTGTCACAATTTTGAAGTCATCGTTCTTCACCATACATTTGCTTATAGACTGTTTACCTTATTTATGTGAAGCCTTAGTCCTTAGGTTATTTCGATAGATAAGATTTATAGATTTATAGTCGCCTATGCCTGTCATCTCTATAGTTACGTTAGTTAGGTTATCCAGATTTACAGATACATAGGTCAGATGGGCAGGTAATCTTCAAACACTTCATAGACCTGGAGAATATGGCATTTAAATAACTTAGAATTCTGTTGACGTGAGACACAATTGCTCCTGGCTGCACCAATTTGATCCCGAGAGAATGTTGGGCTTCTAAGACATTTCCATTTGGAAGTTTGTCTTTTTGGCACAAAATGGCCTACTGGGCAAAGAACTGCCCTTGCCTTGATGGCTGACAGTACAAATGCAATGCTGTCCTTTCTGGACAAGCGGGACACAAGGAAAGTGACCACTGTACTCTGCCAAGACAGGGTAAGATGGTCTCTTAAAATTCCTGCTTCTAAAAATGGTCTGTCAGATACTCTAGGCCTGTAGCCAATTTGAATGCACCAACAATGCTGAGAAACATTAGGTGACTGTCCAGGCTGCCAGCTGTCTTGGTCTACTCTTGCAAGATTCCCGAAAGTTGCTTGCATCCATCTACCATTTCTCAGGTACCATTATGTTCCTTCTCAGGTCTTTGATGTGGTTGAAGACTAGATAGTCGTAATTTCCTCAGTTATGATAAAAGATAAGTTAGCTATAAAACCTTAAACTCACAAATATAAGATAGATAGGACATCTTCTTTAATATTGTAACTATAATTCTTGCTCGGTAATTGTTTTGTTATATGTAATTTTACCATGTTAAAGTTAAAACCTTCCTTTTTAAAAAAAGAAGAAAGGGGAAGTGCTGTGGATATCACTCTATATAAATAAAACACTGATGGCCAATGACCAGGCAGGAAGTATAGGCGGGACAAAGAGAGAGGAGAATTGGGGAAACAGGAAGAAGGAGGAGAGACACTGCAGCCACCGCCAGGAGAGGCAACCTGTAAAGACGCCGGTAAACCACCAGCCACGTGACAAGGTATAGATTTATAAAAATGGGTTAGTTTAAGATAAAAGAACAGTTAGCAGGAAGCCTGCCACGGCCATACAGTTTATAAGTGATATAAGCGTCTGAGTGATTATTTTATAAGTGGATTGTGGGACTGCGGGGCTTGGGGAACCTGGAGAGAAGCCCTCCAGCTACAAATATAGGCCTGCCGTTGCTTACCATTGTGTGTCTAGAGAGGACCACTGCTTCCTCCTTTAAACTTTCTGCAGATGCTGGCATGCCTTCTGATACTCCAGTCTCTTCTTCGATCTCCTCTTGGCCTTTTCTTCCATGTCTCTGCCATGTCTTTCTTCCCCTCTGAAAGGCTCTCTGAAGCTGCTGCCCATTAACTGTCCTGAGCTTGTGAGGGAAGAAAACGGTGCCCAGGAAGACAAACAGAGCAGAGTGTCTAAGAGGCCCTAAAATTTGAGCTTAAGGGAACTTGTTCACAAACATATTTAATTCAGTAAAATGTCTTCTTCATAGGGAGGATTTTAGGGGTGGAGTAAAGATGATTTTCCGTACTTCAGGTTCTTTCTGTTCCCACAGAAGGGACATACCCAGTTAGAAGAATTTCTGGAGGAAAGGCAGGTGTTCCCTCCCCCATGCTGTAACTTATCCCTATAGTAGATATCATGGATAAGGCAATTGCCTCTTAAGAGACGTGGACTCTGCATCCTAGATAGGAGTAAAGGTGTCTGGCAGTGTGGGTTCCCCCATGGTGTCTTTACTCATCTTGTCTCTGTGTAATACTGCTGTATTTGACTCACGGTAGAGAGCAGGCTCAGTGTGGTGCATTTGGTTTATCCATCATCAGAACATGTAGTTTCGAGACATACTTTCCTCCTCTGTCTCAGACACTACTTCCTTTAGAATATAGCTCTCATTTCTGGGTATTTCTTGTGTTTCAGCTAGATAGGATACTGCCAGCACATTTACCCCCTCCATAAAATTGGTAATTATTAAAGGTAGAGCCATGAATTTAGTGTTTTTCTATGTCAGTTTGCCTAAGCATCTAAATGGGATGCAGAGTGCTGCCTGTAGCGGCCCTTAGATCATACTGGAAATCCTTGCTCCTTAGATGCCTAAGGCCATGTTTGCTGATAGGGTATGAAGCTGCTTAGAAGTAACAGTCCTTTAGTTTGCAGGTGTCTTAATGGTCCCTGCATCATAGAGCATGCATTAACAGTGTGGAACCATAGAATCACAGCCGGTCACAGTTGGAACTTACTCAGTGAGCTCCACCTGCTTATCTCATGAATGTAAAGACTGTGAACTCTCCACCCCCAAGTTTTACTCTTCGGCTGCTCAGGTTTGTTGTGTCTAATAAGATGGAGGTCTGTTGCTATAGAAGCCACAGCTGCAAGAGTAATAGAATATGGCATAGTCAATCTTCACATTGTAATGAGAGAGAGAGAGAGAGAGAGAGAGAGAGAGAGAGAGAGAGAGAGAGAGAGAGAGAGAGAGAGAATATACAGGGTAACGTACATTTCCGTACTAAAATATACACTGCCCTCACATTGTGGTCATGCTAAATGTTTCAGGAGCAATGATGGTAAATCCAGAAGAGGATGGCCATTGGTTTCTCTTTTTAAAATAGTTAAAGATGAGTGAGTGAGCTGTCTCAACAGGTATAGGTGTATTCTGCCAAGACTGACAGATTCCTGGATCCTACGTAAAGTTGTCAAGAAAGAAGCAACTTGTAGTCGGAAGTTTTTCTGTGTTCCAGCCTGCCAGAAGTCAGGACAAATCTCTCCCACTCATGTCCCCCAAGTAAACACACAGAGGCTTATATTAATTTTGAACTGTATGGCCATTAGCTCAGGCTTATTATTGACTAGCTCTTATACTTAAATTAACCCATAATTCTTATTTATGTTTAGCCACATGGCTTACCTTTTCTCAGTTCTGCCTTCACATCTTGTTTCCTCTGTGTCTGGCTGGTGACGCCTGACTCAGCTTTTCTCTTCTAAGAATTCTCCTTCTCCACTTATCCCACCTATACTTCCTGCCTGGTTACTGGCCAATCAGCATTTTATTTATCAACCAATCAGAGCAACACACATTCACAGCCTACAGAACTACATTCCACAGCAGCAACTCTACAAATTTGCTCTCAGATCTTCATACTTATACCATGGTATACATACTGTCATGGAATATTTACCAGAGAAGACTACTTGGACATGGATTAAGCCAATAGAAAGTCTTTATTAGCCAGCCGGCAACTACACTGGGTGTTTGGGATCCATAGTAGCCCTGAGCCTTTCTCAGGGTGAGCTTTCAAGCTCCTAAATAATGTCCAGGATTGACACACCTTGTTAGCAAGAGCAGTTAGCTAGAAGCAGAAATACATGAGCCAAAAAGCAAGGTTAGTACATTTAGAGACTTTCCCAGAACTATGGGCTTGGATGGATTAGGTCTTTGTTTTAGTTTTGGTAGGTGGTTTTATGGCCTGAAGGGCACTTCTATCATGGCATCAGTTGTGCTAAGGTCTGGGGGCCTGTTACCATACCTCTCTGTCTCTCTCTTTCCCACACACACCACAATAAATTAATACTAGTGCTAATACTATTAATAATAACAATAATAGTATTTTTAAATGACCAAAGAGTGTAAGTATCATGGTTTTACTTTTGTTACATGCCACATAAGTTCCTCGTTTTTATAGTGAGTGCATTTTCCACTTGTAAGGCTTAGTGTTCTTTTCCTAGTTCCCTGTTTGTTACTAGGAGGGTGCTTTCAAGTCCCACTAGTGAAGGAATCGTTTGCTGTGGCCAAGGTAAATTTTCATAGGGTTAGATATAGTCACCTATTTGAAAATCAATTCTACCCTTCTTTAAAAATCATCACCCCTGTGAAACTCCAACTTGGCTTCGTTGTAAGGACATGTTTCTAAGTCTCACACATGCCTCAGTGGAATGTGTTGCAATGGAACCTAGTTAAAACCCTTTCCTTTAGCTATTTGTATATCTGAAGGATGTTTCTGAACATCTGAGGTCTGGTTTATTTTGAAAAGTATATGTGAAAATTATTTCAGAATTAAATATTTTACTAAAGTCAAAACATCACCATATATAAGAGTATACAAAGGAAAGTTGCACACATGTGGGTGGCATTTTGGAGGATTCCCTAGTTGATAACACTTTGGGGCATTTTAGACTGGATGAAGAGTGGGACTACCATTTTCTACTCTATATATCTTTTAGTCTATCTATTGTCTGTCTTTCTATGTATGTATATACATAAATGTCTGTCTATATGTCTGTACCTATATATCTGGATACAACAGTAAGCACTAACATACATATATAAATATATGTATTACATAATATATGTGCATATGTTATAACTGCATTTTTATAGCTCAGAAACCTTCAAACCATTAATGCTTTCACCTACAAATAACACCAATCTATTACATGTATGTTTATCATATATCTATGAATACATCTGTCAACTACCTGTCAGAAAGGGTAATGTGCATATGATAATTTTAGTATGTCTACACTTTTCCCCCTCACACCACATTTCTCCTCTGTTTGTCATTTGTGTTGTCTCCCATGTGTATGTGATGATCATGGTGGGCTCTTGGGAAATTGATAGACACATGGGTAAGTCTCAAGTGTGACACCTTTGTGGATGACTTTTCCTTGGGAGGTGAACAAATGCCTGATCACTTCCAAGAAGGTGCCATTGCCAGACCAACAAAATGATTCCATGCAAGTGTAGCTTGGTGAAACAGTGAACCTATGGGGGTTACTTATAGGAGTTTCACTGAAAGCCTACCCTAGCACAGGTAAGAACTCATGCAAGCTGCATCCCTGGAGTTCCCTGCATAGCTTGCAGGCAGCTTGAATGGTGACATGGCTGGAGAGTCCCTTTCCCACAGGTTCTTGTTATTGCTTATATAACTTTGGGGAGAGGCCTTGCAAAATCTTGCAACTTTGGGGGCTTCTCTTCTTCCTCCAGGAGTGAATGCTTCACTTTGAAGGAAATGGCTGTACCACATACTCGTAGGCTGTATGGCCCTGGGCTTTATAAAATGGAGAAAACTCTACTTGTTTCAGAAGCTTATGAGCCCCTAAAGCTGCTTTAAAAGTATCAGCTCATGCTACTGCCATCATTGTCAGCATGATTAGCCTTTACTGGTATCTGTTATACAATACTATATGATCTAATTTACTAATCTTATGGAGATGATGACTACATAATACCCTATACAATCATAAATTATGTTACTATTTTCTAGTAAACAGCTACTGCTACTCATTGACTATTTCTACTCTATTTTCTAATGCATCATAATACAGTACCTGGTAGGTCATGTTTCAGGTAGGCCTTATGTCTCTACATCGTACTCTCATTTTATGGATGAAGAAACTGGAGTTTTGAGAGATTATCTCTTTCTCTAAATAGTAGTGAGTGAGAAGAGGGCTAACAATTGCAGTGAAGTCTAGCTTGAGAGCATTTACTTCTAGCTATTATTCATTCCTGTCTTCTGGCATTGTATTAAAGTACTAGATAGTGTCACCACAGCTGAGTATATCAACATAAACAATTCTTCCTAGGCAGACCATGTCCTCTTGTCTTCACCATTAACATGTTTCTCTAAGGGAACCAGAAAGGAATAAAAATGGTTAATTTATTTCCTGAGAGCTCTGAGCCTTGCTGTATTTCTTATTCTCAGCTTCCCATAGCAGTTGGTAGATGGTTGTTCTTAGTTCACAAGGAGAAATTGAATAATGTGTTAATTCTTGGGTCTTTTATTTGTATAATGGAGCATGAATTAAGCATTTAATAAATTTGTACTTATCTGTCTTTTAGAAATAGTCTACACAAGCAAAGTTCCTTTCTCTTTTTCTCATTGAGAAAAATTATGTGCTGGAGTGGACATTTCATTTTACTGTCTTTTACAAAAACTTTGTGCAATTTTCCATGAGAATACTTGAACTTTGTATTTTATCTTATTAGTATTCTCTTTTGTGTTATATAAGCCTATAATCTTGGTTAGATCTCTTATATCACAAAACAAAAGGGGGAAATCATGTTTTCTTTTAGCATGTCTATAGCTTTTCTTTTTTAACTTTTAATTTTTTAAGCTTACTGCATTTGAAAGGTTGTCTTGATCATGGAATATGAACCTACTCTCCCCCAACCACATACCATGGAATATTTTAAAAAACAAATGTTTCATATTTTTGGGAAGTAGTTCTTATACTTGGGAAGATATTTGTTTTAAAGAAAAAGAATCCTGTAGTCAGGCAAGAATTATACTGTGTAACAATGATTGCTTGTGATAATGTAGGGCCAGAGACAAACATAACCACTAAGTCTGTGTTAGCTCTTACTAATTATTGAACTGAATAAAAATTATTCAGCGTCAAAATGAACATTTAAATCACTGATATTAATTGAATATGAATAAGGATAGTGTTTGCTAGACATGAATTCATACTTGGTATGAATCTGATCCCAACTTCACTGGAGTTCTGTGGATTGGTGCACAGTGTTGACCCAGGTTCCTCTCTGAGTGTAGTCCTCTTCATTATGTCTGGCTGCTTCCTGCTGGGGTGGGGATATCAAGTTGATAAGTCCTTTTGTGGTTTTTCCACTTCACTCCAAAGCAATCTTACATACAAACAGAAAGACAAGAATAGATGCTCCTGGCTTATGATGTGGCTACATTCCTATTAACCCCATCATAAGATGACAATATTATTGTCAAAAATTAAAAGTGCAACTTCCAAGTGATCTGGCTGTAAAACTTCTAAGGATATACCCCAAGCAGTGAACATCAGTGTACAGTAGAGATACATGCACACCCATGTTAATTGCTCTACTTCCCATAGTGGCCACATTATGAAGTCAGCCTAGGTGCTCATCCAAAGATGAACAGTTAGAGAAAATGGGGTATATTTACATGGTAGAGTTATAGTTGGCCATGAAGAAAAATGAGATCATGTCATTTGCAGGAAAATAGGTGAAACTGGAGATTATCAAGTTAAACAAAACAGTAAATGCAGTAAGCTGGTCTCACCAAGGCAAATATCACGTATTCTTTTTTATATATAGAATCTAAGGCAGAATAAAAGAACATGACTAGAATAGTGGTTCTACTAGGGGTATGGAAGGATAAAAGGGGGATGGGCAAAGGGAGGATAGCGAGGTCAATATGATAAAAGGGCATGGTATGTGTCATAGGCTTACTATTGCCAAAGCCCCCTGGGGAGGAAAGGGTTTATTTCACTTATTCTTTCACATCACTGTTCATTATCAAAGACAGTCAGGACAGAAACTGAAGCAGGGTGGGAATCTGGAGCCAGGAGCTGATGCAGAGGCCAGGGAGGAGTGCTGTTTCCTGGCTAGATTCTCCTGCATAGCTCAGCCTGCCTTCTTATAAAACCCAGGACCAGCAGCCCAGGGATACCACCACCTATAATGGGCCTGGCCTTCCCCCATCAATCACTAATTTAGAAAATGCCCTACAGGCTTCATACAGCCTGATCTTATGGAGGCATTTTCTCAGTTGAGGCTCCCTCCTCTCTGATGACTCTAGCGTGTGTCAAGTTGACATAAAACCAGCCATTACAGTATGCTTATGTGGACATATCTCAATGAAACCCCTTAATTTATGTGATTAATATATGCTAAGAAAGCAAACATTATATGTGGAAAATGCATTTAATTCACTGGACCTACCTGATGTGAGAGTGTGGCAACAGTGCACTGGAGTGGGCGCTGTGACTTCCTGCTGCCAGGATCATGAGACAGTTTTAGGCTGCTATCCTGACAAAAGATCCAAGTTCAATGCGTGGATTTTTACCAAACATGCATTGTTACACCACCATAAGAGTTAAGAGACAGAAACTTGAATCATTGTAAGTGGTTGTTGGCAAGAGAGCATTATTTTCATGAAGCAGAATACATTCAATTAACTTTCGAGATAACCATAGAAATGATGCCACAACATGAAAAATATGTTGTTTTTAAAATCTTACAAAAAATTAAACAGTGGTTCCCATTTCCCATGGCATTTCATAGTCACAAATCTTAAGGCTTGGGACTCAAACAAGGACAGTGTCTAAATTGCTACTCATTTATGAACATTTTAAGTATAGATTAGGAGATGACTTGTCTGGATTTATTTTTAAAAACTCTCATCTGAGGGGTCACAGGATTATGATTTAATTTCAGCACTGAATAATCAGTGATTTAAATTCTTTGGGCTTCAGTCATAGTTTCAATATTTTTCTCAGTGCTGGGAATTGAACCCAGGGTTTTGAGCACACTAATAGTTTAAAATTTTTATAGCATATCTAAATAGAACCAATACTTCAAATACTTATAGTAAAGTAATTTTGTGTTTAAATTGAGTGTGCTTCTTTGAAGGGAAATGAATATGAATAATACCTACATTTTCTTCAACTTAGTTCTTAGTAAGGATAAGGGCTTAGAAGATGGGCTTTGAAATATTAGGAGATACTAAGATTGATAGTTTTGCAAATTGGTTTTAAGTATTTGAATTTATAACTATCATCGTGTTGCAAAATAACATTGATTTTGGAATGGCTTACTTCCTTTCATAGTAATTCAAAACTATGACAGCTCTGGTTTTATAGTGAGCATAAAACCCAGTGAGGTAAGTTCAATGAGGTAAGGTTAGTGTTGGAAGTTTTATTAACAGAATTTTAAGTATTAACACATGACTTACAATTCCCATGTGTTTTCAGAAATTTTCTGGGACTGAACTGAACATTAAATTTTGAACTTTGGACTAGTTGCTTAAAACCATTTAATTTTAGTGTAAGAAGTAGCCAAAAACCTAAGTAAGAAAACAGTCTTTATGAATAGTTGGCTGGCCTACTTACCCACATACGATCGGAATTCTACATTGGTGATACAAAACGCTCAGAGACCCCAGCACTGCTGTCTTCAGGACGGGAGGGGATGTGAGGGACTCAGGTATAATTTTTGACAGGTAAATTAGACAAGTGCATCTTTATAATATAAGAGTATAACTTGTGTTATTAATAAGCTGGTGAGTTTAACTTTTATAAGCATAGCTTGTGGTTGTATAATACTAAATATCCCCAAATTCTAGCTTCTTGAAATGAAGAGAATAGATTATGAGAGAAAGGGTGAGGATTACAAAGCACTCTCTAACATAGCCATTGTTTCTCCTCCTGCTGCAAACACACTTTTAAATACAGTGCAGGATTTTCCCACTTATCTCCTGTATAAGCCTCGGATGCTAGCTAAAAGCTACATGTGGGTGGGATTATATGTCCCTGTCTTTTCATGCAGCATCGGGGCTGACTGCCGTGGCCAGGAAGGAGACACACCTTACTGATGTTACCTGGCAGGCCTCCCTGAAAGGTCTCACTGAACTGACTTAATCTCTTGTTCCCCGTGACTGGGAGAGGCATTACAACAAAAGGCTGGAAGCTTTGTGGAAGAAAGAGGCTTTGTTGGTTTCCAGCTGGAGCACTGTCTGTTCTCTATACATGTGAACTTGGTCTCAGTGGCTGCGTTTAAATGGGTGAGGGTTCATCAAAACGTACAGAAGTTACCTAATCAGTTTTTTAGAGAAGCATTCCCGTAATTCTCCTGCTTCTCCTCTACACACAGGTTAGCCTCAGGCCAAGTTCTTCACATCAGGAGTTGTAGGTCACATAGCCCTTCATCTTTTGGGTATTTCCAGCCATCACATATTGTAGGTGTCCAATCCTAACATGTTGATAGCTTTTCAACATTCTCTGCAGACTGTTCCTGACCAAGCAGTCATTTAAATGTCTTCTCTTTTCTTCCATTCAGTATCTAAGGAATGATCTTTAATCTCTCCCTTCCTCTCTCTCCACATGCATAGACCTTCAGTTCTGCCATCTGTCTCGTGAGCATGTCCCTGGATGGACTGCGTACACAGCTACTTTCTCCTTCCCTAACCTTCTCTCCAGGGACACTGCTTACTTGTCCTTGGGCTCCATTTAAGCTTCTGTAGTCTGTCTTCTGTACAACAGTCTAAGGAAATATTTTAAGAAAAAGTACTTTAGGTTATCCCAATCTGGGCCAGTGAACAAACTCTGTTAGGCTTTCCTAACATGTTGGTTTTGGTCAGAGGAGTATTCTGCCCCTGCCTTGAACACTTCCCCCTACAGACCTCGAATCAAACATTTCTGCAATGACATTTTCTTTTTGTGAGGAATGCCTTTCCTAACCATCACCTGGCAGCGTTTCCTTGAGGAGCTGAAATCCATACTTGGGTGTGCCTTAATTTCCATGGCTTTGCCTTTAAGAGACCCCCCCACACACACACACAGTTGGTGTGTCTTACTATGTTCTGAGCCCTCAAATTTCTCCTAAGCCTTGTGCTTAAGCTTGTATTAAAATATGTCTTGAAGGAAATTTCCAACTGTGCTTCACTGTTTAAGAAAACATAATCTGATGTGGGTGTTCATTGTGATTGAGATTTGTTTTTTTATGCACAAAATTAAAAAAATAATTTCTAAAAAGAAAACATACATTATGAGTTTCTACTGATATTTACTATTTGAATTTTCTGACTTTCTTTGATTTCTTAGGTTTCATAGATGTATTTCTCTCCATTTATCATGAAGTTTATTTTTATTAACAATGAAGACATAATACTTAGATGCTCTGTCCTCACCTGTGTTCTCATAGCTATGACTGGACATAAAAAGGATCCCAACAGAGGGGAGATGAAGAAGTCAGAGTTACAACTAAGCGCTCAGTAAGCGATAGACATGGTCTCATAAGGAGAGCCAGTTTTCGATAGTGTAACTGCCAAGGAATATTTCTTTTCCAAAATGTAACTTTTGATATAATTAAAGATTTGTATGAAAAATTTTAATAACAGTGATTATTTTGAACTCTTCTCTCAACAAGACTGCAATGAGATTTATGCCTGTGGAATGACCAAGCCAACACACTCATAGGTAGTCACTGAGTTCTCTTGTAGTTTCTGACAGTCATAGAAGGGAAGCCTGGAGGACCCCTGTCTCACCACTCTAGTAGGTCCAGTCTGTAGCCTTTCTAAGCATTCCTTGAGGTTTCTATTCTGTCCTTCTGGAGCCATGCATCAGCCTAAGTCAGTGTGATGACATTTCCACAGCAGAGTTAGAGAATCCTTGTTTGTTGATGGACAGAAATATGACTGGAAGCATTTAAATACAAAAGAGACCCAAATCCTAAATGAAGTTTTATATTCCAAGGGCTGGAACTTACAGCCTTACTAGAATCACAGACATATCCTTATAGTATGATAACTACAGGTCACACATCACTGTTGAGCTCCTGAGGCCTGGCTGGTCCTAATTGCGATGTACAAGAAGTTCAGAATAAGTGCTAGATTTAGAAGACAATCTGAAAAGTGAAATATCTCACATTTTTCATATTGATTATATGCTGAATAGTAATATAGATACAATGAGTTACATAACATATACTATTAAAAATTAATCTTACTGTTTTGTTTAATAATGTAGCTCTTAGAAAATCTAAAGTTCTAGATGTGGCTTATATCATCATATTGACTGTGGAAACATGGGCTTAAATTCTGTTTCGGGAGGAGTTGACATGCCTGCTCTATCCAGTCTATATACCCCACACACCACTCACCTCATCAAGGGAAATCACTCCTCATATCAGTTATGTTAATAGAGCAATTTTCAAATATTCATCAGCTGCAGAAAATATCAAGATGCTTTTTGTAGCTAAGTCTGGATTGTTAGCTTTCAATTAAAGCCTATCATAAACTAATTAACTGCCCTGGAGTATTTATTCCCAGTTGGAAAACACATGTATCCACCCACCTAAACACCTCCCAGCACCTACACACATATCATATATTGTGTGCTAAAATATTTTAAAGTCAATGTTGGACGATACACAATAATACTGTGGTCCATGTTAGAGCACAAAACCTCACCTGTTGGTTCTCTACTCTTCTTGAGGGCTGTTGATCATCCAGCCTTTATTGCATTCCTACAGTATATAAATCAGTGGGTTAGAGGCTGCAGAAAGCGCAGTAATAAAATATAATCACAATGGCAAAAATTTATTGAGTGTTTCTGGGTGTCAGCACTGTGCTAAGTTCCTTACTTCTGTTATTATTTAATCCTCAGAACAACTGGATGAAGGAGGTAGTGCTACTGTCTTCATTTTGTGTATCACACCTCAATCGTGCATAAGGTCTATATGGGTGAGTTCATGGTCATTGTGATGAGTCGGTTGGACAGGTATCTGCAATGTTTGTGAAGAGCTGTTTACTTGAATGCTTGCTTATCTATCTATGGAACTCAATGCCATGGGCTTAAGGAGATCCTTCATTTCCACTCTCATTCTTTCTCATCCTCAAGTCCACGATAGCCACTCCAATAGTCATCCCCAAGGATTCTGACTCAGCTTCCTTTGAGCTTTGTTTTTGGATCTTTTCGTTTTTTCCCCCTGTCTTTTTACTGTGGAGTGAAAAGAGAGCTGAAATAGAATTTGAGGTCCTGTGTGTGAAAGAGAATGTTGCTGGATCCTAATGGCTCCCTTGGGGGAGGGGGTGAGAAGATGTGGTGTCAACGGCACAGACACTAGGAGTCAGTTGAAGGCATATAACAAGTTCCTTTATTTAATAATGGGGAAGGCCTTATGTACCCTCCTTCCAGAACCCAATCTGTGTTGAAATCTGGTGGCATTGTGTAGTCGTCTCTCATTGGCTGGGCATGATCAGAAAGTCTGAGTGTGATCAGGAACTCTTACAGTGCCTTTTGCTAGGCCCTGGGGCAGACTCCACATGATCAGGAACTCTGAAATCATCAGTAGCTAGGCCCTCAGGCAGACTCCAGGTTGGCTCATAAGGAGTACATTATGTGCACATCTTAGTAACTGGTCTGAGCCAATTTCCTCAACCCTATGGGTCTGTCCTATTACAAGAGGACAAGGACTTTTCATTTCTCCTAGGTTCACAGTAAGGTGTAAAACATCTAGTTTAAGATGCCTACATCTCATCAAATCCAGAAGTTATGGTTAACCATTGTTGAGTGGCTTAAGGCCTTATGGTCTTTATTCTAGCCCTGCTGTGACTGGGGGTTGGAGGAGTCCCTTCTATATCTAGACTTTCAGAGGTTCTGGCATCTTATAGCTCCACCATCTACTAAATGTAGCCTCCAGGATTTTCTAAGGAATGGCAAATATTGGTACAGCACCAACAGGAAGTGGTATGCTACATTTGGGCTTAAATCTCATGACTAAAATCCCAGACTGCATCTTTCTGCAAGGGGGCTAGAAATCCTAGTCTTGTTCATCATTCAGGAAGGAAAGGAGTTGGATGTGAATGAGACAGCGTAGTTACCACCACAGCAAGTTTGGGGTTTGAGGTTATTTTGGTGTTTGTGTCTTTGGAAGCTTTGTATGTTATGTATCCTTCTAACTTCGAAGCTGTCTTCTCATTTGAATGATTGTGAGTTGAATCAAATTCAAATAGATCCTTAACTCAAGTCTACTATTAGGCAAAACAAACAAGCAAGACTTTGGATGTGGAATAAACTATCTTGGGGGCTGTTGTGAGTGTTCTAGCTTCACTCTTTTCAAAGTTGCTCTTTATGAAAGTGTGTTTGTTTTATTCCTGAAGAGTAGTCAAGTAAGTAATAAGCAGTATTTAGTCTGTGACAGTTTTCAAATGGTTCCTTTTCCATCAAGTGTTTTCCTCTCAAGTGTTGCTGTCATTATAAGATTGACAACAACCACTTTATGTTAAGAATGATTTCTGGCACATCAAGTGGCTCTTGGTGTTTTGTCACAGTCTGGAAAGTGTTTCTGAAGGCCACATCAAATATGGCAGGGAGGCCAGGAACAGTTTATTTAGAACTTTTAGAAGCACACCTCACTATTGTAACTGGTTATAATTCCTGGGTGCTGACATGAAGATTAATAATGCTTAACTCTGATTTTGGCAATTTTGGCAATTTCATTGCCACAGTCCTTTCCTTTCAAGTTATTACCTGGAACCTAAGTGATAACAAATGTTTTATTTTATACTGCCAGATACAAAGTTAATTTTTCATGTGTTCCGTGTTTTTATGGACACACACATGGACACAGACATACATACATGAACACACAGACACACCCAACTGAATCAAAAGGAGATGATCAATTCTCCTAACATGGAAAGCTGTTACTAGTTTAAACACTAGGTGACTAGGTCTCATGTGGTTAACTGATATGGGAAAAATAGGAATTCAACCATATGGGTCTTTGTGCATTGATTATATCATACAATTCTCATTTTCTTTTTTTCCCCCTGGGAAATGATAGCACTCTTTGCTTTGCCAAGTATTATTATTGAGTCAACTGCCAAAGCTTAGGAGAGAGTGTCAAAGGCTCTTAAAATTATTTGGTGTTGAGTGAAGGGGCAAAGAAAGGTATTCCACATTCCCAAGCAGTTCAACTTTTATCTCTCTACCTGATGTTGGCCCATGACTTAGACAGGAAGTCTTTCTTAACATCTCTCTTTCTTTTTTTTTAATGATGCACACTGTTAGCAGATATCATTATGTTAGTGAGGGCCACTTTTATCCACTCCTTGGTACCCATTTTAGAACTATACAGTCTAGTTTTTCATAGACTATGCTTTCTCGCCTGCTCTCCACTATCTTTAAACTTGTGTGCATCAGAAGGCCTGCACGCCTGCTTGTGGTTTTGCACCATCTGGAAGTTCAAGTTTGACTTTAGAAATGATGTCATACTTGCTTACTGCAAGCTGAGCTAATGTTGGTTGAGAATTGGATGCAGTTCAGGTCAGTTTTTTATTTTTTATTTTTAAAAGGAGCCTCAGGTTGTTTTTTTTCCCCCTTGATTCTAGGGGACTGTACAAAGCTTTTAAGATAGAGTGAAGGTGATTGAAGGGCATGATCCAAATTCCTTTGAAGTTAAGTTCATGCCTTATGGCTCATGGAAAATAAACTCCCAAACAGAAGACCTCAGCTGGCACAGGCATCTCCCTGCCATGTTGAGTTTGGGTGTAGTGAGTAGTATGTTGATCACAGCCATCCTTGCTCTCTGTTTTATTCCAGGAAAAATAGTCTCATAGAAGGGCTTGCTTTTAATCTCCTCTGGGCTCAGGATAGTTCAGCAGGGCATTGCCAGATCACAAATGGTAAGAAAGTGCCATAAGTGCTGTTCATATTACTCATGATTGTGAAGCTGCTTCTTCCAAATGCTTGCTCCCTACTTCAGTCTCAGCCTTGCATATTGGGATTTGCTTCTATCACTGTTTTGATGGTGGACATTTCCGTTTGGTCCATATATAGAGCATCCTGCTTTGATAGCTAAGATGCAGGCCTAAGCCAACCACAGTCGAACATTTCTTCTCTGAATCTCACTGAGTGAGCCCATGTGAAAACACCTATGATTGATGAAAACTGTTTCAAATCACAACTATAATATGGAACACTATGTTCTGCTGTTTTTCAAGGAGCAGACCAAATGGCCTTGCTTTGAATGTGAAGTGAAAATCCTATTTTGTTAGCAGATAAGAAAACTCAAAGTAATGGCAGTGTTCTGGTTGGCAGATGAAGTTGACTTTAAATATTGATGAGTCACTTCATAATCTGAGATGCTTAGGTAGAAGCCAAGGATTTTCACTGAGGAAGGTCTGAGGATCAGAATCTCTTCTCCATCTTTTCTGACAGTACCTGTACACCCATGGCCAATGTGTAGGAAGAGGCATCGCTATCATATGTGAAGAACCTGCAGTTCCCAGTTTCTGGTCACAGAATGTCTAGCCTCTCTAGTAGGGCAGTCAGAGTCACCTCTGCCTCATTGCTCCAAGCTCGTGGCATCACTTCTTCATGGGAATTCCAAGCTTCATCAGGGGCAGAAATGGTAAAAACAAAAACAAACCAAAACAAAAAAACAAACAAACAAAACAACCTTTGACATTTTATACAACTTTGGTTCACATACCCCATTTTTGGAAAGGGTTAAGCAAAGACGAGTCTAGTCCAGTAATATCCTTGTCTTTAACATTATCTGCTGCTGACATAGTCTTCCCAAGGCAAAGGCCTGCCTTTATTACCACAAGATGTCAGGCATTGAGGGTATGTTTATAAGCTGTGGCTAGAGATTGGGGGAGGGAAGGGTGACTTGTCCTGATCTTCACCGACCTAGGCCCAACATGTATCCTTTCAATGTTCCAAGTTGCTTCTTCACTGTGTCCTCATAGTGCTCATGAGTCTTTTTATTTTGCATTATTACGATATTCTTGTAGCCTGCACTTCTTTTAATGTTTAAGTCTATATTGTGCTGTACAGGGGAAAAATTCTTAACACAAATTGGTAGGCACACAATAGTCTTTCACTTCCTGTTGCCCATCCTTTTTTCCCAAGGCAATCACTTTTCACCCCTTTTGCCTGGTTATTTTAACATTTTGACTTCTTGATGGTTGATGTTGCTGCTGACTTGATTTTCTGTTGTAGAAAGCAAGGGTCAGACATCCATTACCACAGAACCCCATCATCCATAAGTAACCTATTGTCCCCTAACCTCTTCATTCCCTCAGGAGGTTTATATGATATTTTAGTTTCTGGACTTGGTTTTGTTGTTGTTTTGTCTCTTAGTCATGAAAGGGAATTGTATATTTGCTAATTCTTAGTTGAATATTTATATTTTTCAATTTGATTGAAATTCCAAATTTAACTATATTGACATATAAATTATAAAACTATGCAGTTTGATGAGTTTTGATAATTATCTGTGTTATGCATCTGATCTCTTAATCAATTTGTAGAGCAAAAGTTTCCTTCTTGTGGAATCATATACAAGACTTTCCAAACCAAAAGTGAAAAGGGGAATACACTGACATCCTTACCATCTCTTCATACTTCTCCCATTTCTTCCCGAGTAGCCAAACTTACTGTCCCTTCTTCAGGAAACATGGAATGAAATGGTCATGTCCATGTCAAGCAATACATATTCACTCAGGACTTCTGCTCTTTACACATTCACTCAAGGCTTCCTCTGCATTACCTTTTAATATTATTTCATTGGGGAAATTGACTAATCTAAGATGGAGTGACAGTGTGGTTGTTTGAATGAGAATGATCCCCATAGGCTTATATATTTGAATGCTTGGTTCCCAACTGATGAACTACTAGGAAGGATTAGGAGGTGTGTCCTTGTTGGGGGAGGTGTGTCACTTGGCATGGGCTTTTGATGTTTCAAAAGCTCACACCAGGTGCTCTCTCTCTCTCTTTCTCTCTGCCTATCTATCTATCTATCTATCTCTCTATCTCTCTATCTCTCTATCTCTCTATCTCTCTATCTCTATCTCTATCATCTCTATCTCTATCTCTCTCTCATGCCTGTGAATTGGGATGTAAAGCTCTCAGCTACTGCTTCAGCCTGGCTACTTCCCACCATTATTATAATGTACTAACTCTCTGAGACTGTAAGCAAATCCCCAATTAAATGATTCCTTTTTTAAGAGTTGCCTTGGTCATAGTATCTCCTTACAGCAATAGAACAGTATCTAAGACAGAGAGAAACATTCTGATGCCATCATTGATGTCTGTTGAAATGGTAGCACAGTAATCTTAGCAAATATTTCTAGTCCTTTTTTTTTTAACATCCAATTGAGAAAACAAATGCCTTGGGAGTAATGTATTAGATTTCATTGTTCAGCAAAGAATTTTCTTGTAAAACTTGTAGGTAGTTTCTAATAATAATTAGGGACAATAAGCCTGTATATAATATGTCACAGTTGCTCTTAGAAACTGGCATAGTATGCATTTGCAAACATGAGTGAGAATGTGATGTCAACCAATAAGGAAATTCTGAAAAGACAAAATTAATTTTAAATGATTTTCATATTTTTTGTATTCTTATATGTTTGATGCTTCGGAGATTTTCTTCTATAATCTGATCTGAGCAGTCTAGGGTGGAAGTAAAACTTACTTTGTGCGTGGCATCCAGAATGTTAAATTACACATAAGACTTGGGGCGGGGAGGTGGCTCAGTCAGTAAGATGCTTGCCATGCAAGCATGAGCACCTGAGTTTGGAACCCCGGCACCCAGGGAAAAGCCGGATGTGACAGAATGCATCTGTAATTCCCGTTCTGGGGGGACAAAGACAGTTAATAGAACTGAAACAGCTGAACTGATGAGCCGTGGGTTTAGTAAGATACCATGTCTGGAAATAATAATAATAACCCAGGGTGGGGAACAGTTAAAGAAGTCACTTCTCATCACCTTGTGGACTCCATGTGCTTGAACACAACATGTGCACATGCATCCTTACATACATGTGTACAAAATGACACGAACACATACATATGATACACATAAACGCACACAAATAAAAATGCACAATGCTTATTTTTTTCTTTAACTAGCAACATTTGAAAAATGGGAATTTTGATTTTCTAATGTTTGATCTCAGATAGAAATGGGAATTCTTTGGTGCTCTTTGCTGTTTTTACAAAGTGTCTGGAAAGCAATCGTCTTCCAATTTGAGAATGGCTGTTTTGTTCCCACATCTTTTCTGGCCCCGGCAGCATAGCTTCCTCATGGTCCTATGCATTTTTCTAATTTAGCAGTTTCTCCACGTGTCTATCTTGTTCATCCAGATGTTCTCAGTGTTCTTGGAGGATCCTGAAAAGCATGAACAATGTTTCCCCTCCCAGGGATCTCATGTGGAAGAATCAGTGTGCCTTGTTCACTACCCTAAGCAAACATATTGTTTCCCATAGGTGGGCAAACAAACACGGGGACATGCTACTATTTTGCAAAGCCTTATTTCATGAAAACTCTATAGAATTTTTTTTAAAGTAGTACTGTTCAGCTATTTGCACAACAGGACATCATGGTAGATTCTACGTTGTTAAAATGCACTGAGGTCACTTAAAAAAACATTCATTTTTATTTTATGTGTATGGATGTTTTGCCTACATGTATGTCTGTGCACCATGTGTGTCTACAGTTGTCAGAGTGGAGTGTTGGATCCCTTGGAGTTAGAGACGGTTGTTAAGCACTGTGTGGGCACCAGAATTGAACCTTGGTCATCTGAAAGAACAGCCATCCAGTGCTCATAACCATTGAGCCACTTCTTGGTGTCTTTGAACAGAGGATTAATTGCGTCACGCTCAGGTGCTCCCTGCTGCCACCCCTTCCCCCAGCACTGACTGTGTTTCTTCTGTGTCCTCATTTCAGGTCGATGCTCTGAGATTACGGCTGGAAGAGAAAGAATCTTTTCTCAATAAGAAGACAAAACAGCTGCAAGACCTCACAGAAGAGAAGGGGACCCTAGCGGGAGAGATCCGTGATATGAAAGATATGTTAGAAGTAAAGGAAAGGAAAATCAATGTTCTTCAGAAAAAAGTGAGTCGCTGACATAACCCCTTCAAGATGGGAGTTGTTATCATACATGGTTGATGTTTCAGAGAGATTTGGTACTGTGGAAGATAAAGTATCTTTTTAAAATTTACATTAGGATGTATCAATTTTTTACTTACTGGCATTTAATTTACTAATAGTTGTACTGTATCATCTTTAGCATGACCTATGTATTTTCTGTTGGATTACCCAAGAGGTTTTTTTTTTATTTGCAATCTTAATCAATGAGGAATTATACCAATTTATATACAAATATAAAACTCAGACCTGTGGGGGTAAGAGCTGGGGTTTCAGCTCAGTGGGAAGAGCATGTGCTAGGCCCTGATTCAGTCTCTAGCAGTGGAAAGACAACTGGATGAAAACTAAAAATTCCTAAGTGGTGATTTTAATGTTTTTCATTATGAAAGTTGACCAGTATATGTAAGGATGGTGTCTTAAGATAACCTTTGGTTGATCATATCTTGTTGTCTTTATCCATTCCTCCTGCCATAACAAACTGTCTGAGACTGAGTGTTTTATAAAAAGTAGACATTTGGTTTCTTTTCTCACAGTTCTTGAGGCTAGAAAGCCCTGGATCCAAGTGTCTGTGGTTTGGTGTCTGGGAAAGGTCGTCTTTTTGCTTCCAAGATGGCACCTTATCACGACACCCTCCTATGGGGATAAGTGCTTCTTCATGATGGTGATGTAAGGTTGTTATCCTGTACAGAAGGTCATGGCTCTCCTGGCAGTCATTCCCTAATGGTTCCACCTAGTCTTACTAGTGATTATATTTTAACATATGTATGTTGGGTGTCACACCCTGACCATAGCAATGGCTAAATCCATGTGGACTATTTTGGGGGCGTGTGGTCACTTCTTGTTCCATTTTTACTTAGTTGGAATCAGTGGAGAGAATGTACAAGGAACTCTACCACAGTAATCCAATAAGATACTCAGCCTCATTCAGGCCCCTCTTTTCTTTCTTCTTTAAGTGGTCCGTTTCACTCCCTACTCGGGATCTTGATTTTATAACATCACCATATTTTTACTTTGGGGAATTCCCATCGTCTGCTTTATAGTTTTTGATACCCTGCAATTTTTCCTTACTGTTCATGTTGTTATTTTTAAAAGGTCAGCAAGAAGAAGATTCATAACCCTGCATTCCTATGAACATCAAAATGATAGAAATATACAGGACTTTATGAATCATGGGTAGCCATTTTGGGAACAATCATCAGCAGGAAGCTGGCTGGCCAGGAAGTCACTGTCAACAGTGGTCCTGTGATACTGCCCATACAGGCACACAGGAGTAACTGGTTCCTCCTTGTGTGCCATTTGTCACCATCCCTCACCTGGATCTTGTCATCAGTGCCCCAGATGTTTTCAGTTGCGGTTCCTACACTCTGTTCTTAACATGGAAACTAGAATTTTCCTTTTAGATCCCAAAAGAACTTAAGTTACTCTCTAATCAAAACTTTCCCATTTCAATCAAGTTATATAATTTGTAGGTCCCAGTATAAATGAAAACGTAGAGCCTTTTGCTCCCAAATTGGGAATGTTAGGATTGTCATAGGAGATCATTAAGTCAAGAATGGGGCCCAGCACAGCTGTACAGATCACAAGTCCATGACACTGCCCCATCCACTGGCTTCAGCTTTCACTGATACTAACAGGTAGCAGTTCTTCCAAAGGTCATAGAACCCTACATAATTAGGCTCCTAACCTCCTACCCTCCTATGTTAATCTCATATCAGTAGCTAAGGGCTGTGTATTCTTTTGCAGAGACATATGTGCTCTCTCAGAGTCCTGAAATTTGACAGGACTTCAACCTCTATAGGGCACTGGTTCTAGACCCATTGTGGTGGCTATCGGTTGTTAGGCTTTTCGTTTGAAATGTGTTATGAGTGACAACTATATGATATTTTAAAGGTCTGTCGTGAGCAGTAGCTATCATGAAAGGCAGAATGTTGACAGCACTCAACAGTAATTTCTATATTATTTATATGAAATGTTTTGGGTATATCAGTTATACAAAATATATTGCTAAAATCAATTATTGTTATTTGTGTCTTACTGTCTATTTAGGCTATTTATTAGGAAGTATAATATTACATATGTGAATCTAATTGTGTTTGTACCAGATAGAACAGCTGTAAATATCATATATATATTACATTATATATAATACATATAAAGCATTATATATATATATATATATATATATATATATATATATATATATAAAACTCATGCCTTTGCTTCTTGAGAGTCTCTGCTCAAAATGAAGACCTTGGCCTCTCCCACATAAAATAGAATGTGTATTCCAATCCTCTGGTTTACCTGTACAATTTTATTTTTCTAAATAGAACTGATTACCATCTGGAAAATATATACCTTCTAAAGTTTTCCATTGAAATTTTCAGAGTATAGATTGCAGAATGTAAGGCTTTATTATTTTTCCATTGCTGTATCTTTAGCACATAGTAGATATGTTTGCTCAATAAACATTTAATGAATGAGTGAATGAACTTAGAGTTAAAATACAGAGCATTTGGTTAGTTAAAGTTAGGGTCTCCTTAGTATTGCCTATGGTCAGGAAAATCTCTGCCTACAAGATTGACTAAAACAGTTGATACTCACCGGGTAGTGATGATGTATGCCTTTAATCCCACCACTCAAGAGGCAGAGGCAGGCGAATCTCTGAGTTCAAGACCAGCCTGGTCTACACAGCTAGTTCCATGATAGCCAGGGCTACACAGAGAAACCCTGTCTCGAAAAACAAAACTAAACAAAACCAAAACAAACAAACAAACAAACAAAAAAAGACATTTGACACCTTGTTTCTGTAGATGGTGATGAAATTATCAATGAATCCCTAGGGTCTAGACCCCTCACCTGCCCATGCTTCTGGAACTCCATAGATGAATTCTCTAGTCTTTCCTCTTAGAGAAGAGGAAAATCTCTTCCCAGTGTATCCCTGTCATATTATGATTGATCAGAAACCAATGTGGTACACTGGCTTTCATTTCACACACAAATTAAAGTTACCTTAAATCATTGATACTTTACCAAAGACTTAAAAAGCTTTTGTCTAGAGCTCTGTGTATAATGGTTATTTAGTTGATTGTATTGCTAATTCATTTCTATTAAGATATGATATGTATGGACAAGGGCTTGTTCTGTGGATTCCCATCTTGAAGCACCAGGTAATTAATAAAGATGACTGGAGAGACCTGGGCAGAGACAACTAAGCACCCTTGAAGCAGGGTGGCTGTGCAGGGCAGGTGACTCCTTTTTACAGCAGCAGAGCTAGAGCGTGTTCTATGGACTCAAAAGATTGCGTCAGTTCCCGCCTCTGGGACAAACTTCCTCAAAAAATCAAGTTAAGGGAGGAAAGGTTGACACTGGCTCCAAGTTTCATAGGATTAATCCATGGTTGGTTGATTCCATTGCTTGAGTCTTGAAGTGCAGCTGAACATCATGGCGGCTGGGGAGTGGGCAGACAAAGCCACTCATCTCGTGACAGCTCAGGAACGCGGTGAGCGAGGAAGGGGCCAGCGACTAGTAGCCCCTTCCAGCACTTGCCCAGTGTCCTACTCTCCCGTCGGGCTCCACGTCCCTAAGTTTCCAGCCTTTTCCCAAATGCAACCAGCTAGAGCCCAGGCCTTTATTTAGCACATGATCTTTGGGAACATTTTAGATCTGATCCATGAAAGAATGCTTTCATTTGAGTCCTCAGCAGTTAATGACAAGCAAGTTGGCATCTGCTGAACATGCGTGCACTGAGTACTGAGTGCTGGGTGCTCTGTCACATGCGCTGCTTAGTTCCTTTCAACTGTAACCGATGACCTACTTCCAAGATTTACCTCAAAGAACTAAGGAATGTTTTGGTTTGTGATGAGCTTGCCCATGGTCATGTAACCTAGGTACAAGTTTTTTTTTTTTTTTTATGGTTGAGAAAAATAGAATAAATTAGATAATGCAAATTGAGTCAATAAACATTTTTCTTTTGACCTTAATCTGTGTGATGATGACACCAGCTGTGAGAGTGGGGAGGAGGAAGAACTGAGTTCAACCTTTGCCAGGAAGTGAGACTACATCTTCTCATTCTTGAATAGTAAGTGGCAATAGTTGCTGGGAAGATTTTCAGGCAACACTTCTAAATATCTAGGAAACACGTAATCACTTTGACTGATGTGCACATATTGTAGAATTTTAAGCTTTCCCCATAAATAGTCAGAAGCAAAGGTTTGAGTACAAGTTTGGAAGTTATAAAGTTGAGAACAACACTATTTTTGTACGGTATCTCCTTTAGGCAAAATGTTTTTAAATCATGAACTTAGTAGATTTGGAAATTTGAAGTTGTTTATCAGCTTCACATTATTTTTTTTCTTTTTACATTTTTATTTTTTGCATATATGTATCATATGTGCATACACACACACACATGTTCACGTGTGTGAGGGTGTTTGTGCACGTGTGTGGAGGTGCAAGGATAACACCAAGCTTCTCCCTTGATGGATCTCCATCTTTTATGGAAGCAGGGCCTCTCAATTTAGCTCATCATTCACTAGTCTGGCTAGCCTGTGTGCTCTAGGAATTCCATGTCTTTAGCTCCTGTGTTTTGGGATTGCAGCTGGGCTGCCACACCTTTGTGACTTTTACCTGAGTTCTCTGTCCTACACAGATGGCTTTTATGTGAATTCTGGGGATCCAAACTCTGATCTTCATGCTGATATGGCAAGTACTTTGTCCACTAAGACACATCCCTAGCCCATGTTTCTATTTAACTGTTTACCAATATATTTGGAGAGTCCATGAAACCACTGCAGTATAGTGAAGGGGCATGATCTGTTATAACTTTATAGTGATGGATAAGTTATCTACAAAGAAGTGACATACACGATTCAGAACCTGATTCAGACCTGTGCAAGCTTAAGCTGGACAAAGCCCTTGCATAGAGGACAGAGGTACATACCAAGGTCTACCCCTAGCTAAGGACCTATGACATTGATTGCTCCTTGGAAAGGGAGGCTTAGTTCCCTTAAGGGTGTGGTCCCGGGTGGATCTACCACCCTCTAGTGGATGGCCACATCTTCAAAAGTGTATAAGCAGGACTAATTGGACTTGATGGGTCTAAAACAAACAAACAAACAAACAAACAAACACAAAGTTGAATGGGTATGGATTGTTAGATGGATCTGGGAAAAGTTGGGGGAGAGGGATGAATATGATGAAAATACAATGTATCAAATTCTCCAAGAATTGATTTGAAAATGTGGAGATAATATAGAAGCCAATGACGCATTGTCTTTGCATCTGTAGAGTTCTAAGAGTTTTGTCTACATTCAACATAATCATCTACTTCGGAGCAGGCATAGATTAGAACAGCATAAGCTTTGGATTAGGGTGTGTTGGCACGAAATAATAATAAACTCATGTCAAAGTCAAAGCTGCAATATTACCTCGTTGATGACCTGCACTGTGTTATGGTGCTAGTAGAATGGGGATATACTCCTTTAACTGGAGTTGAATATCCAGAGACACTCAAGTGGCAGGTCAGCTCTGATCAACCTTTTACAGGAAGACAGATTGCTCAGGATGGACCCTTGACCCTGAGGCCATAGTTTTGGCTCCATTCCATAGTGCCAAAATATGGAAAATTTTCGTAGGTGACAAAATTGTGCACATATGCGGGTGTTCACCAGGCTATCCACTTGCTGTGCTATCAAAGGCAGGGTAGCATGAGATTTGTTCTGATCCCATAGCCTTTTGTTCCCACACCTGAATACAAACAAAGTTCAGCTGATGAAGTGTAACTTGACTACTGAGTTTTTATAGGAAATGCCATAAACCCTTGATGACATTGTACATTTGGAAATTATATAATGACCATGATGTTAGGACATGGTAGCAATATTTAAACCAGATCAGTTTTGGACTGTTATGCAGCTCATAGATTCTCAGAGCATACATTTTCTACCCAAGAATTTGCTCTAAATCCATTAAAATTGGGTAATTTTTCAGGATCTGTTTTCATCCTCAGTCGTATAAGCAATACAAATGTACAGAGCAGGAGTACTTTATATACTGGGGGAAGAAAAACAGATTTGTAGATTGCCTTCTGACTTGGAAAATGGAAGGAGGGGTGAGTGGAGTTGGTTCTTGTGCATGATGTTTATGAACCTGCTAATTTCAGCACCTTTATTCTACATGTTTGGCATTATTGTGGTTGAAATTCTGATAGACAGTGAACTCAGGAGTAAGGATGCATCCTTTTACTGATACCTGTGTATCAGTAACTTTTCCAGCTTCTGAAGGTTCATAAAGAAAAAGATATCCTCTGGTTCTTGGGAAGCTGATATTCTGGTAAGAGAAGTATTCCTGCCTAACAACCCTTTATGTAACTGCATGTGTTATACTGTCAAAAGCTTACTGCTTGGTAGTGCATAGAGCAGAGCCACTTCTGGCTACTTTAAGCTATAAAAATATATTGAAAGACTATCCCAACCACAATAATTGGTCTTTAGGACAAGATTATTTATAATCAAGAACTGTGTCAGCACTAAGAAACCATAAAAGCAAACATCAGCAGAAACATGCATTCAGATGCCACCTCCTCTCTCTGCCCTGACATTGCCAACTTAGTAGGGATTCAGACTTTTAGGACTGCCTCAAATTTTGTCCAAGTATGCCCCCTTGACAACATCTATTCAAGACCCTTCCTCTAAATAGATTCACACTTTACACATGAGCTTTGTGCTCATTTTTATGTCATATCCTTCAGAATTTTTTTTTCTAGTACTGCAGTCTGGGAGAGATTTTGTGCTCATAGAGAAGATGCCTTCATCTCTTTGCAAAATTCTTACCACATGTTGATCCTCCTTCAATCAAAATACACTAAGTTTTCAATGAATGAGAACTTGGAAGAAGAGACATTTCTTTGAGATCTACTTCTGTCTTCAGAATATTGTCATCTATGAGAAGAGTCATTTGCCCCAGTGAAATGTCAAACCCACTCACTGTTCCCAGTACAGTGTGTTCTGTGTAGGCTGCAGGAGGGAACCATCCCATGAATAATAACACTCAGAGGAGATGACTATTGCTCTTCCCACACCTAACACCTCCAGCCTTGGCTCTCTTAGCTGTAGTGAGATGTGCACCCAAAGTATGACCTGGTGCGTGCAAGCTTGTTCTTCATCTTCATGATGCCAAGACCCCAGCTGGCAGTCCAGGGGTTGGAGCTGTACCACAGTAGTGGTCTTAGGTCTAAGGCAGTAGATTTTTCAACCCTCTTTCCTGCTTCCTACTGAGCATTTGCATTTTTGTTTGCCACAGCATGGAGATTGTCAGGTACATCTGGAAGGTGGCATCTACTCCAGTATGCTAATCAGTATCCTGTTGTGCAAATCACACCTGCAATGAACACTTCCACGGAGAACGCTGTTCCACAGGAGTCCTTTCCTTTTCAAGTGGACTGCCTTCTTATATTGACTATCTAGGCCCTTTGCCTAGAGATAGTGTTTCTTAAAATGCATTTTACACAGTTTAGCAGAATATCTCTGTGCTCTGAACATTACCTTAGCTAATATGTGTAACATTTTGTTCATGCAAAGATCCTTAGAACTTTGAGGTGGTTTACAGCAATGATTATGTTGTTGATGTGTATGTATGCATGTGAGCATAGGTGCTTATGCTGGCTGATTTTTTTTTTTTTTTTTTTTTTTTTTTTTTTGGTTTTCGAGACAGGGTTTCTCTGTGTAGCTTTGCGCCTTGCTGGCTGATTTTAAATGTCAGTTTGACCCAAACTAGTTAAACCTGAGAAAATAGTTCCACTTGAAGAACTGTCTGGATCAGATTGGCCTGTAGGCATAGCTATGAGAGATTTTTATTTTTTCTTTAAGAAAACCACTTTTACAATCTAGGTCCTTTATTTCCTTTTTGTACATTAAGCCAGGAATCCACAGCAAATGGACTCAAACAGCTCAGGCTCCTTTCTGTTAATTCTCACAAAATGTGACTCTCTGGTTGGAGCAGGCTAACGATTCAGCTGAACCCAGGTGCCCTTCTCTTTGGCTTCCTTTTTCTTCTAATTATTCTCTGTCACCCATTTCAAGAAGCTGTCTCAGCTCTTAGAGTGCTTGATGTGCTCAATCTGCACACTAATTCTCTTGGCAAGAATCTTGCCCTTAACTTGCTTGTTTACAATGATGCTCATAGCATACTGGCTGATGTTGTAGACTCTTCCTACTACTCCATGGTAACATTTAAAGGGCATTCCATTTGAACAGTGCCCATTCCCTTGATGTCTACAGTATTGCTCTTCTTGTAGATTCACATGTATAGGGCCAAAGAAACACCTCCATGTTTTCTAAAAGGCCTAGGTAACATATAGCAGCATTCCTCCTCCTTCCCTTTGTGGTTGTCATTTTGGTGAGTTATTAGAAGATGGCTGCCATGACTGAAAGACGAGGCATTGTCTTAATTGTTGCCTGATGTGGGAAAGTCTAGTCCACTGTGGGTGGCACCATTCTCTTGTACTATATAAGAAAAAAATCTGAATGTAAGGCTGCCTGCCTGCCTGCCACCCTCCATGCTTCCTGCCTCACTTCTTTGGCTGCAAAGTCAGTTTCTTGGTTGGAGGTAATGTGATGTGGAGCAGCAAGCAGACCTGCTTTCAAGGTCCTGTCTTGCAGTTCTGCCTTCAATTCCCTCAATGGTAGACTGTAACCTGGAATTGTGAAACAGATAAACCCCTTTCTTCCCCAAATCTTTTACTCACAGCCACAGAAATGCAACAGGAGAGTGATGTTTGAACTATTACTATTATGTTTTATAATTTTATATACAGTGTTCTATAATTAAGGAGAATGTATATTATTCTCTGTCAGATTATAAGAATTATTAGTATTAAAATTGATCAGGCCACTGTAGTCATGGTATCAGTGAATCTGTACATAGGAGGGACATCTCACCTCTCAGAAGGAATGAAATGAGCAAGGAGTACTTCCTGGAAATGTCGATGACTGAATCTGGCACTGAGGGACTTTGAATTATTGTCTAGTCCAGGCATCAGGATAAGCATTTTCAGGGCTTGACAGGAAGAGGCAACACAGTGTGTTTGGCGGGATCAAAAGTAACTTAATATAGCTGGACCACACTTCTTGCTCCATTTACGATACCAATCTCACAGCAAGGAGCTTTTCTTTATGTCTTCTGGCAATCACATATATTATGTAGTTAAAATCTGAGTGACATTTTGACTTCCATACTGTAAATGTTTTCCCCTAGTCCCTTATGACTTGCAAGTGGCAATAATGATTATCTGTGTTATTTCAAAATGTAGTTCATGGCCAGATCATGCTGAGAACTGATTCTTACTCACTGAGAGAGCTGAGCCAAACCAAGAGATACAAGTTCACTTTTAAATAAATCCTGGCTTCTAAGTTAAGACGTTGTATTCTCAATTTCATCATGGCAGATTTTTAAAAAGGTTTTCATATAATCACTTATAACACTCTTAAAATATTTAAAATTAAATTGCCTGGAGTGCCTGGCCATGACTATCATTCTGATGGGCACAGGCATCTAGTCACATCTGTTCATCTCAGTTGCCAGCTGTTGCTGCAGTTTTGTGATAGGGATTAGAAGTGGTTGAGCCTTTACATTTTTCAGTCTGGAGATGATTCTGTTTGTCTTCCCATATACTCCCCAGGCCATTTGATTTGAATCAGTCTCATTTATGTGGGAAGGAAAATTTTCTGTCTGTCTTTCTCACTTATCTTCTATTTGGCAATGGATTCTGCCTGGCTATGAAGAGCTTATGCATATCTATATTAACATTTATCAATGTATATTGTGAAGGGAGTCCATAATTCTAAACTTATATAATCCATGTGTAAGTTTCCCCTACAAATAGGTGTTAAGTAGGGGTTGTATGTTCCTGGGGCCTGTAGCTCCACAGCGTCTTCCTTACTGTTCTGATATTATAATATTATTTCCAGTATTTCTTTTTCCTTTTCACTTACCAGATTATACAACTTACACAAATCAAAAGAGATAACTACTTTAAACAGAGAATTGTAACACGAATACCAGATACTGTTAGAATCTTAGATGGTCTTTTAATAAAAAACCCAGAGCCAGATACCGTGATGTAAGCTGAAAGATCAGAGAAGCAGAACAGCCAACCACTAGTTCTTACCTTTATGAAATCCTCAGTCTAAAGAGAGGGAGTTCCTTTTTCCTCATGCCTTATGTACCTTTCTCTGCCCAGACATCACTTCCTGGGATTAAAGGCATGTGTGCTTCCAAGTACTGGGATTAAAGGTGTGTGCCACCACTGCCTGACCTCTGTGTCTAATCTAGTGACTGGCTCTGTCCTCTGATCCTCATGCAAGTTTATTAGGGTACACAGTATATCACCACAGAGAATTTTTACAGAAACTTAATTCTGAACCAATGGCATAGAATATATGTCAATTTTGGATCTTGTAATAATATTTGTGTTACGTTTCCTTTTTATTTATTTATTTTTATTTTTTATTTTATTTTTATTTTTTTGTTTTTCAAGACAGGGTTTTTCTGTGTAGCTTTGTGCCTTTCCTGTATCTCCCTCTGTAGTTCAGGCTCGCCTCGAACTCACAGTGATCCACCTGTCTCTGCCTCCCGAGTGCTGGGATTAAAGGCATGCACCACCACCACCTGGCTACATTTCCTTTTTAAGTTGCTGTTTTTTAAAAACAATAACAAAAACATTTAACTAGTAACCAGTACTTGGTTAGTATATTTATGGTTCTTCACAACGAGTTTATAATCCTAACAAAAATGCTGTGGTAGGATTCTAACTTGAAGCCCCCAAGAGTTCTAACCTCCCTGGTGTTCCAGACCTTGACTATTTCCCCAGGAGTGTGACCGTAATGAATTTGTTATTGTTGGTTAAGTTCCATTACATGGTATGGTTGACTTTAAGAAATGGAGAGATGGTCTGGGTATATGTGACATAATTGCATCAGGACTTTATTCTTGGCTCCTATGGTTAGAAACAGGGTAGTCAGTGGTTGGCAACACCAGGAAGTTTCAATATATCCTAAATTCTCTTCTGTTGATTTGAGATTGGAGATGCCCTGTGGCAAAGGATGCAGGCAGACACTGAGACTGGCAGTGGTTTCTCATATAAACCAGCAAGGAAGCGAAATTACGATTCTAAGACTCTACAAATACGAAGTTGGCCAGCAGTAAAAAGATTCTTGGAAGTGCATTTCCACTAGAGCCTCCAGACAAGTATTCATCATGGCTGACACCTTGATCTCATCCCTAAGGATAGACTCCAGATGTCTATGTAGGACTTCCGACTTACACAACTGCAAAGTTGGTGCTGTTTTAAGCTGCTAAACTGGATGTATTTTGTTACATGGCTGTAGAGAATAGATTCAAGTGCATATTAAAATAATTGATCAGAAATTCAGCTGCAAGTAAACAGGACTGGGGTACAGAGCATGCGGACAAAGGAGGTTATAGTCCATTAAAGAGCACTGTCTACAAGAGAACCATTTCTAAAGCCTTGACTTGTAAGGGTAAGAGTCATTGGAATTTTTATGCAGTTTTATAATCTTAGAGGGATTTCATTATTCTAAAATGTTTGCTTAAGGGTAAACTGTCATTACACTGCTCATATCATCTTATTTCAGATCAAATAACTGAGATTTTTGAGAATGTGATATGTGTGTCCATTTTCCCTATGAAATCTGGAGTTCAGTAAGAGAACCATCAGGCTTATTCACCCTTTTATCCTGTAACCAGCACAGTTTTTGGCATGTTATAGGTGCTTAATAAATATTAGATAGAAAACTGAAATGGAATGGACTGAATGAACAATCTGTCCAAAGTTCTGGTTGCATTCAAAGCAAGTAAATGAGTAGGGAAGGCTGTGTTCCAATAAAACTTTATTTAACAAACAGCTTAATTGGCCTATGGGGTGTAGTTTGCTAAATTATGGTATAGATCAAAAATTATTATAGCTTGTAGGGTATTCTGTCATATAGCCACCTTCATGGCACATAGGAAAGTTTTTTTTAATGCATCCTAAATATTTAATGGAAGTAAACAAGTATACTTTTCTGGAACAGATTTACTGTTTGACTCAGACATTCTTTATAGTGAAAAGGGAAGTCTTCTGCCATTCCCAAGGGTGAGGTCTTCCCTACTTCCTGTTGCATTCTGTAGCTTTTTTGTGAGTAATTCTGATTGAAGCAAAGCTAAGCAAACAAGTTATGCAGGAATGAATAGCCCCCATTGACACTGGGTGGAGATAGTTCTTTCTGTAGTGCTAAAATATGAAACTAAATTCTTTAGGCCACATATGAGACACTACCTTATGAAGGGTGGCATACACCACAGCTCTCTAAATATCAATGTTTGTGAACTTAAGAACAGCTGGGGGCGTAGTCACAGGCAGCCAGGTGGGAAGGAAGGCAGGGAGGGACAAAGAACCTCTGCCACCCTTCACTGTTACCAACACTTTCTTAGAGATTATAAGGGAATGGTCTGTGGGACCTTATGATGGCACATACAAATATTAGATATTAGAGGAAACGAATGTGGAATCATTTACCAAGGCCTCTTAAATCACTGCTTCTTCCCCTAGGAATTTTTTAAATAGAAATAATTAAGATGTAGGCATTGATTTAGCTACAAGCCTCTTCACAAGATTTAAGAAAAAATTTACTTTTCTGATTAGTGAAAATATTCCAGTGATGAATTATCCAAATAACTGATGATACAGTTATGTGTACAAATTCATCAATAAAAATGGTATCATAACAGAATACTTAATGACACAGGAAGATATTCAAGTTATTTTATTCATTGAAATAAACTATAATGTATATGACAGAAATATATTAAACCGTGTGTGTATGTGTATCTGTACTATTGGCTGTGAACCCTAGTGCTGTTGCTTAGAGGATTTTAAAATTCCAGTCATGAATTAATCAGTCAACTTTCTACCATAGCTATGATGAAATACCTGAGAAAATCAACTGCAAGGGGGAGAGATTTTATTACTTATTTATTATTTTGGTTGATGTTTTCAGAGGTTCTAGGCCATTGTCAGTAGGTTCCATTGCTTTTAGTCCTGTGGTTAGGCAGATTATCATGGTGATGGGAGTGTGTGGTAGAAGTGACTGTGTACCTCAAGTCAGAAAGCAAGAAGCAAAGATGGAGAAGTCAGGGGAGGAAGATGGAAAGGACGAGGAACAAAGAATCTCCTTCAGTGGCATGTTCCTTCAACAAGGCCCTCCCTCCTGAAGTTGCATCACTTCTCAATAGGACTGCAGACTGATGGAAACCAAGCCTTTGGCACATCCTCTTGGGTAGACACATTCCAGGTTCAGTCTGTAAAAAACAAATTAATTATATAACCTTTGGCTTGATTTCCCCATCTGTAAAATGAGAATAGGTTCATATCTCACATTCAGTTTCAGTCTAACATAGTTGTGTTGAATGAGATACTCATCATGGTTAACCTGTGACAAATTGCTATTTTAGAATAAAAATCAGAATTTTAAACCCTAAGTCTATCAAGTCTTTTAAATCTAAAGCAAAGAACTTGGGGAGCAGGTGGAATCAATTTAAGAGATCATCTTAAATCTGTTGTTAAATTTACATATAGTAAAGTTTACTCTTTGTGGTATGTATTTCTATGGTTTTTCATAAAAGCTTAGGATTGTGTGATCCCCTCCATCATTGTGGTACAGGCAGACTTCTGTTATCTCAGAAACTTCCATTGGGCTGCTCTCTTCTTGTTCCATCTCCTTTCCCAGCTCTGGCAAGCATTCATTTATTCCCCCTTCTTGTGATTTTTATCTTTTCCAAAAATATGGAACTGGAGTCACGCAGTATGGCGTGCATAGTTTCTTTCACTTAGCACGATGCATTTGAGGTTCATCAATCTTACAGCTCCTATCAATAGTTTGTCCTAAAGCTACTCCTTTTAGAGGCAGTTTTGCAGATACCCTAATTGTTTGAACAACTTTCCATGTTATAATCTCATAACCATACAGATCTTTGGTCCCTGAAGTTGCTCTGAAGCCATGGTTGTGACAGGGCAGAATATTGGCACTGAAGAAGAGGAGAGGAGGATGCTGAGAGCCAGAAAGCAAATGTTTTGCCTGACATGAGCTTGGCAGAAATAAGTAGAAAATCCAGACCTTTTGATGCTAAACTGGCAGAGTTATTCTGGAAATGAGATGGGTGGGAAGTTAATAAAAAGTCCTCAAAGGAAAGGATAAGACATGCTTGTGTGCATGGGCATGTGAATTGCATGTGTATTGAAAGGCATGAAACAGACTTGAGAACAGAAAGAAACTGTTACTTGTCTTATGTTTCAGATAAGGAGGGCTTCTGTTCACTGTGATTCCAATTTGTAACAAAGAGTGTGTGTATGGATCCCTCTCCATTTTCTAGCTCTTACAGTAAAGGCTGTCTAGAATAGAGAAGGCCTGGAGGCTAACACTGTGAATGTGTGTATGGATCCCTCTCCATTTTCTAGCTCTTACAGTAAAGGCTGTCTAGAATAGAGAAGGCCTGGAGGCTAACACTGTGAGTGTGTGTATGGATCCCTCTCCATTTTCTAGCTCTTACAGTAAAGGCTGTCTAGAATAGAGAAGGCCTGGAGGCTAACACTGTGAGTGTGTGTATGGATCCCTCTCCATTTTCTAGCTCTTACAGTAAAGGGTGTTTAGAATAGAGAAGGCCTGGAGGCTAACACTGTGAGTGTGTGTATGGATCCCTCTCCATTTTCTAGCTCTTACAGTAAAGGGTGTTTAGAATAGAGAAGGCCTGGGGGCTGCTACTGCTTTCTTTCTGGATCAGATATCCAGAATTTTAAAGGTGTGAGTTCAACCTGTTGAGTATGGAGGTATGAAGTTTTCCTGAAACCTGAGCTTTTACATTCTTTGTTATTTGTCTTTTATTCCTTGAGAAATAAAGCACTTTATTTTAAAGCAATTTATAGATAAGTATGTATTAAACTTCATTTTTTGAGCAAAGAAATGATATAACTTTTCTCATTAAAAAATCAGATTAGGCCTTTAAAATGGAATCTTTTTAATTTATATATTTATCTATTTTTTATAAGTCAGTGAGCAAAGTAAATATTTAACCTTAACAAGGAAAATTCAAATTTATGGTTTGTAATGTGGAATTTAGAAAAGAAATGGAATTAAACATTTATTTTTGCATTTAAGTTGGTCATAGTAATGACTGCTTATATTCATTCATATATCAGCTAATTTTTGCTTTGTATTGTATTAAACCAGCCTCTTAAAATATTTTTATAGAGGTTGACTGAATGTCAGAGATACAGAACTTAGTTAAACACCCAGGGTAATTTATATATTTGTTTCCAGAAACTTTAACTTAATCCTCTAGTAAACATGGCACTTGTCATAAGGAAATACATATTATTTGCTGTGTTCAAATCTAAACTCTTAGAAAGTGTTATTATTGAGGAAACATAATTGAGCTTTTGGCTTGGTATTTCATTTCCGTTCGTAATTCAAACATTTGTTGTACATTTCTCTGTGGTTTATACATTTTTTCATTTCAATGCCACAAGACCTTTATTTAGAATTTTAAGCTAAACATTTTTTTCTTTGAATAATTCATCCTTTAATCCATCTTTTGATGCTTTTATAGTCTCTATAATCAAAGATGTGGGAACCAAACAGACTACGCTAAATGTTATGGTAGTTGACAAACTAGTTTCTTGTTAGATAAGTCTCCTAGTTAGAGTGTCAACACAGATTAATGCAGAAGGAGAAGAAGACTGAAGAGTGTTGTCTACAGTGCTTACAAAATCAGTAATTCGAGATAAGGAAGGCAGCAGAGGCACTGTCCCAGAGCTGAGCTGCAGGGACATTGTGAACATCAACTGTAGCAATTGAGTTTGCCTTATAGCTCACAGGAGGTGCTAATTTGCTCAGACATCTTTTGGCAAACTCCTGTGCAGTGTCTTCTTGTTCCTGTTGTTATTTATATACAGTAGTGCCTGCAGCTAGTGAGATATCTTTCTGGACCTGCCTCTTCCTAACTGAGAAAAAAGGCTTGAGGAATATAGGAGATGTCAGTAGCAACAAGCAACTCGAATTCCTCAAGATAAAGACCATGGCTGAGAAGACTTGAGCAGGCAAGTGAAGATTACTGACTCGGAATTAATAATAAATTTACAGGACTGCAAATCAAATCATGCCAAACAATCTTTATCGTTTCCTAGGTGGATGTGCAAGATTAAAGAAAGGAATTCAATAGCGGTAATATCTGGAATTGAGTAAATCATTTAATTCAGTGTCTCCACAAATCTTTGGGGGCAGTGGAATGGGGGAAGGGGAGAGGGAGAACCACAGTGAGAATTGGCTCTGAGCACTATCATGTGGATTCAATTTAGCTGTTGTAATAAATTACAATGGAACAAGGTCCATTGGGATGATGTTGGGATCAATAGAAGGTCAGGCTGTAACATCTCCAGCAGTGGTCTGGAAGAATGGATAACACACTTTATTAAGCTTGGCAGGCCAGGAGGTTTTGGAACTGTTGTGGTACACTGTCACTGCCATCAGTTTTATGAAGCACCTTTTGGGTATGTGGTACTATAAGGGCTGCTATATAGAAGTTAGAATGTGGACAATGGTCTGAGTGGTCAGTCTGTTCAATAATGATAACCACAGGTCTAACTTATAGAGTGCTTACAAGTCTTCATGCATAGCACTTAGCTATTTTCATGGATTTTTTTTTTAAATCCCAGTGGTAACCCTTAGAGGGGGCAATGCAGCTGGTAAATAGCAGTAGTTGGTTATGGTCAGAGGTAGTCTGGGTTTTACTCTGAAGTTTTGTACTTGGAGAAATGTATGTACTCTTAGAGAAAGAATGTGTTCATTTATTTATTCATTTGACAATTATATTCAGTGGACTAAGATGGTCCAAATATAGTAGATTATCTGTAGCAATAAAATTTAAAAAATGGTGAGATCCTGCTTCTAATTGATATAGGTATAAAGTAAACACATGGTAAAGATTTTATTTAACTCACCAATCTGTGAGGGAATAAGTGAGAAATTAAAACTGTATAAGTCTGGCAAACAAATGTTTGAGTTACGAAAATGAAAATGAACATAGGAATGGAAGTAGAGCTGGATTCCCCACAGTAGAGAGGGGAAGTGAATATCCTACTGGACAGTTCAGAATCTTCACATTTGTAAATAAGAATTTGTTTCATTGCTGTAAACTATTTATAATTTATCAAGTTGTATAGTTGCTCAAAAGACAATGGAAGACTAGAATTAAAAGGCCCAAGAGAATGTGATCATAGCAATAGATTTCTTCTAAAGCCTAACTCTAAAGAGAGAGGTATGAAGTGGCTCAAGAGGGTTTGATTTGGAATAAGACTTAACTACAGACACTATATCTCTGCAGTAGTCAGTATGGATTGTAATTTTGACATAATCTGGCATAAACTGAGAGACAAGTGTCTAGACATACCCATGGAAATGCCTTTGAGAGATCATCTTCACTAGTTTAATTGAGACTACAAGATCCACCCTGAAGTAACTTGGGTCCATTTCATGGCTTTGGGTCCTGGATTACGTAAGAATGATAGAAATAGTTGAGCATGAGTATTCTTTGCTTTCTGTTTTGTGATTGTCAATGTGATGGGACCAGCTGCCTCAAGATCTTGCCACCTCGATTTTCCCATTGTGGTAGACTATACCCTTGAACTGTGAGCCAAAATAAGTCCTAATATAATTAAATTGCTTTGTTATTACAGCTACAGGAAGGATAACTAAAATTGGTACCAGAAGTGGGGTTATTGTTGGGCTAAATCTGTCCATATGGTTCTTAAACTTTGGAACTGGTTTTAAGGAGAACTGGGGAAGAGTTTGGAGCTTTGGAATAAAAGCCCTCAAATGATATAAGCAGAGCTTAATAGCCCATTCTTATGTGAGACTGGAAGGAATGATGAAAGAAGCTTGAACAGTAGAGGCAGAAACCAGATTAGGGCCATATGTGGGATATCTTGACCAACAGTCTGTCCAGGTCCTGAGAAAATGAGTGAAGTTGCATTTAAAGAGAACAGGCTGATTTGTTTGATAGAGGAAATATGAAGACACAAGAGCATTCATGCTGTTGTCTGGCTACTTTTTACTGCCCTTATCCAGGACTATAGTGAAGAAGTGCAAAACCCTGGGCAGATGTTTCAAGGGGACAGGCTTCAACCTGAGATGACAGCAGGAATTGGTCGTGGCATCCATGTGGTACTGGTTTTTCAGGCATGAAAGATGGATCATTGTTGGGGTCATACAGTCTTGTGCCACAGTTCCAGAGTCACTGACACTAGGCAGTGTACACCAGGGTTTGAATCCTTGCAGGGAATCCTAGAGAACTTATATGGAGCTGTGAAGATGAAGCCTGAATTATAATAGAGACCCCACCATGTTCCAGATGCCAGGACCTTGGAACATCCACAAAGGCAAATAGCCAATATGGAGTAGAGTCTGCCTAAGAGAGAGACAGTATATCCCACAGGTGTCAGAATTGGAGAAGAGGAGTTATTCAAACCTTTCGGAACCTAGAAAATTCTGTCATGAGCACAAGATGTCAGACATGGAACTGCTAGATCTGGTGTTTTTCTGCTGGTTTATAGTCTTGCTTTGGTTTAATCTTCCTTGCTAGCCCCAATTCTTCCCTTTTGGAATGGGAATGTTTATTTATTCATTCATTTTGTCATTGTATATTGGAAGCATGTAATTTATTATTTTACAGGAGATCACAATTAAGAGTTTTCTTTGAGTCTCAGAGGAGACATAGATTTTGGATTTTAGACAGCATTGGAAATGTTAAAGACTATGGGGACTTTTGAAGTTGGGCTGAATGTTTTTCTCCTCATGAGGTGGACATAAGACTAGAGAAAAAGTGGTGGAAGGTTATGGCTTAAAAGTTTGGGTGTTGAATTAACAGTGTGTGAAGTTCTGAAGATCAGTGCTGCTTGTCAACTTGACAGCATCCGGCCTCACTTAGAAGGCAAGGCTCCAGGCCTACCAGGAAGGATTGTTTCTGTTAGAATACCCTCTGAGTATGACTTCTGGGGATTATCTTGATCAAATTGAGGTGGAAAGACCCATCCCAAAGGAAGTTGGTTTTAACTTGCATATTAAGGAGAATGCTGACTGAGCATGGTGCTTTCTGACAATGGTGCTCCTTTCTAAGCTCCGATTTTCTGATTCCCTTTACTTCTCCATCACCATGGGCTAAACCCACAAACTGTTAGCCAATAAAACCTTCCTTCCTTAAATGTGGGGGTGTTTTGTCATAGCAATGGGAAAATAGCTAAGATGTTCTCTAAATTCTTCAGAGGACTTCTGAGCAACAGTGGAAATTCAACTAAGAATGTTTTGAGCCTTAAGTAATTTTGTTTTTTATGTAGGGAAACTTAAGCCCAGAGGCCTGAAAAAGTATCCAAAAGTCACTTATATCCTTATCTCCAGGCTTTCCAGGATCCCCTCCCTGACCCTGGGCTTTAGGAGAGAAGGGAGCTTTCAGACCACAATGTCCATGTTGGAGAAGGACCAAGTATGTGAATAAAATTTATCTGGAAAAACAAGCCATGGTATTCGTGTTCACATAGGAATTTAATTTTAACAAATTGGCTAGTGATTCTGGAGACATGATGAGTTTAAAATCTGATGTGGGGGGAGGTTGGCCTGTTAGAGACCTAATGTTGAATTGTAGATTCATTCCAAGGAAGTCTGTTAGAGAACCTGGGAGAGCTGGGAGCACACATACTGCAGACTAAATCTGAAGGCTATTGCTTCTTAGTTGGGCAAGGTGAGCCATTTACCTTTGGTTGAGTGGAGCCCACTCATATGGTAGATATTAACCTATTTTATTTAAAGACCACTGACTTAAATGTATGCTCCACCCCCCTCAACACCCTAATCTTGAACAATATTGGACTAAATATTTGGATATTATAATCTAGTCAAGTTGACAAATAAAATTAAGCATCACCTCGTGTCAGAAGACTGAGGGATTTTACCTGATTGCAGAAGTGACTAGAGATAGTAGTAGATAGTGGCTGGGGAAATGCTGACCTTAACCTGGGGGTGGTGGACAGTAGGATGCCATGGGTCTTCAGGTGAAACTTCCAACATCAGGACCTTCCGTAGGACGAGATGCTTTTGGAGTTAAGTTTATGGCTCATGACAACCAAAGAGACAAACTGAAGCTCTACATCTCTGTACACCTGCCAGGCCACTATATATGTCTCCCTAAATGTGAAGAGGAGGTATGGCTACTGAAGGGGTTCATGGAGCCTTATCATGTGTGAGGGCTATTCCACGATAGAGTTTATAACCAGAGACCATCTGGTAATCAGGCCTAGAATATCTTGGTGTAAAAATTTGTAACTTGAATTAATAACTCACTGAGAAAGTGCTTTGCTGAAAATAAAATTGATAGCATCTCTTTGAAACACCCAGTAATTTAGAGAAGGATTTAGTGTACATGTTCATAACACAGAGTAGTATGTATTGTCTAAACAGTTTCCTTATTTGAATATTTTCAGTTGACTAGAGAGGTTATTTTTTTTTGGCAGACTTTTTTTTAAAAATTCAGTTTTAATTTCTATTTCTTTTATGTAACATACCACTACCCCCATAATCTCACCCACATGCTGAGATGTGCACACTGTCACACACTTTGCCTAATAATCACAATAAATCCATGTGAGTCTATTAAATGGGTAATGGAATTTATTAAAATATAAATTGAGGAAATACACTCACAATCACAAAATGGAGTAGACAGTAGAAGTCGTCCTCTGATCTGACCAGGAGCGAATCCACCTTGAAGGCAGGAGCCAGGAGAAAGGATATGTGTCCCTTCTCCAGCTCCTTATCAGAGGTCACATACCACAGCAACAAGCACCACCTCCTTTGGGCCATATAGCCCAGGGTCATGGGCAGAGCAAATACCACTACACCTAATCTTCCTGTTCTTCAGGTGGGTTCTTTCTTTATCCCTAATGTAGAACTAACAAGGTCTGGGGGTTTGCAATTGCCATGAACCTAATAGTTCTGAAAATCCCGTAGTCCCAAAGTATGGCTGTAAGACGAATTGCTAAATGGTCTTATTATTAAAAAACCTAGAGCCAGATATTGGGGTGAAAATTGAGAGTTCAGAGAAGCAAAGGAGCCAGCCACATTCTTCCCACTAGGAAATCCTCAGCCAAGAAAGAGCTACTTCCTGTATTCGCATGCCTTATATGCCGTTCTGTGCTCTGCCATCTCACTTCCTCTCTCCCCCCAGCTACATCACTTCCTCTTTCTGCCTAGCTCTACCGCTTCCTGTCTGTTTGTACAGACCTCCAGACCTCTGTAGTTAACTAGCACTGGGATTAAAGACATGTGCCACCACGCCTGGCTCTGTTTCCAGTATGGCCTTGAAGTCACAGAGATTCTGATGGAGCTCTGCCTCCCGAATGCTAGGATTGAAGGTGTGTGCTACCACTGCCTGACCTCCATGTTTAATATAGTGGCTGGCTTTTTCCTCTGATCTCCAGGCAAGCTTTGTTTGTTAGAGCACAAATGAAATATCGCCACATATGGCTGAGGAGTGGTTGAAGGACATGATGCTGAAAAATTAAAGGAAAGGAGGAAGGACAAGTGAAAGGTGTTGTGATGAGGGTTACGATATAGGCACAGAGGCAGAGTTGTGCAGGGTTGAAGATCTCTATGAATAGCTTTGTGGCAACAGCATTCAGTGGAATGGACTTGACATCACCTTAAGTGGTTTAGATGATGAATTTGATATATCATTTATATTTTGGTGAAATTGAAAGTTAAATATATAAAAGAAAAGGTAAAATGTATTAAGGTTTAGTTGGCACTGTTGATGTTGTATGTGTGGGAAGAAAGGGAGAAGAAGAAACAAAAGAATCTTATCAAAGCAGTGGGAGGAAGAAAACAACTAGAATTAAATTTTGGCTCCTTTCTTCTTCGTCTGTGGCTTAACTCAATTCCTGGTGGCCCTTTTTTCTCCTCTCTGTGATGACCTCTATCATAGTGCTTGCACCATAAAGAAGTTGTGAGGGGTCATAGAGAATGAGTGAGGAGCTGGGTCTTATTATGTCCTTTCTTGTTTTCTTAAAAGGGAATTCCTAATCAAATGACCAGTGAAAGCACCATTTTCTTGCTAATCCCTTAACACATTGCTTATTTTATTTCAAGAAGCAATGAGAGGAAGATTTAGAGTTCCCCTTCCCAAGGCCTGTGAGAGAGTGTGTGCCACAACGTCCATCCATCTTTTGCTCAGACGTGCTGAGGCATGACTAGAAATTGCTAGTACTTTATTCTCACCTCTTGAAAGGTAGTACCCTTTCGTACTTACTCCATGTCTGGGTGGCACTAGGAGACCCCACTTCTCCTAGTTACAATGTCTAGAGTAGAAACAAATTTATTGCAGGTCAGCTTAAGCCCGTGCCCTAGTCTGTGTTCATTTGCTTCCCCCTCCCCCATCAGACATGACTAAAGCTGGATTGTGACTCTTCCTCTCAATCTGGAGCATGGCAGATTGACCTGCTCATGTTGCCCAAGTGTGCGAACATCCTTTCAAGATGCAGGAAACTTTGAAGACCAAATAGCATTGCATGTTTCTCTTCTGTTCTCTTATGAGGACCTCCAGAAGTATTTCTGAGGCGTTGAGCAGACTAAACCTTGAGCCCTCGTAGGGACAGGTTTTCCAAAGTATTTGTTGTCAACATGAAGGGAAAAGGATTGTCATATGACAAAGACCAAGTCCCTGGCCTAGGAAGGCAGGGGTCTGAGGGGTCTGAGGGACATTGCTCAGTAAACACCCAATATTACACATTGGAGATGAATTTTCTTGGAAGTTAATGGTTCTCAAGTCCTTATTCTCAGTCTTCCTTTCCTGGCCTGAGCCTCTTCCAAAGTCCTGGTTGCATGATTCATGCTCGTGTTGTTATAAATTTTGTGAAAGTGGATGCCTTTGCATCTCTTCAGCAAGGACACCCTAACAGCCCATTAAGATCTGGTTCTGTTCCTGCTTTTACTGGTAGAGTAGTGTGGGCAGGCAGAACTAAGCACATTACTGCTACAGTTCTCAACACTAGTGGTTGCAAAGACAGCTGAAGAGAGGGGATACTCAAGTCTGCTGGGTAAAGAAGTAGAATAGGATGGATTCATCTCAAAGAAGAGGTTTCCTGCAACGGAGTTGCCCCTGGGCAGATAGGCATCCCAAGAGTGGCAGGTTTGGAAGCTAGCCTCCATTAACCACCTCTGCATTTTGTCCGAGTCACCTGCTCCCCAGGACACTCTAGGAAAAGTGCTGCCTGAGCGTGTAGGGGCAGCCTTGATGGCTGTAGTCAAATTTCCTCTGAACAGTAGAAGCTGTGGCTGTATATTAGAACCAGACAGCTGTTATTTGGCCTTGGATTACAGTAAAATTTACTGACGCTAAAGATAATAAAACCATTTTATTTTCCATGCACTTTGTGGTCCCCAAACAGTGTTACCCCTTGGGAGAGAAGACTGTTGCTTGTATCACTTGTTCTTCTGTTTAGAGAGAAGATCCCTGAAATTCAGGGTAAGGCATGCTTGTCTCTTCCCCTCCTGCTACCCCTCTTCCTCAGGACACCCTGGTGTCCCATGGAGGACACAGGAACCCAGGTTCATAGTGTGGAGGCTGAATCACTGTTCTAGTTGTCCCTTGGCTGGCTGGTGCAAAGGAGCAATGTGTTTAGCAGTTGTTAATTGATGAGGCTTAGTCACTGGGGCTGTTGTTTCAATTTAAGGTTCTAGTAGTTTCTATACACAGGGCCTATGTCCTTCCCAAAGTAATGGATGGTGAAACCCATGTTCAGCTCTGCTGCAGCACTGAAGTCCAGCATCTCAGATCTTAATTGCTTTGTGCTGTAATTGTACGTATCACAGGAGAGCCATTTTGAATGACTCAGTGGAAACTGACTGCCCTGGAACACACTCACATATCCCAGGCTAGCCTCTTACTCATGGCCATCCACCTGCATCAGCTTCCTGAGTGCTAGGCTTATAGGTATGAGCCACCAACCTTGATTAAACATTGACATATCCTGAAAACCAGGTTTCAGGTTGTTGCTTGAGCAGTTTTTCTTGCTGGCTTTAGTATTGAAAAAAATTATTTTAATGGTTATTCAAGAAAGAGATAGCTCCTGAGTAATCAAACTGTGCCCCAAGCCAGTGTCTGATTAGTTGTGTAAATTAGCTCCAGTCATTCTATTACTGTAAGCCTCAGTTTCCTATGGAACAGAGTAAGAACACAGAATATCATTTCCACAGGATTGTTAGAAGTGTGAAACAGCATAGTACTGTTACAAACATCTGTCAGGAAAGGACTACCTACCAGAGAACATGGGCCATAATAATCATTTAATATACAGCAGCCAGTCATACTGTATCTGTCATATAGGTGAGCAGCATTTATGGCATATTCACTCAGTTTTACCTGGTCATCTCTAAAGAAAACCGGATGTAGTCATTTGAAACAGAGTGGCTCTAAAATTTTAGTTTTATACCCCCAAACTCAATTTTCCCTGTTTCTAAAATTGTTTTATGTGTGGGTGTTTTACCTGTATGTATGACTGTGTATCATGTGCATTTCTGGTGCCAACAGAGGCCAGAAGAGGGAACTGGATTCCCGGCACTGGAGTCACAGACAGTTGTGAGCCTCTATGTGGGTGCTGGGAATCGAACCTGGGTCCTCTAAAAAGCAGCTCATGCTCTGAAGTCCAGGCTCCTCTTTCTGTTTAACAATGTTTATGTTTTCTTCTTCCACTCAGAGCAGATCTGTCACTCTGGGCATTGAGTAGGCACAGGTCTGAGGTTTCTCTTCAAACCCTTTACTACCCCACAAACAAGTGACTTAAAAACAAACACACCTTATAGAGCAAGCAGCCTGGATTCTGACACTGCACACAAATTTATTGAAAGCACGAATTTGTATTATTCTATTGTTTTTCCAAAGACTATAACCTTAATCCTAAAACTTAGCTAAATATAATTATTGCCCTTAATAATTATGGCCCTTTAGCTTGCCAGGAACCTGAAGTGGGGCGTTACAGATGATTCCAAAGGTCTCAGCTGAACAGAGAGGAGATGTGAGATGCAGCTAGCCAGCCTGCCTTCCAACATCCCCCTGGCGACTTTGAGGAGGTTGCCTTCTTATTGCCTGAAATTCTGAGGGGGAGAAGTACAAACCACTTTAATATCTTTGAAGTTATTTTACAAGATTAGCATGACTAATGTGTGTTTAAAAGGCGTGTCACATGGTACCACCATGCATTGAGATGGGACTTTATCCATTTCATATTATCTCATTTAACCCTATCCACATCTGGTGGCATCATCAGGACAGTGAGCATTGTGCCCATGTCATGGATGAGGAAATGAGGCCTAGAAACAGTCAAGGGTTTGATGGAGACAGGAATGAAGTGGACTCCTCTGGCTCCCTATCCATGGTAACAGGAATTTCAGTGGTGCTGGGCGGTGGTGGTGCACGCCTTTAATCCCAGCACTCGGGAGGCAGAGGCTGGTGGATCTTTGTGAGTTCGAGGCGAGCCTGGTCTACAGAGCGAGATCTAGGAAAGGTGCAAAGCTACACAGAGAAACCCTGTCTCGAAAAAAAAAAAAAAAAAAAAAAAAAAAGAACTTCAGTGGCAAGGAGCCATGCATCATGGAGGAAGCCCGTTGTTTGTTTGGGCTCTTAAGCCTAGTTCTTGTTGTGTGTGCCCAGGTCACCCTGCACATCTAGTGTCTTCTCCCACCTACACTTCCAGTGCGAGCCCCTCCCACCCCCACCCCCAGCACCTTCTTCCCTCTGTCTCCTCCTTTTCAGGCCCTACAGGTGAATTTCCATCTCTTTTCTACCACTGAGCTCATGTCTGCTGGTTTTGTTTCCCAGTTGTAGAGCATAGCACCTTCTTTTAAAGTTCTGTTCTTCTACCCATACATGGTACATGCAAGACAGAGCAGCTGTCCTTCAAACTTGAGGGTGGAAGCCAGGGATTCTATTATGTTCAGTCACAATAGAACAAACATGAGAAAATGGACCAATGATCATGAGCCATGCCTGGTTTCCCCATGTAGGCTGGCTTTCTTGCTTTCTTTCTCTTTCCTCCCTCCTCCTTCTCTCCTTTCGACAGGGTTTCTCTGTGTAGCCTTGCCTGTCCTGGAAATCACTCTGTAGACCAGGCTGGCCTCGAACTCACAGAGATCTACCTGCCCCTGCCTCCCGAGTGCTGGGATTAAAGGCGTGCGCCATTACCACCTAGCCCACCATATGGGGTTTCTAACAGACATCTGCCTGTTCATCTCAACAGTTTTGCTTGTTTAGCCTACATCTTTCCCTGGCTCACCTGCCTCTCTCCATCCAACTTTCACCCAAAGAAGAGTGCTGTGGAGCCCAGGTCTCCTCTTATTTCTCTCCTGTAGGCCATACCTACAGCCTCTCACATCCTTGAAGGAACAGGGCTGTGTGACTTTCTGTTCCTATGAGCACAGCAGGAGTAGCCCTTCTCACTAAATGACAGTTTTCGAGCACAGGCTCTTACAACTCCATCCCCTCAGCTTCCTGCACCTGTGCTAATGATACAGCTGTGGTCCTGTGGAACAACTCATGACTGCCATCCCATTTTACAGTAGATACACCTGAGACTCAAAGGAATTGGCTAACCTTCCTAGGATCACAGGAATCTCTCATGTCCCCTGCACAGTGGCTGTCAGATGTGCCCTTGAAGTTCTCGATAGTCTCTCTCACAAACACTCTGCCTTTTGTAGTACCAAAGCACATATAGATAGTACATCTGTGAGAGGATGTGGCTGAGTATCCATCAGTTTCCTTTACCGAACCAGGTGGTGAACTGGGATCTGGTCTGTGTGGATCTTACAGTCTACCACACAACTGCCCTTCCTGACATCCTGGTCTCTATTTAGTTTAACTTGAGACCTAATGTGGGTTGAAACTGGAATCCAGCGCTGAGTCTTTGTGACCATACCCTCTTCAGTTCCCTTCCTTTGTTTTGGCTCGAAGCAGGAAAACTGCACTGCCCGCGGTTCTCAGGGTCTGGTTTTCTCTATAGGCTGTATAAGACCTAGACAGCATAATTTATGCTCAATTTGTTATGTCGGGAACAACAGGAGGTGCTGTTTCCTGTATCTTGGGACACTAACTCTGACAAATGAGTGTAACCAAGCTGCTTTTGTGTATTTTTTAATGGCTGCCCAGTGTGTGGTGCTGATGGACACCAACATCCTGCCACACCGAAGTCCACATTTGTGTGATCCCCTCTGTGCCCTGGCTTCATTTCTGTGGTCTGCCTCACAAGATGAAGGCTGAAAACGTTTTCTGTCTGTGAGGAGGATTTAAAGAGTACTCAGTCATTTCTTTTCTTGGCAGGTCCATAACTGACGAGTGACCAAAGGTCATCTCTGTCTATGTGTGCTTCTCCAGATGACCTGTAAAAACAAGCCCCCGCCATTGCTGAGTTCAGGTGAAGATTGAATTTTACTGCTGACTCTTCATGTCAGCCCCCCAAAATGGGGACTTTTAATGAAATGTTGAAACCACCTTAATCTGTTGGTAATTTGTTTTCATTCTATTCCTTCTCTGGGGTCAGGCAGGACCTTGGAAAACTGTTTGTGGTGATATTTTATTTGTATGTTAATAAATAAAGTTTGCTTGGAGACCAGAGGTCATAGTGAGACATAAACAGAAGTACAGAAGTCAGGCAGTGGTAGCACACTCTCTTAATCCAATCACATGGCAAGCAGAGTCTCTGTGTGTTCAAGGACGAAGCCAAGTGTGGTGACACACGCTTTTAATCCCAGTACCAACCATAGAGACCTGGAGGTCTGTATAGACAGGCAGTGACGAGGAAGTGATGTGGCTGGGCTTAGAGCCAATGAAAAGGCAGAACAGGAAGGCAATAAAAGCACAGGTCAGACAGAAAGAAACTCTCTTGGGAAGCTAAGGTTAGTTGGCTGCTATTACTCTGATCTCTACAGCTTGCACCTCTGTATGTGGCTCTGTGTTTCTTATTTAATAAGATTGTTTAGAAACTAGTCTACTAGTTGACCCTCTTATTGAGTCTCTAAAGTACCAATTGCAGCCTTTTGGGAACAAGCAGGATGGAGTTGTCTATTAAGTCCTGGCCCCAGAGAAACATCCTGTGCTGAGCTTGGAACAGAGTGAACGTGCCAGGATCTTCATGGGCTAGAAAGCACCCCCACTGTGGCAGCTATCTGCATCAGGGAAGGAATGCAAGCTTGCTCCTGTCTGTCTCCCAAGAGTTGCTCACCTGCTTTCCCTATGCTTTAGAAGAATTAAGATTCTTTTGTAATTATTTGAAATTAAAATATAACTACATAATTTCTCCATTTCCTCTTTCCAACTCCTCCTTCATGCCTTCTTTGCTCTATGAGATTTATGGCCTCTTTTTCATTAATTGTCTGTCTATCTATCTATCTATCTATCATCTATCTATCACCTACCTACCTACCTATCTCTCATCTATCTCTTACCTATCTTCTTAAATACTTAAATGCAACCTCTCAGTCCATATAATGGTACTAGTATGTATATAATTTCAGGGCTGACCACTTGATATTGGGTAACTAGCTGGGAGGCTCTTCCCTATGGGAGACTCTTTCTCCTGCTCTCTGAATTCCTTGGTTGCCTGTAGTTCTTTGTCTAGGGTAGGGAAGATTTCTCTCTTCCATCTACGGCAGCATGACTATTGGTGTCTTCCTGGTTCAGATCTTACTTAGGCAGCTGTGTTGGTGGCATGTCATGAGTATAGCTTTCCTGTTGTTTCTAGGAGCTCCCCTTACCTAAGGATAGAAGGATGCATATTTGAATGCAATTAATAATTATCCTTGTTTTATAAAGTGATGGTAGTAGATTCTCCTTCAGCTTCCATGACCTTACTAGCCCTGCGCAGTTGGCTAGGTTTTCTCTTGTTGGGTATGTATAAGTCCAATTAGAGAGCTGTTGGCTCCCAACAAAATATATTACTATCATACCCTTAGAATTATTATGTTGTGTTGGTTATTGTTGTAGTCATTGGCATTGGCATCGTGAACTGATAGAAGAATTAAGATGTTTAAGAACATTTTTTGGCAGTCCTAATTTTTCCTGAAATTCATTTGGCAACCGTATGTTGAGAGCACTGCACTAGGTGCAAGGACGATGACTTCTGATGAGAGAGATTAAATGCCTTACCCCATGGAGCATTGGTTCAGTGGCAAATGATGGTCAACAGATAAAAGTAAAGCCGAGATGCTAGAGCTGATAGCCTAACTACAGGTGAAGGTTGTATCTAAAAGCAGTGTAGGTACTGAATACATGGGAATGTAGGGATGGGAGTTCCTTGCCAGAGACAAGAAGGTCTCCCTGGGGATACAGCATCAGTGAAAGCAAGGAGATAAGTCCTGGTCAAGTAGCAGAGGGTGAAGTTGGAGGAACTTAACAGTTCCAAGACTTAAGTGTACTTGGGTAAAGCGGTGGGATTGAGAGGAGGGTAGGGAGTCTGCAGGGCTGGTGGGGAGGGTGTAGGATAAGCACAGAATCTGTGGTTGACCCTTATAGCTTACATCCTCTTGCTCAATGCTGAGCTGAGACAAGGCAACCTTAGCAGCACACCAGCTTTTCACCTGCTGAGCCAGAGTTCACCTGGAGAGTGTCCGAGCCTGAAGGAACCACATAGAAAAGCTCCTGAAGCTGTGACTCTACCTCTTCCTTAAGTCTTACTCATTCTGCCTTTACCCCTATAAGTACTTTCAAACAATTCTAGTCACTAAACATACCAAGATACAGTTTACAGTAAAATTAATATTTTCAGTGTGCATTCTATACATTTAAATAAGTGTTTCCAATGTTGTGATCACCCTGTACTTCAGATTTATAATCTCATCATTCTATGAACTTTCCTCTTGTTCCTCTGATCACCAAAGCATCTTGACAACCACTGGTCTATTCCTTCACTCTCACAGATGTGCCTTTTATAGACCGTCTTAGACACACACACAGAGTCTTTGGGGTCCGGCTTCCTTTACATGGCCTAAGGTATCTGAGGTTCATCCATGTTACTGTTAGGAGTTAGTGGTCTGATCTTTTCGTTACTGACCAGAAGGCCATGGCACGGATGAACTGTAGTTGTCTGTCCATTCCCATGTTAACGGCCAGCCATTGTCATGTGGTACACCCTTCCGCGGTAATCCTGCCTGTATGGTTGTGTGGTCTTCCTTCAGGGTGTGGGTGTTTTTGTTTTGTCTCTGTTATATATTCTCTCCCAGCAGCCAACCTTACTAGTTTTTAACCATGAGTGAGCCATGCCCTGTAATCTCATTATAGTTGTCTTTTTCTGCAGAAATCTTTCCTGACTGTACAAGAATGAAGTAAGGCTTCCTTCCTAGGCATCACATCACACTGTGTCTGAATCCCCTTGCTCTTTGTGATGGTTAACCTTAGCTGTCTATTTGATATGTTGATCACCTTGGCGATGAGCCTATGGGACTGCTTGTGAGGGGTAGGTACAATGTAAACCAGCTGCCCTGGGCTCTCGCTGCTGTGGCTGCCCAGTCACAATGGACTGCACCCTCAAACTATGCAAAACAAACCTTTTCTCCCCTAAGTTGCTTTTGTCTGTGTATTCTTTAACACAACAGGAAGAGTAGCTATGACACTATTTCTGAGTAAGTTTCTTTCAATCAGGGGTGTGTGGCTCCCTGCTGTGTCACAGTTCCTGGCTGTGTCCAGCCCTCAGCTGAGACCTGTCCATTAAATAAGACTGGCCTGAGGGGCGACTTCATCAGCCTCTGGCTGACAAAGAGAGGCATGGAGCGGTCAGATGCATAAGGAGCTTGATGTTCCCGTCTGTCCAGAGGAATCCTGTTCTCCCGGGGGCTAATGCATACTGTCACACAAGATGCAACCCCAATATTGGGAATCTCTCAGTTTTCTTTGTCATAGAATGTCTCAAATATTCCCCTGCTTACCCTTGGTTGAAATCTTACAGACCTCCTAGAGAGAGTGAGCTCCAGCTTTTCAGAAGTTCAAGTAAGTGCTTGTGGTCTCATAGCTCCCAGAATTTGGTCCAGTACTGAGAGCATCTTATGGGCAAGTTCTGCTTAGATCTATAATCAAGAACCTATCTCTGTTAGTCATTTAACTCATACACATTCTATGGACACTTAGCAGTGAGCTAAATGAATGAGGGAATAAAGGACAGAACAGGCAGACGCTTCAGTATTTGCTGGGATTTCAGTCATGCTATTCTTAGAGACCAAAAGTTTTGCCACCAAGAGGTGGACAGCTTTGTGATCTATGCCTAAGAGGCTTCTAGCTTGAGGATCTCATCCTGTGGGTCATGATTCCTTTAGGGGTGGAAAGACCTTTCCACAGGGGTTGAATATCAGATATTTACATTACTGTTCCTAACAGTAGCAAAACTACAATTATGAAGTAGCAATGAAAATAATTTTATGGTTGGGGGTCACTACAGCACGAGGAGCTGTATTAAAGGGTTGCAGCGTTAGGAAGGGTGAGAACAGCTGCTGATGGTTTTTAGCGGCGCTCTTACCCTGCAAGGAAAAGTCACGAAACACGACAAAATCCACTAACAAGAGTTTTATTAAGACAAGGAGAAAAGGACACATGTGTGAAGGGGCAGGGGAACATGGGGGCTGCCTTTTAAAGGCCAAGTTGTACCTGTGCACACAGGCCCACATGGCTATTCCACACATGCACATAGATCACGTGGTTGTGCCGTGATTCCGAAGCCATGCGGTCATGGGTCACGCAGGACGTATGACCTGGAAATGAATAGGCAGAAATGACTAAGTGTCCCATCTGGCATGCACCACCATGGGGGTGTGGTTGGAATTCCTATCAGCTGTAGCTGTTCCCCTGTGCTTCTTGTCTATAGGGATGTGTAGGGTGGATTTGTATTGTAGTTTTCCCTGCTGGCTCTTTATCCGCCTCGCTGCTCAGTTGTCACCTTCCTTGCTGAGCACCCACTGCACATAGTTCAGTACTCCACCCCCCACCCCACCCAGTTGATTTTTCCATAGCACTTGGTACTCACTGGCACCCAACTGCACTGTACTCAGTTTCCAACAGCTGTGGATTCAACTCCTGCTTTTCCGCCTGGCAGTAGGCAGCAGCTCTTATCTGTAAAACAGATCACATCACCAAATGAGAGGCTCCTTGCAAGGATTCAGTCAGCAAACAGTACTTAACATTCGGGGAAACCCTTTTAGAATGAAGTAAGTGTGTGGCTCATAGCTCCTCTTTCTTTTCCCTGTCCTTCATGTTCAAAAAGACTGAGGCTGAGTGGGCATTTCAGGGGAGGAGCTTAAGGCTGAGCATTTAGACTAAGATAAGTATGGAGAGCAGGTTTGACCTGGATGTCTAAATATCCTTACATCATTCTCCCCACCTTTTCCCCTCTCTTCTTTTCTTCCTTTTTTTCCCCTTCTACCCATCTCCATTTTGCTTCCTGTTCATTTGTTTTCAAAGAAAATTACCATGACTGCCATTATGGGACTGAACAGGGTGACCCCCCCCCCCCCGCCCTCCGCCCTAGGTTGGAGGGCTGTAGTTGGGCGTTCTTGGTATTCTCCTGTATCTCAGGCCCTGTATAGAAGCAACTTCTTTTTTTTTTTTTTTTTTTTTTTTTTTTTTTGGTGGGTACAGCTCTACATCTGCAACTGATCTGGCCTGCAGATGGGCTTGAGCAGAAATAATTAGCCACTTGCCCCTTTTTGTGAGGGTGCAAGTGGCCTCTCTTGCCAGCAATTACTGAACCTAGGAAAAGAAGAAGCCTAGTGGGAGGCACGTTAAGCACCAGAGCAAGATTCTCTAGGCTTTCAAAGTTACAGCTCGCGTTTTCTTTTACAAAACGATTGGATTTGGAAGTATGTCAGCTGCCTTGGAAGAGATGAGCGCGCCTTTCAGGGAGCCAATACCTTAAACACGAGCCATTTCGTCCTTAAGTTTATTCTGAGGGCTTAGTTGAACGTGCTGTGTGTTTTGAGTGTTGCATTTGGTTTTATAGTTCACTCATGCTGCACGTTAGGCAAATGTATACAAACCCTGATCCCTCTCCTCTGGCCTTCGTGCCTTGCAGCGGCAACTTCCCACATTTCGGGCTTTTGCAGAAAATGTTGTAGTGCCTTACCATGTGGCACCTTTGGGTCCGTATGGGTCCGGATCATTCTCCTTCAGTGTGGCCTCTGATTAGAACAACATCCACTGGTACTAGGGGACTTGAGCAGTCTGTTAACCAATCAAGTTGTTGATTGCCATCCTCAACCATCTATCCCTGGGATTCAGAAATTTGTATGTGGGGAGGCTGCCTTGGACAATAAAGGAACAAAACACATTCTGGCTCTTAATAGGAAACAAAAGTGCATAAACAAAAGCAGACTGCCTCTTTAAATATCCAATTGCACAGCAGGGCTGGTCTCCCAGGGAAGTTTAAGGAGCCCTGTGTCTAATTGGGAAAAGAAGCTGGGTTTGTGTTTCCTTCAGTGTCAGGCTAGCAGATGAGATTGGAGTTTTGACACTTTGCAGAAGACAGTCCTTTCCATTAGCCAAATGAACGTTAGGGCCTGCATCATTATTTGACTTTGTAAATTCTGCCTGTGCTGTAATCAGACCTCTTGAATGCAGATGGTGACTGCTAGAAGGACTGAGGGGCATTGCATTTGAAAGGAAGAAAATGAAAGGTTTTCTTAACCATTTCGGCTCATCTGCCCAGACCCAGTTTAGAGCCCAGGCACCTTGAAGTGCAGAGCTGTGACATTTCCACTGAAGCTCCACCTCTGGAATTGACTGGATGTGTTGCTTTTCACGGGAACCTGTTATGTCTTCAGTCTTTGGTTTTATTTTCAGTCTCCGATGTGTTCCAAGCAAAGGCCGGTTATATGTTGAATAATTAGAAGTAACCAGTGACTTCCCATTGAAGCAGCTTTTAAGGAAGCTGTTGGAATGTGCACATAATTAATGCACACACTCCCAATGTCTGCATTGTTTTTAGGGAGGACATGCAGGCAGAGAGATCTATTTCCTCCCCCCATGCACAGACCTGGCCTGGATCCCTGTATGTGTGGTGCATGTGTATGCAGAGGGTGGGGTGTGCATCAACTAAATATTATGGAATAATCCTCAGACCTTTAAAAAACAAGTTCCATTATGAGAGCCTTGGGAGAATATTGTTTCTTCAATATTTTGAAGAAGATAATGATTGAGGGGGAAATAGGTTATCACTATTATTTTCTTCTTCTTTTGATATACAAATATTTTGGTTCTAATACTTGGAAAAATCTATTAGATTAAATCACAGATAGCATTAGTTCATCGGGCAGATTGTGGAACCTCCTCCTGGACCATAAGTGACTCTGGTCCTGGGCCCAAGGAATCTTATAACCAGGTATCCAAGTAGTTCTCATATGCCAGCAAACTGGAATCCATAGCGTTATGGATATTTTATAGTTTAATAGCAGAATGCAAACATATATGTGTATATATTTAGGGATGTATGATTCATCACAACAGAAAGGGTGACTGGAAAAGGTGACCCGACTGGGGTCTCTGACCGTTTCCAGTTGTGCATTGCATGTGTTTGCACGTCACTACCTCTTGGAGGCTGCCAAATTACTGACTTCTGATCTTCCTGTCTGCTCGTTCCTTTGATCCCATGAAAAACATCACACACTGTGTTGTGAAAGGTAGTGCTGTTGTTGGTGAGGTGCCTGAGCCCCTGGAAACAAGCCCATCAGTAATGACCCGGCCCAGCAACCCTAGTGAAACTCATCCGCTGTCCCCATGCAAAGAACAGACACCTGAAAAACAAAACAGAAAGACATGATGAAAGTAGAGGGGAGGCTGTGAGAAGAGGAAGGAGGCCAGTGAGAGAGGAAGGGGAACAAGGGAGGGTCCTGGGGGCAAGTATTATCACCACAGTATGTTCTCGTGTGACAGTTTCCAAAGGAGACCATTCTTATGCATGGTTAACATATTCTTACAAATATTCTTAGAATCCTGAGAAGGGATTTAACCTTAGCCTCATGCAAAAAAAAAAAAAAATTCTAGTAATTGTTTCACATTCATTTTTCACACAGTTAGGATAAATGTTAAAGATGGTCAGAGCTACTGGTTAGCACGTGTGAAAAGAGAGCACTAGGCAGGGTTTTAGTCAGAACTGCAGGCAAGGAAATACACATGGAAGAAAGTGAAGGGCTGCAAGGTGCCCAGGAAGCATCTCTCTTCCAGGCCAGCGAAGACATTCAGAACTGCATTCCTTAAAGTTTAAGGCTGGGCCCGGAAGTACTAAGTAGGTAAAGAATCAAATGTAGAGATTATAGGAAAATAATAGTAAGTTAAATAATGGGTTATGCTTATATATCTACGTAGAGACATGTTACTGCTCATTTATACTTTTTCCTGAGATGATATTAAAAGTTAGTTTGCAAGTATTTCCATCAATTCTTGCATGTCAGTTAGTAGGGGCTTCATTACAGATGGCGTGGTATGAAATGTACTTTAATCTCTATATCACACAGCTTGAATTGCAATTTAAAAAGGAATTGTAATCTAGGACTGAGTTATTTACAGATTGTGTCAATAGTGAAATTCATGCAGACTGAATTTTAATCACAATGTGCAGTGTTTTATTTGTTTTTTTTTCCCCCCAGTCTACCACAAAATACATTCTACAGCCACCAGGACTATTGCTTTGGTGGTTTCTATTCCAGCCTCTATTACTGTGTTTTTAAAATGGAACATTTGCTGTAGGGGACAGAACAGTTAGCACGAAGAATACTAACCAATGACAAAATAAATCGTCTGCAAATAATGATACAGGTTCACTGACAAAACGTCCCTTTTTTCAGTTTGATGGTTCCTGTCCTTCCTCTGGGGCTGTATTGGATTTGGGGAGAAAGAGTCAGGATTTTGTTTTTTTAGGAAGTAGATTCAAGAATTCAAAATTTGATGTGTCCTAATCCTGCCTGCCCTTATTGACTCTTACAACAATATGCTTGGCTGGGTGTATGAGGAGAATGTGGAAGTGCTTTCTTTTCTTGGAAAGACGATTTCTGCCGTGGGAATAGTTATCCTGCTGAGTGTTCTTAAAGTGAATAGTGTACCTGAATTTGGAAAAGTTTCCTAAGTATTAAAGAGTTGTCATTTTCAGCCAGATGCACAAAATACTTTTAATTTCACATTAATCCCTTCGATTGTTTTTAAGCTTAAAAGAGATACATCTTATATTTTTATTCCTCACATAGATTTTAAATGTTTGGCTTCAAAAGCCTGTAGACAGTCAAAATTCAAAACAGTAACCATGAGTAAAATAATTCTCAAAGAATACCCAAAGCCTTCAGCTCCTAAAAAATAAAATCAAATTGTGAAAAGGCATGACTTGAAATCATTTAAATGACACAGTTTTATAGCTGTCTTAATATGACCTTGAGAAAATATTTCCTAAAAGGAATTCTCCCTTAAATAATTCTTTTAGACAAGGTCTTAGAGAGCACGCTCTCTTGAAGTGAGCTGTTTTCTTTGATGCTGCTATTTTCCTGCAAATTCCCGAGGACAGAATATTTGGTTTTAACTTAAGATAATGAAAGTAATTTTCCTTTGAGAACTAGGTTTTCTACCAGATTGTAAAGCCTGTCTGCAGGTGAGATTTAATTTAATCCTTTGAGTACTTAAGACGCATTCCCGAGTCAGTGGCCAAAAAAGTGACAAGATTATCATGTTATTTATTGACAGTGTGGGGACAAGCAAAGACTTTTTTTTTTAATCCAGAGTTTAATGATTTTTTTCAGTGACTTCGATGTCAGTTATTTTAGTTACTAAAATGCACATTAAACAGTCAAAGATTAGCAGGCACACTCTAGTTGTAAACTTTGCTGCAGTTGAATTTTAGTGTAGGGATCCTCTCGCAATAAAGCAAGCATGGAGGGCAGGCAGCATCTTGTCGACTGAATTTCCTATTTCAAATAGAGTTGCAGGACACAAATGCATGAGGCTTGAAAGGGAGCCCACCTGGGAAAGTCTGAAGGGAACAGAGAGTCAGAATCATCTGTGAACTGTATGCGATTGTAAAGGCTCTGTTTGCTATTTTCCTGTGTGTCCCATTATTTCCTTTTCAATTCTTCTTTTTCTCAGAGTGTTTTGCATATTCTAATAAACAGAGCACTTGCTGATGTCAGATATTATTAGAATAAACAAAGAAGATTATAAAAATGAAAGCTCCACATGGTTGAAATTTGATCCCAAATTATATGACACATATATGCTGTAGACTTCCAGATAAAATGAGTGTCATTAAAAATTTTCATCATTTCCTGTTAAATGTATATGCAAATGTACTTTTGCTGCATGCAATGAGTTCTTGCATAAATTTTACCTTTTATTTGGGGGTGGACAACATATTAAAAAATAATACTTTACACATTCAATTTAATGGATTATCAGAATTTTATGTGGGAAACCTAACAAAAGTAAATCTTCCCATTAGTCTATTCAGGACAAATGAATGTCTGTGAGATTGGGTGTCTTCCTCCAGAGGAGGCCCCAGGCCGCCCAGCTTCCCATGTCCTCCCCGCAGGTTGCTGGCCGTGGCCAGGGCACCGAGAGCTCTGAATGCTCTCACCTTTGAGCACCTCTGGAGGCTGCCTTGGATCTGCCACTTTGTCATTGGATTTTTAAAGAATGTTCTGGTTCAGAACAATTTGGGGATGTTTTAAATTTACTGCTTATTCATTTATGTCTAAAGGAAAAATTACACAAAATTCCATACTACTTGAGAACATACTGTCTTGGTTAAGGGTTTGGATCACATTTTAAAAATTACTTTTAAGAAAAAGGAAATCATGAATGCTCTGGAATCCAGAGAAGTGCCAAGCGTGGGAAGCAGTTGCCCTTTTATTTTTGGATACCTAATCATGGGGTCAGGCTACGGATGACAGCAGCATGGGGGACCTTAGCTTTTGGTGATGTGCCTTGGGGAAGAGTCTCCTTTGTGGCGCCTCTGCATCAGCTCCGGCTGGCGTTGGCTGAGCGGCAGTTGTGCAGTATCTCAAGTATTCCACAGGGTGTCACGATGAGGTTGTTCTCAAGAAAATTGTCTGGGAGTAAGTAATTTGAGCCAAGCTTTGCCCAGGATTTAAAAAGCCATTTTTTTGGCTTCAGTCAAGGAATATTTACTATAGGCCTACTGTGTGCCGACCCCATGATTGAAAATACACAAATATTATTGCTATGATGCAAATCTTTATTCTGTTTGGCATCTTGGCCAGCCCGGCACTTCTCGTCATAGTGAGCCTCTTTGAATGTATTTTCCATGGTGTTTCCTTCCATTAGAGAGTGAAAGTTGGAGAGAAGGCCACCAGCACACCCTTCCTTTGCTCCCCAGCTAGATCCTGACTGTCCTCCTCCTCCGGTTTGGTGGCAATGTGTCCGCAATTGTGTTGGTGCAAGAATCGAGCTGAGAGCCTCAGTTCTGCAAGGGGTAGGGGTCCGAACAGTTGAGGTACAGCTGAAGAGGGGTCAGGTATCTTCACTCAGAGTGAGCATGGACTTCACACCACCAGCTTCTTAGATTTATTTCAATGGTGGGACTTCCGAGAGTAAACGGAATAATCTATTTTAACAAAAGGCTTTTGGTGGCTTTCAGTTCTGGGACAAGATTGCATACATTCACTAAGTCCAGTTAGCTGAACTATATAAGTAATCATAAAAGACTCCGAGGGCCAGAATGAAGGAGCCCTATGGGGACTTGCTGAGCACATCCTGGGAAGTCCTTTGGGTTTTCTTCCTGTCCCTGTGACTGTCCCTAGACTCTGCAACAGGAACGGTGCCGACAGGAAAGGATGGAGGGAAGAAAGGGAGCCAAGGGAAGAAGGAGGAAGGGAATGGAGGCTCCGGACTTTTAACAAGGATCCCGTCAACCCACAACATGTCAGCAGCAAAGGCCAGCGGGCAAGCCTGTCGACCATCACATCTTGCCTGTCTAAGTGGTAAGCTCAGGATGCCTGAGGCAGCTTTGTCAGATGAGCCCTGACAGGGCACCCATCACTAGTGAGCCTCTCTTCCAGCAGTGGGAGTCAGTGACTCAGAGAAGTTGGAGGGAACATGCCTGCTTGATCAGCACCAAACGCAGGGCCCACTACAACAGAAGATGGGAAGACGATAAAAAAAAAAAAAAAAAAAAAAAAAAAAGAATCAAAGCACACCAAAATGTCTTACCACATGCCTAGAAATGTCCTGGATACAATAGAGAATCACCTGTAACATGAATCTTAAAGAGTCTTATTAATAAAATCAAACCTGAAGCCAGGTATTGAGGTGAACGCTGGAAGATCAAAGAAGCAGAACAAGCCACAGCTTCCTCACCTCGCCAGTTCCTCAGCTGATCCTGTTTCCTCAGACTGGAAGCCTCTGAGTCCTTACCCAGAATGAATCTCAGCTGAACTGCCTTTCAAAAGCCTAAAAGCTTAACCAGGCTCTAGTTCCTGGTCCTCATGCCTTATATACCTTTCTGCTTCCTGCCATCACTTCCTGGGATTAAAGGTGTGAGTTGCCATGCCTGGCTGTTTCCAGTATGGCTTTGAACTTACAGAGATCCAGATAGATCTCTGCCTCTGAAATGCTAGGATTAAAGGCATGTGCTACCACTGCCTAACCTCTATGTTTAATATTATGGCTGTTCTGTTCTCTGACCCCAGATAACTTTATTGGGGCGCACAATATATCAACCACAATCACCCAGTGTAGTAAGAAACCATTACAGAGGAAAAAAAAAATCACAATTTGAATAAGGAGAAACAAATGATAGCCAAGCATATCAGATATTGGGATTATTGGGTGAAAAAAGCTAAAACAATTTTTATAAATGGCTTGAATAGGTAATTAAAGAGAGAGAGAAAAAGAGAGAGCGCCTCCCTGGAACATTGAGTCGAAGAGCAATAAGATAGCATAAGTGAGCTTGGGGAACTCTCAGTCATGGCTCTTTAATGTGAAGGCCAGAGGAACTGGAATGGAGATCAGATGAGTAGAGCTCATGGACTTGCGGATGATAGTATGGCCTAATATTCCTATAGAATTCGAGGAGAGGAGAAAGAATACAGAGTGCTTGAAGGAGCTTGAAGACTGAGTAAAAGTTGAAACATTTCCTAGCTTGGCAAAAGATGTAAACTCACTCATGCGAAGATGATTGAGCCCCATATCACCAAACCCAAGAAAATGCACACCAAGGCTGTGTAATTAAGCCTCTGAAAATGAAAGTGAAATCTCCAAGCAGCCGCAGCCGTATGACTTTGTATCAGGAGACCACCAGTAGGTTCTTCATAGGCAACCATAGGCTAGAGAAATTAGCCTTGCATTTTTTAAGTGAGGAGCCTAAAACTGTCAACTACAGATTCTCTATCTTGTGAACTGTCCATCAGGAATGAGGGAGAAGAAAGCATCCTGAGGTAAGGGACAATAATGAGTTACTTGTTAATAGTACTAATTAATAGTATCAACTCTTAAAGACTTGGTGAAGGAAGTTCTCACAGAAAGGAAATGCTGACAGAAAAAGGATTAGAATTTCCCAAAGGGAAGATAGAAGAATATAGAATGCTTTGTTGGGATGAATAAAAATAAATCAGCTTCTACAGAGAGATTTGTTGCTTTCAGAGTTGGGCATTTCAGCCAATGACAGATGAGCCACCTTGCCTTGGCTTGTGGTCTATTTCCGGGTAGAGGCCTTTGGCTGAGGAAAGCTGTCTCCCTCCTGCTAGGGAAGAGAGAGAAAGGAGCCCCAGGTCACACAGTTCCCTTAAAGGGTGTGCTCACTAGGTTTATGTCAACTTGACTCAAGCTAGACTTACCTGTAAGGAAGGAGGGGACCTCAATGGAGAAAATGTCTCCCTAAGATTCAGCTGTAAGGTATTTTCTTAATTAGTGATTGATGGGGGAGTGTTCAGTCCATGGTGTGTGGTGCCATCCCTGGGCTGGTGTCCCCGGTTCTATAAGAAAGCAGGCTGAGCAGGCCACGAGGAACAAGCCAGTAAGCGGCACTCCTCCATGGCCTCTGTATCAGCTCCTGCCTCCTGGATTCCTGCCCTGTTTGAGTTTGTCAGCCAAATAAACCCTTTCCTCCCAACTTGCTTTTGGTCATGGTATTTTATTACTGCAATATCACAACCCTAACTAGGGCAAAGGACATGTTCCAATGACTTAAAACCTCCTTCAAGGCTCTCCCTCTAACAGTACCACCTTCCCTCAGTCCTGATATGCTCTTGGGACAATTTTTTTTTTTTTCCAGACAGTTTCTCTGTGTAGCCTTGGCTGTCCTGGAACTTACTCTGTAGACCAGGCTGGCCTTGAACTCACAGAGATCCACCTGCCTCTGCCTCCTGAGTCCTGGGATTAAAGAGTTATGGTACCACTGCCTGGTGGGAGAAAACTTTTAACACATGGTCTTCTTGGGAGCCAATGAAGATCTAAGTAATAGCCACTGTACACATACTGTAAACCATCATTCTCCTAATGAGTTCCCTAAGTCACGATTAAGGTAAAGGGCATGACAGCATCCCTTGTATTTCTCAGGATGTCATCGCACAAAAGTTCTTTGGCCTGATGCACTCTCATTTCTATTTTTACTTTCTCTATTGATGCTTTTGGGGTTTTGTGAAAAATCCAAACGAAACAACAAGAAGAAGAAATTGCCCAGGTCAGTGGCCTAGAGCTTTCTCTGTGGTTTCTTCTAGTAGCTTTAGGCTCAGGTTTATATTTCCGTTCATAATCTTCCTGGAGTAAATTTTTATATGTGGTGTGAGATAGGGCCCCAGTTACATTCTTCTCTGAGTACCCAGTTTCCTCAATACCACTATTGGAAAGAGTTTTTTCTTCATTGTGTAACTTGGAAATTTTGCACAAATCAATTGACTATAAATGTATGGATTTATTTACGAGAGTGGGTTCACTGGTCTGCACTGTTTTCTTTTGTCCTATTGTGATTACAATAGCTTTGCAATATATTTTGAGATCAGGTAGCCTTAAGCCTTCAACTTTGTTCTTGGTTCATGATCTTTTTGTATACTCAGAGTGTTTAATGGTTTTGTGTGTATCTCAGAATTTTTTTCTAATTCTATGAAAAATGTTATTGGAATTTTATTAGAGTCAGAATTTAATCTAGAGCCTATTTGGGTAAGTGTAGGCACTTTTTCTCATGGTTATTTTGTGAGACAGTTTGGCTATGTGTCCTAGGCTGTCCTAGACTCACTTTGTGGCCGAGGCTGAGCTTAACTCATTCACTGGTTACTGCTCCCTGAGTACTGGGATTAAGGGCATGCACAACCCAACTAGACATGTTAACAGTATTAATATTCCCAGTCAATGAGCATGGGTTAGCTTTTCATTTGTGTGTATGTTGTATTCAACTTTTTCATTGGTGTTTTATAGTTTAAATCGGCAAGTCTTTTACTTTGGTGAATAAATTTGTTCTGAAGCATTTCATTTACTCTTTGTTGATAATGTAAATGGAATTGTTCTTCTCATGGTTTCCTCTTCAGATAGCTCATTAGTATGTGGAAAACAACTGTGCCATCTCCACATCCTTTCTCTAGATTGCACCGATACTAAATTTATTTACCAGTTCTAACAGGGCTAGTATTGAAAGTTTTCTATATATAGGATCATGATGTTTGCAAACAATTAGTTTCAGTCCTTCATTTCTGATTTGGACATATTTTCCCCCTGGTTGCTTTGATAGATCTTAGAGCACCATACTGAATAGAAGGGGTAGCCTAAGAGATGGGGGAGGGGGATAGCTCAGCAGCAGACAACTTGTATAGCATGGATAGAAACCTAGATTTTATCACAATATGGCTCCCTCTCCAAAGTAGGTATCTTCATCTTCATCCTTTTATATAAAGTTATCTGTGGAAAAAATAAATGGAAGAAACCACTCTTCTGTATTAATTTTTACAGTAGTGAATATTGACTGAGAGATAGAGACTTAGATCAATAGAGAACTCGGGATGCTTGCACATATTTTGATGAAGGAAGGACCAGCTGGACACATATAGGCCACACAATTGTACATTGATTTAAACCTTGCACCTTACACAAAAAATAACTCAGTGGGTCCTGGACTGAAGTATAAAACACGAAACTATAAGTTTTAGAAGAAACTGAGAAAAATCTCAGAATTGACCTCAAAGGAAAGATCAAAAAGAGAAAGATTAATACATTGGACTTTTCTCCTGTGAAGGCTCCTGTTAAGGAGACTAAAGGATAAGCCACAGATGAGGAACAAATACTGTAAACCACACAGTGTGACAAAGGACAGAGACTCAGAATATATAACGAGTCATTGGCAGTCAAGAGGGAAGCAAAACCGCCACAAACTCATCCAAAAGGCATGAGTGACACTACACTGTGGAGGTGCATGTGTGGAAACACAGTCAAGTCACTAGTCACCGGGGAAAGCAGAGTGCCAGCACACCTGTCAGCGTCACTGAAGTCACAACTAGTGACAAGAGCATTGGTGACAGTGTCGGGAAACCAGACCATTCTTTTGTTGATAAAGATGTTAAAATGTGCAGTGTTGAAACTCTAGCAAATAATACTTCAGTAGAGTTTTACACAATAAAAAACAACTTCCATGTGACCCAGAAATGGCATCCTGGTTGCATTTATACCAGGGTAGTAAAAACTTCTGTTCAAAGATAAAAAGCACAAACCTGTATGTCAATGTTCATAGTAAAATACTTGTAATAGCCCAAACTGGAAACAACCTGCATGTCCGTAAATAGATATATGCTTAAAGAAGCTGGCATAGTGATACAATGGAATACTACTCAGAAGTAAATAATAATGAACTATTAAATAGCTTGACAATTTGGATGAATCTCTAGACAGTTATGCTCAGTGCAAAAAGCCAGTCTAAAAGTTATATACTCTGGTATGTTTGTGTAACTTTTCAGAGTCACAAAATTCTAGGAGAAAAGTAACAGATGCTAAGCATTTATAAAGTCAGCATTGATGGTACCATAGGGTTGTATTGACCACATGCTTTAGCTTAACCTTATAGTGCTCTAGAGATGCGAGATGGTAGGAAAAAGGAAGGGAGGAGAAAATTGAGATTAACATCCATCTTTTTCTAGAGTAGTATGTTTGCTGGAACACTAAAGCTTTCCCTAGGTGTCTGTTGTAGATATGGGTTGGTGGTTTGGCCACCAGACTCTGGCTTTCCTACTGACTTTATGAAGGAGATCTCACTCCAGAAGGTGAGAACACTAGTATTTGTGTTCTCAGCTTCTCTTGCTGCCAAGCCATTGGCTTAATCTTGTCTCTGCCTTTTAATTTAACCAAATGCACCTGTCAGCGCTGTTGGAATGCTGGGAATTTGATAACATCTCTGCACTGTGGTGACTGTGAGGTCACATGGTCATGGGTCAGCATGGAATGGAATGCAGTAGTTTGCACTGAAGTCCAGATGTCTGCTATCCGCTGCTTAGCCGTAGCATCTGTCGTGGGCCACTTGGGTCAGAACGTTAGGCATAGAATTCTGGCCTTTTCATGTAACTTTCACCTTTTTGGTAATTTTTTGAATTTCTCTCTATTTTTTCCTCAAATTTGACTGGTTGTCTCTGTATAGTAACTTTAACTAATACCCAAGGTATGGATAACAAAAATTACAGAAATGTCTTAAGAAAAAAAGAGGCTTTTTAGTAATTGAGTTTCAGAATCTCCTAAAGTGAACTGAAAGGCACCTTTGGGTAAGACTTACAAATGTGAACATGTTATAGCATGAACCTCTAAACAGACCTTATCTGTCATTTTTATATATTCTTTCTGTAATCCCAGAGCCAAAGGAACCCAGCCATGTCTTCTCTTTATGTAACACAGTCTCTTTAATAGCCCCACATTCCCCCCTCATTATATTTAGCAAATTAATGGCCAGAGATGTTAAAGTGACAACGTTGGTCTTAACTGGCCTTACAACCTCGTGAAGAGACAGTTTTACCCCTCAGCTACATCTCCAGCCCCTGACGGCAATTCTGATAGTGTGTACACAGTTCAGTGGAGGAAACCCAGCTCTGGGGGCAGAGAGGGCGTTCTGATGGATAAAGGGTATGTGTTGGCATCGAAAGGTTGAACCCAAGTTGAGCAGGTGTAGAATTTGAGTGGGAAAAGCATTCCAAGTCCAGGAGGCGGACCCAGGTGGGAAGATGGAGTCTGTTCCTGGGAGTTGGCAGCATGGTTTGTCAGAATGGTAGCCAGTGCAGGCGTGGTGGGAGAGCAAGTAAGTCCTCTTTTGTTTCTTCTAGCAGTCCTGGGGCTCGAGCCTGGGCTCTCACTCCTGCTAGACAAATGCTGCGTCCCTGAGCTACAGTCCTAGCTCTGGCTCTTAGACCATCTCTTGAAGGGCCTTGAGAAAAGTGGGAACCATCAAAGGACATGAAGTGAAATCATATAGCCCTATAGATTGGAATCTTGCCTGACTGGCTGAGAGTGAAGGGCTCTGGTAGACAGTCTTGGAGTGCAGAATTTCGAAAGTTAGCTAAAATCTATTAGGGTTAGCATTGCCGTGTGATCCCTGGGGTCTGAAAGCTGCCCGTTCCTTGCTCTCCAGGGATCAGCTCTGAAAGTGCAGCTCTTGCTTCAGACACACAGTATGGTTACTGTTGTGGGTGCTGTGACCAGAAACAACTTTCTTCAATGGCAAGTGTGGTATTTCTCAGGCCTGGGGTACACAGACCTGTCTCTCGGGCCTGGGGTGCGCAGGCCTGCCTCTCGGGCCTGGGGTGCGCAGGCCTGCCTCTCGGGCCTGGGGTGCGCAGGCCTGCCTCTCGGGCCTGGGGTGCGCAGGCCTGCCTCTTACTCCAAGAGTCGTAGGGACAAATGCGTTCTCTGTGTTCCAAGGTGGATTGCATTTTTGGTAAATATGAAAATTCTTAAAAGCTGCCCCGGGATTCCCGATCCTAACCCTCGTTTTCAGCTTGCTCACTGCCCAGTTCCTGCTGTGTGAACTTTGTGCAGCTTCACACTTTAAAAAAAAGATCCCAGACATTTTTGGTGTCATAGCAGTTTGAGAACAAGAGAAAGGTGTATAATAAGTTTCTAGTAGATTAAAAAAAAGTTTACATTTGCCAGCCTCCTAAAATTTAATTTTCAAGAAGAACTTATTTTTCTTTGAAGTTTAAAGGGAACATTCCTTCATGTAACAAGCCTTTTTAAGAAGTAAAACCTACTTCAATACTCATTTTAAAACCCTTTTGATGTTTTGTAGTTGGTTTGAAATTATCTTTATTTTGTGTATTGTCTTCAAGGAAAATAAATGGGAAGATACAGAAAATGTGGAAGAAAATAAAATTTTCCTGTCAAATGAAATTCTTAGTAATAAATATATGTGTGTGTGTGTATGTATATTGCTCTATGCAAGAACTTCATTTTACAAAGTTAGTGTTGAATTGTTTTATATTATGCCTTTTCCCTCTTCAGATTCTAATGTTCCCATTTAGTTTGCAATTGAGTGAAATCAGGATTTGAAATGCTTCCTCGCAATTTCATTGCATGTAACTGGATGTGACGTGTCTATTTGGTGTAGTGATGACTCTTTCTGTATAAAAGAAAAAAATCGTTTTAGCTCACAGTTCTGGATGCTTGATGGCATTGCACAAGCATCATCTTCTGGTGGCAGCACATCCTGGCAGGTGGCAGGGAGCATGTGAATCTGTCGAGTCACACAGTGCCAGCTGACCGGCGGAGGGCACAGGCTTGCTCTCTGGTAGCAAACCACTCTTGGGAGAACCAACTGAGTCCAGTTATACCAATTCCATCCATGAGGATGGAACTGACTCAGTCAAGTAAAGCCTCCATGACATCACCACCTTCTTCTGTGACCTCCTATCAAAGCATTGGACACCTCTCAGCTTCAGCATCCTGAGGCCCCACATGCCAGAAGGACCTTTGGGAGACAGATTATACCCAAACTGTAGCACATGGATGACTTATTTTTGCTAGTAATTCGTAGTGTTTGTTTATTATTCACTTGTGTATTTTGTATTTTAAATTATTTTATTATATGTATTTATTTGTGAGTTTTGTATGTGTGTGGACATGCCTGTACCAAGCATATGTATAGAGGTTCAGGAGTTGTTTCTCTTTTCCACCAAGTGTGTCCTGAGAATTGAACTCGGGTTGTCAGATTGGATGGCATGTGCCTTTACCCACTGAGCAATCTCACCATCTTTAGTACATATAGACATATATGTGTGTGTGTGTGTGTGTATATATATATATATATATACACACACACATATATATATATTAGAGATATAGTGTGTGTGTGTGTGTGTGTGTGTGTGTGTGTGTGTGTGTGTGTATGTATCTCACTGGCCAGGTTTTAAGGATTTCCTTTTATCTTTATGTGTGTGTGTCTGTCTCTGTGAGTATATGCCGTGTTTGTTCAAATGCCCACAGAGGCCAGAAGAATGTAACTGATCTCCTGGAGCTGGAATTATAGGTGGTTTTGACCTGGGTGCTAGGAGCTGAACTGGGATCCTCTGCAAGAGCAGCAAGTACTTTTAACTGCTATACCATCCCCACCAGCACCACCAACGATCATATTTTAAAAAACAGTAAGCCCTGCTTGGTTTGAAATGTTAAGCAGGAGATTGTGGAAGCCTCCACCAATGGGAACTAGAAGCTCTGCTAGTTCTCTGAGGCTGCTTCCCTTTCATGGTTTTTTACTTCCAGGTGCATGTGTCTATTTATAGAGTGTTTTACAAAAGTTATTAAAAGACTCGATTCTTTACACTGTTCTGTATTGTGTAGCCCCTTAAGTCTCCTTTTTACAAAAATTGTGTGTGTCTGTGTGTGTTGTATCTGTATGTGCAAGCATGCAATGGCATGCATGTGGAACTCACATGACAGCCTCAGGCATCTTTCCTTGCCTTCCACCTTGTTTGAGAATGAGTCTCTGTTCTTAGCCACTAAGGATGCGGGGTATCTGACCCACAAGCTTCTGGGAGTTCTCTTGTCTCTGCTGCTGTCTTGCTGTAGGTGCATTAGGATTACAGATGTGTACTACCACATCTGGTTTTATATGCTTATGAGAATCTGACTTCAGATCTTCACACTTAAGACAGCAGTCACTTTTAGCCACTAAACATCTCCCTAGTCCAAGACTTATTCTTGAGGTGTTTATACAACATTTCTTAAACTGGGATGTTCTTGGGTATAAATGTTCATTCACCCTATTCTAAATCTGTCAGTCAACCTTGTCCAAAGTTTCATTAGCTTTATTAGCTCAGATGCATTGGAACACTGGAAAAGTCCATTAGCCCAGGCCGGGTCCTGTCGACTCAGATGTAGATGCATCATTGCCTCTTCCTCACCTCCACTGGGTTTTCAAGATAGGGTTTCTCTCTGTAGCCCTGGCTGTCCTGGACCTTGCTCTGTAGACCAGGCTGGATTTGAACTCAGAGATCTGCCTACCTCTGCCTCCCAAGTGCTAGGATTTAAGGCGTGGACCACCACTATCCAGCTTTATTATTATTATTATTATTAATAATTTTTAAAAATGTGCATTTGTGTTTTGCCTGCCTTATCTGTCTGTCTGTCTTTCTGTGTGTGAGGGTGTCAGATCCCCTGCAACTGGAGTTATAGCCAGTTGTGAGCTGCCATGTGGGTATTGGGAATTGAACCCAGGGCCCTTTGGGAGAGCAGTCAACACTCTTAACTGCTGAGCCATCTCTCTAGCCCAATTGCCTTTCTCTTTAGAGTTCCATTTTGTTTTGTTTTGGAACAGTGTTCACTCTGTAGCACAGGCTGGTCTGGAACTCACTATATGTCCCGGGGTATCCTCAACTTCTGACAGCCTTCTGCTCCTGCCTCCTAGCTCCCATTACCAGTACGAGTCACCACACCTGGTGACTGTTTGGATGATCTATAGTGGTTCCTTCTTTGTCACCATCGTTGTCTTCTCTCCATTTCCATGACAACTGCCAATGTTACTTACATGGCCATTCCAGATTTATATGAAAAGAATCAAGTAATCACAGAAGTTTCTTGAGTAGCACAATGTGGAGCATGTAGTTGGAATGAGTCCCTGAGAAAGCTGGGTGCAGAATGCAAATATTTTGAATGGACTTATCTTAGAGTTGTACTGCTTTTTTTCCTTGTCATTTTAAAACCCTTAATACGAATAAATTGTTTGCATAGTGGGCTTTAAAAAAAACCCTTAGATAAGAAATACATGGTTTGAAAGCAGAGAATAAAAACATGAATGATAATGGGCGTAATGCCTAGGGAAGGTCCTTGCTGCCGCTGCCAGGCAGACCTTATAATCGGCTGTTTTCTGTGTTTATTTCGGGAGGCAGATACTGGATGAAAGTGGCTGGTTGGTTGCCAGCATATGACTTAGTTGCCAAATGGAGTGTTTAGCACTTGTTGCATATGACTTCTATCACAAGTCCTTCCCATTAACGGTCTGCTGGTGATAACCTACTTGGCTTTTCATGTGGTCACTTCGAAACAGCCACTTGACAACATTTGCTATATCATGAAGTTTCTTGCTGAATAAAGGCGTAAGTGAATGACTGTGTGGGCTCTGTTGAATAACAATAGGCTTCCTAGTAAAGAATGAGCACCCGCTCAGTGTCTGCTCAGTGAATGAATTAATCCTGTGGGAACGTTTTTTTCTGGTTCACCGTGGCAAGGTGTATGGACTTGAACCTTAAGAGTATGGTAAAATGGGTAGAAACATAGAGAAATAATACTATTTAAATGTTGATGGGGCCTGAATTTGCATAGAGAGCAAAATTCTGCTTATAAATAACAAAAATTGCATTAAATGGGTTAAGGTATCAAGATTTTCTTGATTCTAAGTCAAATGTATGATGTTGACGATGATCATAATATCAGATCTTAAACAAAACAAGAGATGGTTTCAAGAATCATGGCTTTGATTACTTATAAAATGTGTATTCTTTATTTCTAGATTGAAAACTTGCAAGAACAACTTAGGGATAAGGACAAACAACTGACCAACCTGAAAGACAGAGTGAAGTCTTTGCAGACAGATTCCAGCAACACGGACACTGCTCTGGCCACCCTGGAGGAGGCCTTGTCGGAAAAGGTGAGTTTAGCCTGAATCAGAACAGGGATTCAGAATTTAGAGAAACAGAATTGGGAGGAGTTGACCCAAGTGCCTGCAAATATATCTTCTTTTCCCCATCCCTACACTGGCTTCAGTCCCAACTGGTCCCCAGACTTTCATGCCAGCCAGGAGACTGGGCACACTGCAGCCATGGGCATCCTCGTGAAACTCAAAAACAGCATCATCCTTGGCTGTCTGAAAAAGCATCTACTAGCTAGTCGTTAAAGTTTTGGTGATAAAACTCTTAGCCTGCCCAATAGGGTTGCCTATCCTCCTGATAAGACCCTTTCTGGACAGAACCTCTGCCTCATGCTCGTCTCTTCCTTACATCTCTATGCTCCAGCTTTGTTGGTCCTCTAAATTTCAAGTGTGTCCTGCTCTCTTTTGCCTCCACCACTTTGCATTTGCTCTTACTTGCTTAGGATGTGATTTCCTATGTGCAGATTTAATTCTCCTGCATCTTCCCAGAGGTTGTATTATACAATAGTCAAGAATGTAAACTTGGCAGATAGGTGTGTGAGTTCAAATCCTAGGTCCAGTATTGGGGTGAATTAGTTAGTCTCTGAGTTCCTCAGTTTCTTTACCTGTGAAATTGGGGTAATAAAAGTCCCCACCTTAGTGGATTATGTTATGATGAGGAGATAATGTGTTTAGAGCAGTTGAGAAAGATTCTAGTTGTCATTATTATTTTATGAATCATTTCCATAGAGACACCATGTTGGTGCCCCCATTCTGCACAACATAATCCCACAAATTCTTATTGAAATTTCAACTCTTCATGCTTTTGTTTTAATGAGATTAGCTCCCTCTTTATACTGGACCCCAAAGCAAAATAACATACTCTGTGTGTGTTTTAGTTTGCCATCTCCAGGGCCTAGCAGAACACCTTAGGGGGTTCCCCAGTAGATACTTGATACTGGTTGAATATTCCACCCTAACATGAATGGTTGAAAGCCCCAGCTCTCACAGAGTTCTCATTCTAATGAAGGAGAAGGAGAAACAGAAAATGATGAATAATGGCATATGTCAGTTTTCAGAGGGTGTTATTTTCTACAGGTGAAAAGAAATCAGAGAGGAGTATAGGACTCCTGGGGTTTTATGGCCAAGTTAGAGACAGGAAAATGATGTTTACGGAAAGACTTGATGGATGTGGGATGAGCCATGAGTCCTTCTGCAAGACCATAGGTTCAGGGCAGAATGAAGAATAAGGAGTTTGGGAAGAAGTCAGGTATTAACCTTTCTCAGGGCCTTGTAAGAAAGTTTCTTAAAACTTGAATTTTTACTCTTTTTGGAAGTCATTCTGAAGCATTATTTCTGACTATCACTTAAAGGATTACTATGAACAAAAGAACTAATGAATCAAAGAATGAAATCCATGAGACAAATAGACCATTCTGGTGTTTGCTAACTATGAAAATGATCTCTAGGAAATTTCTTCTGCTTGAGTTAATCCATCCATTCACTGCAACTCTTGCAGATACGGTGTCTATGGGTAAATTTCCACATCATATCCTTGCTCTTGACTCTTCCCTGTACAAGAGCTAGTGCCTGCACAGGCGCACATGAAATTCTTCAGTGATTCTGAGATGGCTGGGGAGACAGCCGTGTGGGTAATGTGCATGCTGCTCAAGCATGGGGACTCACAGGCTTGCAGCCTCACAGCATACATAAAGCTGGACTCAGTAGTGCATGTCCACAACCCCTGTGTTCCAGAGGCAAGATGGGCAGCAGCGACGGGAACCCCAGCTGTCTCAGGCTCCAGCAGGACAGCCTGTCTCAAACAAGGTGGAAGAAAGGACCGACACCTAAGGTTGTCATTGTCCTTTGGTCTCCACACAAGTGCTGTGCAAAGCCCCCCTACACACGGCAGGGATGGGGTGGGGAGGGACAGGAGAGGAGAGGCGAGGCGAGGCGAGGTGAGGAGGGGTGAAATCCCCACTCTCACAGAGAATTCTGAAGGAGAGTTTATTTGGGGGTTAGGCTTACCGTGTGTCACCGCAGGTTCTAGGCTCATTATTGACGTTATTTTCAAATTCAGCTTGAAATGAAGAAAATTTAGAAGGTGAAATGTTTAAGTAAAGTTGTATATACTTTTTCTCCCTCTCTCTTACCATTTTCATCTCTGCAGCACTGTATATAACATGTCCACAATGCTTGTTGTGATATGGAGTTTTCTTTGGGGAATGTCATACAATAAACATAGCACAGTGCTATGTATGGGCCCAGTCCTTCCTCACAAGTAATTTTCCCTTTTAGGACTTCAAATCTTCTGCTGAGTGAAACAATTAGATAATGTAGTCCATTAGTTTCCTAAGCCTCTGTAGTCTTAATCATGACTTATCCTGCAACTTCAGAATCATAGGGACTACCATGAAAAATCTAGGATACTAGAACCATCGAAGCTGTTGACAGAAAATCTTGAGTAGTGTGCGTCATCCAGCTTCCTTGGTCTTTGTGGCATACAATAAGTATTTGGAAGGTAAAGGAAAGGGCTATGATTGTAGATGAGGTAGTCTTCAAGGCTGTATTAAAGTTATAAGTTTATAAGTTGAAGATTAAACTGTAAGGTTATACAATTTTATTTGAGAATCTATAAGAATGTTTAGTACAATGATATTTCAGGGAAAGATACTCTTTCAACACGGAAAGTTTATTTCCAGAGTTCTCTGTAATAATTTTGTTTATAAAAGTGGAATTAGCCGGGCGGTGGTGGCGCACGCCTTTAATCCCAGCACTCGGGAGGTAGAGGCAGGTGGATCTCTGTGATTTCAAGGCCAGCCTGGGCTACCAAGTGAGTTCCAGGAAAGGCACAAAGCTATACAGAGAAACCCTGTCTCGAAAAACCAAAAAATAAATAAATAAAAATAAAAAAGTGGAATTATTCAAAGAGTATTAAAATTATGTGTTCCTATTGCATATTTGGGTAATATGTTAGTACCTTCCTCCTTCTTGATTTCTTTCTTAAAATTCATAGACTTATAGAGATTCCATGTAAATTCCATGTCATGGATTCTTGACAGGATTTTATCTCCCTCGCCCCCTCCCCTGGGGGGGGGGTGCTATTTCATTTCCTTGAGTTTAAAGCCAAAAACGTTCCCACTTATAAGACATCCTTCTGTTAAGTTCTTCCTTTGAGGCCTAAGGGGGCATCAGAGGGAGAGCTGAGGTTATGGGAGTCTGGCCATTCCTCCCTTGGCTTCCTGGTCACAGACTGAAGCCAGTCTTCTGCTACAGGTTCCCTCAGTACTGAGTCACCCAACTGCACCTTTAATTACCCGACCTCCAATTTGTGCCTCTTTTGGAAGCGCCTAGACAGGGGATTATTGAGACTGTAGATTTGTAATCATGGGTTCATAGCATCTGAACTAGAGAACCAGAAGGAGCAGGCGGAACCACAATGGGTCAGGTGGTTTAGTGGAATACAGGGAGGACTGTTAACCCTTGTCAGGGGCTGGGAACTCTGCAACATGGACAACAATTCAAGACTGACTTTAAAAATGAAGATACTGAAGCCCAGTAAAATCACCCAGTGTACAAGCTTTGACTTCTGAGCTTGTTCAGTTGCAAAGTCTGTTTACTATTCACTTTGGGGTTTTCACTGTGATAACCAATAAAAACTAATACAGAAGAATTTATTTGGGAAGAATTTTATAAAGATTCTGGAAATAGTATACTAGTATATTGCAAAAGCACAGAAAACTCATTGAAAAGGAGCTAATAAAGCCAGAACTAGAATATTTAACTTTCTTCCTTTAGGTCTGAAACATTTGGTTATATCCAAATAGTATTTTAACAACACTGTTCTCTCTGTTACTCTGCTGTGAATCCCAGTGACTTGTAATTTTTAAGCATGTCCAGAGATTCTGATACTCTGGGGAAACACCGATTTCCCACCCAGCTCCTTTCCCTGTTGGCTGTGGTAAAGTACTTTGACAAAAGTAACTTAAGGGAGAAAAATTATGTTTTAGCTCCTGGTTCCCGGTACATGTTCATGGCAGGGACATCCAGTTGGGAGGAACTAGGAGCAGCTGCTCCCATGCTGACAGTCAGAGGAAGAGGGCTCCAAATGCAGCCATGCAATCAGCTCTCATACTAATGACCCAGGATGTGCCGCTCAGACACTGTTCATGGCCACAAATAAAATAGATATTTCCCTATCAATTAGTATAATCAAGATAAAAATCTCCCAAATGTACGCCCACAGGCTCATCTGTCTGGGGATCCTATGTCATGTCAAGCTGGCAATGAACATTTACTGTCAGAACTCCACCCTTGTCAACTGGACCCCAAATACATCACTTGTAAGCTATAACTTTTCACCTTTCGTCTTCATAAGTTCTTGACCGTGTTATGATGTAAAATAGTCCAACATGAGAACTCAGCTTTAACAGTTCAAACACTTTACAAGTCTCTGAAGTGCGAAGAACAAAGTACATACTTTCAGGAATGATGGCACAGAGTAAACAGCATTCCTATTCCAAAATGGAAGAAGCAGCCACAAGAATAGTTATACTTAAATAACAAAACAACAACAACAAACAACCTACCCCAAAACCCACCATGGAAAGCACCAGATCCTCCCACTCCATGCCTGGGCATCTATGGCACATAATGTGATCATTTGGTTTCCAATGAGCTTTGGTAGGCCCACCCCTTTAGCTCTGCTGCCCCCAGCATATAATCTTGTGGGTTGTTTTCCATTCCATGTCTGCAACTTTCCTTGGAGTACACCCCATCTTGGTGTCTCCGGGATCCTGGAGTTTCCAGAATGTCTTGGTCTTCAGCTTCAGAGCTGCATGCAGTCCTCTGAGGGCCTCTTTACAGAGACTCTGATGCTCCCACATATTGCCTGACCTCATATGGTCATCATGACCCCCTCATTCTTTTATGCCTTCAAAACACATAGATGAGCTGGGCGGTGGTGGTGCACGCCTTTAATCCCAGCACTCGGGAGGCAGAGGCAGGCGGATCTCTGTGAGTTCGAGGCCAGCCTGGGCTACCAAGTGAGTTCCAGGAAAGGCACAAAGCTACACAGAGAAACCCTGTCTCGAAAAATCAAACAAACAAACAGAAAACCACATGGATGAATACAATTGTTAGTTTAGTAGCCGACTTTACACTGTCCAGAATCATCCGAGAAAAGACTCTCCATTAGAGATTACCTAGATCAGGTTTGCCTGTGGGCATGCCGGGGAGGAATATTCTTTCTCTAATTCAGCTTACTTGGGGTGGAAAGAGCCGGCCGGAGTATGGGCGGCACCATTTCAAGGGCTGAACCTTGAACTGTGTTAGAGTGAGAAAAGCAAGCTGAGCAAGTTAGTAAGCACACATTCATTTCTCTCTGGGCTCGATTATGGGTATGTAATGACCTGCTGTTTTTACTCTGAAAACAATGGGCTCTGACATGGAACTTTAAGCTTAAGTGAAACTAGAACAATGATGATGCCCAGTCCTTCTGCGAACTTAGGGTGGAGCCTGGCCCTCTTGGAAGAGAGTTGTACCAGTTGTTCCTGCCCCTGGGGAAGCACATCTCCAGGCAGCTGCATATCAGGAACAGCAAACTTCTTCAGCAGCTCTCTGTCAGTCCAGACCTTCCCCTTCAGTCCAGACCTTCCCCTTCAGTCCAGACCTTCCCCTTCAGTCCAGACCTTCCCCTTCACACCAGTGCACAATTTCACAAGAGCCTTCAGTGGGTCATGTCTTGCCCTCAATGCATCTGTGTTCTATTGGTCTACTATAGAACAACACATTTTTCTTTAATAATTACCCTCTTTCTTTCAACTAGCACCTTGGCTGCAAAGTTCAGTTCTTTTTCTCCTCCACAAACTATACAGTGTTTACAACTTTCTGCCCATCTTTTTAAAGTTTTTTTTTTTTTAAACTATAGATTTGGATAAGTCAAGTAAAATATAGCCATGCTCTACCTGAATCCTCTCTTGTCTTCAAATTTCCAGTGCCAGACAGTCTAGTTCATTATCATTAAATTCAGCTTGACTCAAGTTCTCAGGACAAAAACCATATTCACAGTCAAAAATCATACACATGACCCCCTTCCCAGTTCGTTATAGAGTTTCTTGTTGCCCTCTGAAATCACAGAGCCGTCACAGTACACATTTCTCTGAGTGTTCTTGGTCTTCCAAAATTCCACCAGAATGACCTATTAAGTTCTACTTCCAACATGCACTTGCTTTTCTGTCCTATAGTTTCAAATTCATCCATGTTCTAGTTATAAAACCCCAGAGGCCTATATTATCCACATAGGTTTGTCATATCAACAGAGCCACCAATTTATCCCTTTGTTTCTTTTCCTGGCACTTTTCCTGGATACAGTACTTTTACAGAAGCCACTCAAGGACAAAGAATTACTTTGAGTCCTTCATGGTCAGGAAGTCAAGGTAACAGGAGCCAAAGTATCGTCATGTTATCCACAATAAGAAAAAGGGAACAATGCTCACAGATAAGCTATAACTTGTTCTCTTCTCTTTATATGATCCAGGATTCCTTGCTAAAGGAATGTTCCTCCCCACAACCAAGAAGGGTCTTCCCATTTCAATTGATAGACTCAAGATAATTCCCCATAGGCATGTCTGCAGACCCATCTCCCATTTTAGATTGTGCCAAGTAACACTAATTATAATACTGCTCCTCCATTTTGAAGATAGGACTTGGGCTCAATAAAGTAAAGTAAGTTTCTTAGAAACGAGGTATTTGGACTGGGTAGGCAGCATTAACCAATTGTGACACATGCTAATGGTCACTCCTGGAAGTCACTTCCATCCTGTCTATGTTGCGCTGTGGCTGAGACTGTTGCTTCTCCTGGATGACTCACCCAAGGCCACCTAGCCCATAAATGAGGGGATGGAGCTGCATTAATTATTTTTCCATAGCTGTGACCTAACAGAAAAACTTGAAGGGGAGAATGATCTATTTGCTCACAATTTCATATTTGTCAATCCATCGTGGGAGGAAGGCATAGTGGGGTAGAGCTCCTTACATTGTGGTGGCGAGGAAGCAGAGAAATGAAATACAGGAAAGATGCTCCCCCAAAGAGACACACCCCTACTTCCTCCAGATAGAGTCTACCTTCTGCTTTCTCTTTTTCCTAATAATGCTGTCGTATTATAATTCCAATGAAGGATTAATATAGACATTAAGCCAGCACCCTCACACTCTGATCATCTCTGGAAATGGGTTTACCTAGAAGTGTGCTTCATTAATCTCTGAGGTGGGGCTCAATTCTGTCACACTGCCAGCTAAGATTAAGCATCACAAAGACTTAAACTTTCTGATCTTTGTACTTATAAGGACATCATAATGTAAACTTATATAGCTTTTCCCTGACAAATTCCATATTTACTCACACTTAATTAATCCTCTCTGTAGATCAATGGTTCTCAACCTGCCTAATGCTGTGACCCTTTAATACATTTCCCAGATTGTGCAACACCCCCCCCAACCACAAATTATTTTCCTTGCTACTTCATAGCTGTAATTTTGCTACTGTTATGATTCACAAAATATGTAAATATTTTTGGAGACAGAGGTTTGCCAAAGGGGTCACAACCCACATGTTGAAAACCACTGCTCTAAAATAAGACATGGTATAAAAAAAATTTAGTAAATTAGAAAAAATGATTCATAAATTTTTGTGGTTTTATAAGTAATTATTTTTCTTTTATAGCATTGGTAATCTAACTCAGGGTCTTCCACATTCTAGGCATGTGTTGTTATGCTGAATGATGTCCCCAGCCATTAATAAGTAGCCATGTGCTGTCTTTGGCCTGTTATAGAATATGTCAGACTCTGCTTACTCTTTCCTCTTTATTATGGCACCAGGGGAGTGCTTTTTAATTTCCAGGAACTCATTCAACTGTAGAAGGCATACAAAATCATGCAGCTCACTGAATCGAAATTCTACTGCTTAGGCAGGGACAAAGCATGGTGGTAGAATATATTTGCTTAGTGTGCATGGGGCTGTGCTGGGCTTGAGCTCCAGCACCGGTGAAAGCTAAGATTATATCCCACGAGAGCTCAAGAGCTTGAACCCACTGTGTTTATAAAGCTATTCTGGCCAAGCCTGGCTGGAACCACCTCACAGATTAGGGAAGCTGGATAGCAGAGTCCCAGGCCACTGAAATGTGGTTCCTACCCTGTGATAAAGCACAACATGAAGAGAGCTGTGCAGAGCCAGATGAGTGCCCGAGGAGTGTGTGCCAAGGCAAACAGGACGCAAACAAGAATGTGGTGTCAGAATTTTTGCAAGTTAGTTGTTCATCAAGTGGATCCTGGCATGCGAGGGCCTTTTAACACGTGTTTTTGACACCTGCTCCTGTATATCTGACAGTTAAGTTAGTTTTGTGATCAGTGAAGGAGTGTGTTATAGTACTGAATCATCATCAATAACCTTTAATGTATAATATGCTTGCTTTGCTTCTCGTTCTCTGTGTGTCTCTCTGGCCCCGGCCATGAGCAGGTGTCAGTACCCAGGGCTTAGAGCAAGCTTACCTACTTCCCAAATGACTCTGACACCTTCTCAGTGTCAACACCGTTCTTAATTTTATGACCCTTGCTCTGAAGCCAAGAGGATCCCTAATTTGAATTCTTCCTTCCATGTCGTTTTAAAGTGTCCTGTGGTGTGGGGTGCCAGGCAGTTTGTCCAGCTCTGGGACTCGAGTGCTGCTCTTTGGAAGACTAAGATGGGAGGATAGATTTAAATCAAAACTGTATAAACCGTAAAAAAAAAAAAAAAAAAATCACAATACATGTAATGTGACCGGACTGCAGGGCTTCTGGAATGTTTAGAGTGAGGTGACATGGTCCCCTTGGAGCTTGAGAAATGTTACGCCAGCATCTGTTTGATGTGTGGGTTGGAATGGGGAGGTCCAAGTGGTAGAATGGATGATTGTAGTGCAGGAAAAATTCAGAGGGCCTGGTAATCTGAAGTTGTTAAAAGTCCTGAGAGGTTTACAGTCCACTGTGGCCACTTCTTCTTTTGTGGATCGCACGAGCATCTGGTTACTTATCACTTGCATTTACAGAGTAAAATAGGACCATAGCTGGGATCAAGAAGAAATTAATATGCTTAATTAATAAACCTACTTTCTCTGTGCCACCCACTGTTCTAATAATATACTTAAAATGCTTTAAAATGGCAAGATAACAATAGCCATTTTTTCTCCTCAAATCATTAAATATATCCATTATTATCATTGCCAGCACAGTTGCTCCTGGGGATCTTAAATCACCGTCTAATATTCAGACACATTAAGCACATTCTCTTCATTAAACACATGTGACAAGCCCTTGCACAAAATAAGTCCTCAGTCCAGGAGCTATCTGCATCTTACTCAAACTAAACCTGAGTTCTGGAGTACCCGTTGTTTGTCAAGAAGCCACTGAGAGAAACCAAAACCAAAAACGAAAACAACAGCAAGTCATCTCCAGACACACTGGAGAAGCCACGTCCCTGATAGGTTTACCTCTGTCTCACATTCTCTTTATTGGTTCCGTCTATGTCGACAAGACGCTGGGTCACCTTGGATCAGTCTCTGCGCTCTAAGAGGCCTCACTGCTGCCCTGTCAGCAGTTATGCTAGTTGCACCCTTGAGGTTGTGATAATGACCGATGAGAAGGACATGTGACAGCTCCTGGCACAGAATAAGCGCTCAGCCCAAGAGATGTCTGCATTTTGCTTAAACTAAGCCTGAGTTCTGGAGTTCCCAGTGGTTGCAAATAAACCTTTGAAAGAAGCACATGTCCAGACACATCAAAAAACAAAAACAGAACAAGCAACCGAACAGACCCTCCACTCTCCATAGGCTTCTTGTCTCACATGCTCGGTAGTTCTGTCTCAAGCTTTGCACTGCCCAGTAGTCCTCTGTGTGGGCCAAGAAGAATCAGCAGGAATGGAACTCCTTTATGACAAATGGAGAAGCCAAGGAAACAGGGTTAAGATAAAAAAAGCCCACATTGCTTCTTCCCCTTTCTGTTCAGGGATTCCACCAAAGAGCCTTCTTGATGAGGCCCTTCCTCTAGAGGTGCTCTTGGCATTTCCCAGGCCCCAGAAAGAACAGCCATGACTTGAGCATCAGCAGTCTATCCTGCTGTTATTAGAGAGGAATGCTTTGGGTGCCATGATTCCTCTCTTCGCTGCTTTTATTTTTTCACTGGTTTTATTTTTCAATCAGTTGAAATATATTTTTGTGCCACAATGTAAGCTTCAATAAGAGCTTTAGTAGTAGTAGTAGTAGTTGTTGTTGTTGTTGTTGTCCCTTCCAGGAATAGAAACACCTCAGTCAGTAAAGTGCTTCCTACATAACTATGCAGACTTGACTTCAACACCCAGTGCCCCCATAAAAAAGCTGGGTGTGGCAGCTTGCACCTGTGATCCTTGCATTGTGGAGACAGCAATAGGAGAATCATAGCTAGCTGGCCAAGCTGTCTAGCTAAGTTTCAGGTTCCATGAGAGACCCTGTCTCAAAAGATAAGGTAGAGCGTGATGAGGAACATAGCAGATATCAGCATCTTCTCTGCACGTATGTCTATACATATCTCTACCCACATACATAAGCATGTACACAATATGCAGAGGCATACGCACACACACATACACACATAAACACATAGAGATACATACTCACAGACACACAGATACACACACACACTCCTTTGTCACTCGGTAATGCTAAATTGTGTTAAGTCAAAAGCTATTATGTATTGATTGAATTTTACAAATATGTGTACACATAACCTCTCTTCATATATCCAATGTTAAGGTTTCCATGTTGAGGATCACAGAGCATCTTTTACATCAATTATTTCATATTTTCTTTTGCAATATGATTAAGGATAGATGCTGATGAGTTATCAGCCTTGTGTTTTTTTTTTTCTTTTTCTTTTTTGCCTCACAGGAGAGAATAATAGAGCGCTTGAAAGAGCAAAGGGAGAGAGATGACCGGGAAAGACTAGAAGAGATAGAATCCTTTCGAAAGGAGAACAAAGACCTCAAGGAAAAGGTCAATGCTTTACAGGCTGAACTCACGGAGAAAGAGGTGAGTCTGGAAAAACAAATGTACCACATCCACAGTCCTAAAAACCCTGTTTTTGTTGAGGTTGATTTCATTAGGGAACATACAGTTCAGTGTGAGGACTTGGGGAACATGGTGACCTTGCTCTCAGAAGGCTGCCTCAATTCCAAGGAAACAATCCCAGTGTCTCCCTCCATCAAAGATACCTTTGTGTGTCACTGCCATTCAGCTGGCTGTACTTGTGACTGCTAGAAACATTTTTTGTGTGTTTTACTTTACTAACTACACTTGTATGGCTTAGAGAAGTTTTTTTGTAGATACTATTATTTTTTGCTTGAACATCAGTATAACAATAACAACAAAAATAATAGTAACTCCACTTATTAATGCTTTGGGGGGGTGTTTTGCATTCATCTGCAATTCTCAGATGAATCCCCCAGTATTGCCGGGCTAGAGAACATGACAATAAAGACAAATTTCTAGGCTAGATGTAGCTACTCTTCTGGAATCTTATTTTTCTATGTTACAATAAATTACTTAAGCCATTTCATACTATAGCAAAGATGAATACAGAATACAAGTGCCACATGTGCTTTTATGGTAAGACAATGCATTTTTAAGGAACTTGTCTGCATGGGGATTCTGGGGCAGTTGTTTGGGGCTACAGTCTCCATGTTCCAGAAGATGCCTATAACATGTGCAGCATTCTTGAGGCTGCTTTGATGGAGATGAGCCTGAAGCCATTGTGTAACTTACCTACCTGGTGTCATTATCCTCAGCTGTCCCTGCCACAGTGATTTCTTTCTGCCACAAGTGTTCAGTCTCCGCGGGATGGCTCAAGCCCCCTTGACATGCTGGGTCCTCCTGATCCATGGATACCTCTCTCATCTTTCCAGGGCTACCCCATCCCTTGTGTGTTGATAACTCTACACAAACGACAGTCCCTGCCTAAATAGGGACTTGTAGCTTTGATGCAAGAGGAGTTTTGAGGGAACTGGAACCAGAACACAGTCTCTCATCCCTAAAATTGATGCTTGCTAGATTTTGAGAAAGGAGATTGTTTCTTTGACATGGCAATAAAGAATTTGGTTCTACCTCTCATCACATTGCACTGCCACTTCTGACTGGATGGATCTGTCATTTGCATGTGGCAGAAGCACACTAGCCTTGCTCTCATTTATAATAATTCTTCACCATTAGGATTTGGAAGTGCCGTTTGAGGGTTTGTACCTAACATTCGCTGCTAGTGGAAAAGAGACCTTGGTGAGTTGTCAAAGTGGAAACTACAGATGGAGTTGGTTTCCTAAGCAGTGTTAGCACGATTGAGCATCAGTCACATGGGCGGTGGCAGAAACATCTCCAGATCCTGGAGAATGCACTTGGCAAGAAATGTTCTATCAAAAAACAAATAAACAAAAGTCAACAACAACAAAAAGAAGCAGGCTCAGACTAGTAAATTTAACTAAATTAAGGGACTCCCTGAAAGGAAATGGTTTCTGCTCTAAGGGAGGCTGGACAAGCCTACCACATGTAATGTGATTACCTGGAAGAGTAGACAGAAGTCTCTCAGACAGGCTGCTGCTGTAATCCACATGGAGGGGGGTGAAGGGGCTTTCTTCTCCCTCGGGTGCTGTTCCTAAGACCTTTTTTTTCAAAGGGTGGATCAAGCCCACCCAGAGTACAGAGGATAATCTTCTTAAAACTTAAAATCAGCTGATTATAGGTGTTAGTCATGTCTGAAAATGTCTTCACAACACCTAGATTAATAACTAGGAACTATAGTGTAACCAAAATAAAGCTGGCCATCCCAACTGGCAATTTACAATTTAAAAAAGAACAACATGGAATTGCAGTTCTCAGGGAACTTATAATTTACTTCGGGTGATAATATGTCTTCACTTTGACAAAAATGACTGGATTATAAGGGCCTTCATTTTTCCTGTGGAAGTGAAATCAGAGTTGTAGACCTGAGTTTGAGACTTGAACCTGCCTTTAATGGCTAAGTGGCGTTGGACAAGACTAACAATGAATGTGAGCTTCAGCTTGCTGCCTTGAAATATGAGCAGGACTCACCTGTCCTTCAAAACGTGTGGAGGAGCTTTGTGCTGCCAGTGATGCCCTCCATCATTAAGGACATTCAGTGCTCTGGACACAGTCTTGGGTCATGTTAGGCAGCACCATTTCCTGAAAGAGCGTCGTGTGCTTCCTGTCTCCCTTGATGTTGCAGCGTTGACGGAAAAGGGCCCAAGAGACACATCTCAGTCCGTAGGCGTTGTTAGCTGTTTCTTATTTGGTAATGAACGCTGCCCCTATAGATAGTAAAAACTGTGTTCAAGTATTTATTTCTCTAGATTTTGGAATTCAAACTATATATCCTAGGGAAGCTCTAGGATACTGGGCATGTTGATAACTAAACAATATTCGCAGCCCCTTATCTAAGTATATTAACCATATTTATTGAATCAGGACTACAAAGGATTAGAACTTAGGGTCTATTTTATCCTAAAATTTCAAATACCTTTATCTTTGATTTGCTGGAAGATATTTGAAGAATTAGTCATGTGTTTCTGTTAAAGAAAGGGAATTTGATAAAATGTAATAGGATGTTTTACATTTGATTTACCCTTGGGAAAGAAGCAGCAAAGTCAGTATGTTCTTTACTGTCTGTCTCAGAGTCTGCCCAGCTTAATTACAATAAATACAAATGGAGATCCCAGGGTGTCTGTTTGGAGAGATGATGCTAAAAGATCACCTTTGGACTATGATCATTAACGTGACTTTGAGATGTGGAAACTGCGTTTATTCACCATGCCATTTAGTCCCAAGGATTCTACTGCAATGGGATGTTCTTCTATCTTGCAAGCTGGCCAACTCGAGTTTCCTGGCTCGAGGCCACTGTCACTGTCCTAGTAAAGCTTCCCCTCTCTGTTGAATGCAGATTTTATTGCTGTGTGGGGAACCAGTGCGTATATACTGATGATCTTGCTAGGAGAAATGGTGATGTTTTTCTTATGAGCATTCTCCTCCTTTCAGTCGAGTTTAATCGACCTCAAGGAACATGCATCTTCATTAGCCTCTGCAGGACTGAAGAGGGACTCCAAGTTAAAATCTCTAGAAATAGCCATCGAACAAAAGAAGGAGGAGTGTAGCAAATTGGAAGCACAGTTAAAAAAGGTAAGTGAAGTCTAAGCATAAATGGGCTCATTTCAGAATGAATTTATAAAATGATTAAGGAAGAGGCCTTTTTCAAAATAAATGAACCCCTTATCATTTGTTAGCTGCTGATGAAAGAATTAAACACTCAATTTGATTCCTGAGAAGTCTGCGTCAAATCTGTCTGTAAATCTGAAAACCTAGCTTAATTTTCCTGTCGAAAAAAAAAACTTGAAAAAGAGAAAATGGTAGCAGAAATGAAAAGAATAAAAACTAGCCATTGCTCTCTGGGAAAATCTAAACTATCTGAAAAGGTGAATGAGGATGTTTTCAACAAAGCAGAGAATCCAGAGATCTCTTCATATTTTGATAAACTTTTACAACATTCAGAAGTAGATCATTTTTGTAATACAACTTGGCAAGAATGTTTCTGGCACCACTCAGTTTCTAGATATCCACTAAAGTAGTCGGCCCCCTAATGCATCTGTAGGATGATGATCTGTATGGAATTAATGATGGTCTACTGCCTAAGGAGGCTTGTGATAGCCAGAAGGCTTTGGAAAAGAAAGCAGGTCTCTCCACTGTGGCCTCCCTTGTTTCCTCCGACCTGGACATTGTTGTGGAGTGCATTTCTGGTTGTGCATTGTTCCTTGACTCGCCCCATGTTGTTTGGTTCGTCTGCACTCATTGTTCACATGACACTCATAATGTTATTAGTTGAAGTCTTTTGTTCCCCTTGACAACCTATAAACTTAGAAGAGATAAGAATTGAAATATATAATAAAACATATAATAAGATTTGATTGTGATTTGTAGCACACTAGAATAGGGATTTATTAACTATAGTTACGAAGACAGATGGCATGGATGGCCAGAGATGTGGACAATGCACGTATCTATACATGAATTGTTTTGAATGCTTAACATTTAAGTATTCTATTTTCTTATGACCTTACATAATATAAAACTGAAATGTAACTCTTTCATGCTTACCACACAGGGATTTTAGAAAATCACCATGAGAAATTTCACACTAAGAAGGACTACTCACTAATACTCAGGGAACACAGAGCAGGGCTGTAGAGATGGCTAGTGGGTAAAATGATCAGTTCCAGCCCCCAGTCCCCATGTAAAGAACAATCAGGCATGGTATACTCCTGTGATCGTCTTCCTGGGAAGCAGAGATGAGTCTGTCTCCAGACTCTCTGACTTCCCAATTTACTTAATTGATGAGCTCCAGGCTGATAAGAGACACTAGGTCAGAACAACAACAACAACAAAAAAGGTGGAGAAGCAGCTGAAGGAGACATGATGCTTACTTCTGGCTGACATGTCTGTACAGGTCCGTACAGTCATGTACACGTATATACACCACACACACACACACACACACACACACACACACACACAAATAAAGTTAAATATGCCCAGTAAATCTTTTTCTAACAATTTGGCAAGAAAATTGAGAAAAAAATCAATCACAGCTTCAGGATCTTCTTAACATTTCCCTTACTTTAACTAAGTTAAGCAGAAATCTGGTCTAGTGAGTGAAAGGGTTTCAAGTGCCCATCTGAAATTATTTAGATGGAGACCAACTTGGTTATTTATGCATAGGTGTATGAAATATTTTCTTAATATATTGTGCTCTATAATACACTATGCTTTTTGCTTAATAGAACAGCCTAGTAATGGTGAAATATGCTCAAATATAACACTATAGCAAAGGGAAATGGCCTTGGTATAATCTTACCTCACTCACAGTGTGCTGAGTAGGAAGAGAACTTCAAACATACACATACCCATAGCTCAGAGAGTACCCACCGTCAATTCCACTGAGCTGTCACGGAGATCAAGGCTCTGTGTGTAGGATTTCTCACTATATGCTCGTTGTCAGTATAACTCAGCATTGGTGTTTGAAATCCTCTAGTAACCAAAGGAAGCAGTTCACATCTTGAGGCTGTAGTCTCCTAGTCTCTGACTCGATGTACTTCATGCATTTCCACCTATGCAGTTTGGCCTTCTCTGCTTCAGTTTGCCTGTGGTTTGCCCAGCACGTCACTGGCAGCACACCTTTTCCTCAGACTCCCAGTCAGCACCATTTGCTGAAAGTCCCAGACCAGGTCACGTAACATTTTGGCATGGTATTTGATGACATTTTAGTTTTCTACAATGTCACCAGCACTAAAGTGACACATATAGTTGTCTTACCATAGGGAATTATTTAATTCATGAAAAAAGAACTTATTTCTATTTACACAATCTTCACATAGTACAGTGAACTTAAAAAGATAATGATAATGTAAATATTTCATGCCTAACCTGCAGATGCTACATTGTTACATTTGGCTCTCTAGTATTGACTTCAATTTAGGGTTGAAGTGGCTTTTGTTTTTATTTTTTTTTTTTTAAGTAGTCTCTAATTTCTGCTGATGGTTTCATTAAAACTTCACGTATCTATCACCCTAGGAAGAAATGAGTTCTATATGAAATACTTGAGAGCACAATCTATATATGAATGTACATATAGATACATCCTTTCCTCCAGGAAAAATAAGCAACTCTAAAAGCTTAAAGGAGTGCTTTCAGCTCCTTTTAGATGAAAAGATGTGTGACTTGTGAGTAGACTAGGTTTACTAAATGAAGAGATGAAAATATAATTATTTTGTGTCATACATATACCATGAATTTTCCCAGTGGTATTTTGCTCAAGATTTGTAATGATACAGGTAGTTTTTGCCCATAAAATACTCATAAGAGTATAAATTAATAGTGTTTAATTGAATAGAATCCTTGCCTGCCAGTGACAATGGAATCCACATTGGGATTTAACTTATTATCTTATTAATAATGCGTGACTGAAGTAAACTATTTTTTACATAGAAATTTGTGGAGAAGTTTTCTACATAGTCATTTTTAACACTTTTTTTTATATCAAGTTATGACTCCTTCAGATATTTTAGGATAAAAAAGCTTCTATATAGAAAAGGGATTCTGTGAATTCTATCTCAAACTCTTAGAAATAATAATCAATTGTTCATGTGCAAGGAAATCCTACTGATTTTAGTGAGTTCAGTAAACAGTGCTAACCAGGTAAGGCATAATTACTAGTTGTAAGTGTACAAAAAATTAAGTATATCCACCAATGTTAGTTATTTGGGGATTGAGAAGAACCTGATTATTGATGAATGGATCATATTGTCTATTGAATGAACTGTTTTTGAGGTTCGAGCCATAGAGGTTAACTGACCTGTGTCTTTAGGAATTTGCTGAGAAGACCCACAATCCCAAGTTCCATGACTTTTACTCCCTTCAGTTTTCTGAACAATATCATGCTTCAGGAGACTTTTCTTAAAAGACATGCTAAAACCATCATTTGCTATCCTCAAGTTGAAGAAACAGGTGTCCTGTCTCTATAAAGGAGTGTCTCAGCCTAATACCAAATAATAGTTACTGTAGTATTTCACCTCCTTGACCTCAATCTTGAGCCTCAAATTAATGTGTAGATACTTAATAAATATAATTTGAGAACACTATTTACAAGTAATATTTAGGACATCTGACTATGCACAAAATTGACCGGAGCCCGTGTAGCCTCTACAGCACTGGGAACATAATAGGCTACCATTCAAAATTGAAACAGTAGAAACTGGTAATACATGACACTGTTGTTTTTCCCTTTCCTCTTTCTCCAGAATTGAATTTTCCTTTTCCCATTTAAATCAGTGTGGTGTTGTTCTGCTTACTAATACATCCCTACTGTCAGCCTGCTGCTTCCTAACCTCTGTTTAAGTTAGACACCAAATAGAAAACTTAAACTTACAGTAGTACCAAAGAAGAGCTACAAATTCAATGATAAGATTTAATTAATCTTGTATTATTATCATCTTGGAAGTTCAGGTAATAAATTGTGGGCTTGGCCAAAAGTACTTCTTCTGATTCATTGCTGGAGGGCAGCACTTCATGTATCATCCAAAGTGGACAGTTTTCTTTATTTCATGGGCATTTAACTCGAGAAAGGGAAAGGAACACAAACCTTAAATTTCTTATTTCAGCTATTCTTTTCTAGGAGCCAAAGTCAACATTTGTTTTCCCTAGAGCCTTTCACTTTCACTGTGGAATGTTTAGAAACTGAAATCTCTTCTTTTCTGAAGAGCAGCTCGTCTGTGCGAGCCCTGGGTTTGCTGAGCTAATGCTGTTTCTCTGGCTCTCTCCTTCTTTCCGTGTCTGTGCTGCAATGCCTTCCTACCTTTGCAATGTAGCAAGCTGAGCAGTTGTTCAATCAGATGTACAACCCAGTAAGTCACTCCTGAAAGCTCCCGCTGTAACATATGAAAGCATGAGGATCCACTGAGCCCACGTTACAGTGTGCCACCCTGGGGAAGTTGCCACTCTGTCAAAAGAAATGATCTGCATGAATACAATGCCATTTCTTTCAAAATTCAAAATTTGAGAGGCCAAGGCAATATGGCCAGCTCTGATATTACCTTCTTCCTAGCTTAAACTCTCTGGCTACAAAACAAAACAAATCAGCTGAGGATATAGGCTTATAGAATTGTTGGTGAGATCTTTGAACACAGGCTTCCCTGTGCCACAGGGAAGCATTTGCAAAATAGCCACTAGCTCATGTGTGTTCTATATCTAACAACTCAATGTTAGGCTAGGTTTTTAGCTTTAAAATCTGAACTGTGCTCTTGAGGACTGAGAAATGCCTAACAATAATGCAGGGTTTGTAAAAGTTCAAAACATAGCATCAGCCCTAGGGTAGATCATAACATAGTCTACTAGTAACAGATCATAACAATTCTGGCTTTAGTTTAATGAAGTCTGAAAAGCAGGTAACTAGTTCAAAATGAATAAAATAGTTCAAATGGCACCATTAGTTATTTATCCTAATGACATATGCATTCATATAAAACATTTGTTTATTTAGTTTAGAGAGAGAGAGAGAGAGAGAGAGAGAGAGAGAGAGAGAGAGAGAGAGGAAAGAGACAGACAGGAGAGAGAGAGAAAGGAAAGAGACAGACAGACAGACAGAGACAGAGAAAAAGGAAAGAGACAGACAGACAGACAGGCAGACAGACAGACAGACTTTCCTGTTTTGTCATCTGACTGGCTTCCTGGGAAGTATATTAAATGAAGGTAACTAGAATGCTTCACTTGACAAGTATGGTCAACAATGCACTTTAATTATCCTGTATTGATAAATCCCCATCACAGAAAAAAAAAATGCCACACATAAAGAAAGCAATTCAGTCAACAATTTTATTTGTTAAGCCAAGCTCCACCTGCTTACAGGGTGATATGCAAGATGCCTGGATGTATTTAATAAATTCTGTCTGGACCCTTCATTTTTTTCAACAAATATATTTGCAAACATAATCCCTAATACTGTATGAAGCATCCCCCAGATGGATTTTAGCAGAATAGCAAAAATAAACAAACAAACCACCCAAGTTTTGTTTCCCTTAACATTTGGATGGAAGTAGTATTAGGTAGGATCAAGACGGTGCAGAGGTGAAGAAAGATACCCCCCCAAAAAAAACCCAACAGATTATCTTGAAGCTTGAAAACTCACCCTGATAAAACTGCATGTTTTCTTGTGAATGTTTCTAGAACAAGATTGTAAAACATTTTTTTTTTCATAATTGCAAGTTAGGGGCAAGAGGAGAATCAAAATTTGCAATGCTTTCTGCATATGAAACACAGAGGGGTTGCTGTGCTCTCTAGCTGGAGAAAATGATCAGGACAGTAGTTGGAGTTCACTAGCCCTTGTCAGATTAGGTAGGGTCAAAGAAGAAATAACTTAATGACATGGCATCCTCAATTTTCCTTCTCTCTTCCACCCAGGGCCAGGCCTCTGCTATCCAAAAGCAAATTTTACAGTCTTTTCAGCGACTAATTCAAAGCCTTAGACTGACATTCTTCCCCACGTTAATTAAACTAACCAAATGGTTTGGCATCCTGGGAATATAGCCAGCTCTCCTCACTTTAACTCCCCCTGTCTGCAGATAGTCTCAGGATGCAGTTTTTTTTTTTTTTTTTTTTTTTTTTTTTTTTTTATAGTTTGCTAGGGATGTGGCTTGATGGGATTTCTACCCTTAATAGTCTTAAAAATGACTAAGTTTCTCTGAGTTATAAAAGTAATATATGGCCATGGTATTGAAAAAGTAAAGAAGGATGTAGGAGAGGATAAAAAGCAAGAGGACCACTCACTGCAGATGTAGCCAGGAGGAATGTGGTGTGTACATGTTCCCTCGCTAGGCACCTTTGTGTGGAGGATGTTTCTCTTCTTTCTCTCTTCATTTTCTTCCCCTGTCCTCCCTCCCGCCTGCCCACCCTCCTTCCCTCCCCCCTTCTCTCCCTCCTCCCCTTCCTTCCTTCCTTCCTTCCTTCCTTCCTTCCTTCCTTCCTTCCTTCCTTCCTTCCTTCTTTCCTTCTTTCCTTCCTTCCTTCTTCCCTTCTTTTTTCTTACATTATACCTTTTTGTCACCAAGTTATACCAAAATGTCTGCTCAGTTTTTGTATCTTATTTTCTTACAATAAAACATTAGAATTCCCTCATGCAATTAATTATTTTGCCAGAATACTCTTAATGGTTATATATTTTCTAGTCTATTTATTACCCTGGCTTTGATCACACTTATCCCTGTTTTGTCAGTTCTACAAATAAAGCTGTGACAGGTCTCCCACTACCCATCTATCCCATCCATCTTCCCCTTCCTTCCCCTCTTCACCTCTACCCTTCTCTTCCTTTCTCTTTCCCTCTTTCATAGAATGAAATCCTGAACCGGCAATCTTGGTTGGTAAGGCTATCTCAATGGTTCTTACTCAGTTGTATTTCAGAGAGGCTTTTCCCAGCACTGATTACATGTGCCCTTGTGGCTTTTTGATCACACCCTGGCCCACACCAACAATTGTCATTTTACATAATTTGAGAAATCTCTAGATCAATTTTTTTTCTCTTTAATTACTAATGTGATTTGGGTTCAAATACATATTTGAAGAAGCTTCATGCTTCTTGTGGAAATTAGTTTCTGTGGCCATTTAAGTTCTTGTCTTTAATTTTCTGGTTTGTTCTTTGGTCCATGTGAGTTGTTTTCTGTTCTATAAGTACCGTTTTCTCATATTATGACAATTTCATTTAATTTTTAATAAATAGAATTGTTTGGGAGCTTTTGACCAGTGGGATTCTTTATTTTATTTTATTTTTTAGAATTTCCTCATGTTCTTTAGTCTTTGACGTCCTTCTCTGATTTCACTCACATGTATTAAATTTTTTGATGCTATTTTTTTAATATCAATACACTTCGTACCATCTGTATTTTGAGCCACTGTTCTGTGTATTACACTCTTGAAGGGATACAGGTCTCAGTTCCTATGCTACAGTTCAGTTTTAGCTGTGTCTCTTGCTGGTGGGTCAGAATCTTAGCTCTTGTGACTGATAGTTAAACGTCTAGTGGAGTACATTCTAGGTTGATTCTGCCTAGTTTTCTCCTCTCTTGTTTGCGAGTCCCTGGCTTTTTATTTTTAACCTTCCAGGTAAATTTCAGGGTCACTTTGTCAATTAAAAATCACAGTTGCTGGTTATATTGAGTTATATTCATCCTTTATGATAATTTTGAGCCAATGATACATTTCTAATATCATTTCTTGACACTTATAAACATGATCCAATTTTTTTTAAAAGTGGTTTTCTATAGTGAAGTTTTGACATGTTTCTATTATAGGCGAAGCATATGCACATATATAATTTTTAAGCTGTTACAGCAACTCCTTTTGTTTTCTAACCAGATATTGATACCCAGGAAGTTTTTGCTCTTGTGTGTGTGTTTTGAATATGGCCACTTTCACACTTCTACTAAATTTACTATAGTCATTTCAAATACATAAGAAGATTATACATAAGCCGGGTGTGGTGTCAACGTGCCTTTAATCACACTACTTGGAAGGCAGAGGCAGGCAGATTTCTGTGAGTTCATGGCCAGCCTGGTCTACAAAGCAAGTTCTAGAACAGCTAAAGCTATACAAAGAAACTCTGTCTTAAAAAAACAAAACAAAACAACAAAAAAAAAAAAAGAAAAAGAAAACATTCTACAGTTAGTAATAAATCCATGTGTCTACACTCAGGGTAAATAAGGATTGGGCTTGAAGTCTTTCTGCAAATATGTTCTGGAATACAAACAAAACATTTACCTTCTTTTCTTTTACTGTAGCTGCTCCATTCTGATAAATAACGGGCTAATGTCATTTCATAGGAACTTAAAATTTTGCCTTTGAGTCCTTATTACTTCTCCTAATAATAACCTTTCTTCACTTAACTGCCAGCCTCCGATCCTGGAGGAGTTTTGTCCTGTCATGGTAAATATATGGAGCTTAACTTCAGCTGAATCCTTTTCTTCCCTTAGTTTTAATGCTAGACAAGAAATAGAGTTTATCATTGGTCTCAAATGCTGTCTTGATTCTAGCCTTAGTATCCTTGGAAATGGTGTCCAGGAGTCTTTCATACATTTTAAAATAATATTTAGCCTTTCTGGGCACATTGAATGCTTTGTATAATACCCTGTTGCTATGGGGCACTGAGGTAACCCTGCTGCTGGCAGGGGTGCACTGGAAACCCCTTTGATTTGCTCCCATGAGATTTCCCTGGCCAGTCACTATCCAATTGAAATCCTATCTCTGGTAAACTTACTTTGTGCAGGACTCGCATTTTCTTTAAAGATTTACAAAAGAAACAAAAGCAATAACAACAAAACTCAGGCATGATTCCATACTATATAGAGGAAAACATCTTCTTAATGTTCAGGAAGACCTTCTTGTTTAAGTATGTCCTTTCGGAACTATGCATTCCCAGGGATATGATGTGGTGATTATAAATGTCTCCACCACCATTGTTTAGCCTTAGCATCCTTTTTGAAAGCCTATTTCTGAACACTATTTGATTCACTCTTAAACAAATATTCTGTGGCATGGTAGAAAACTACAACTATTTATAACTATTTAAGATATAATTCAGGGAATATAGATGGTACATGCGAGCACATGCATGTACACAAACACATGTCTAACAAATGACACAGTCTTTCAATGTCAACTCAAATAATATTCCAAATGACATGATTTACTTTATGTTCTATTTCAGAATATCTAGATAATACCTTTAGTTCTCTATGTTGCTAATTTTCAGAAATTCCAGATTTAAGAGGAATTATGTTAATAATTACATTTTTATTTGAAGGATCTTAAAATGTGCTTAGTATATGCTTTTTTATTTTTGTGGATATTTGGAGTTTTTGTTTATATTTATATGTATCATATTTGTTTTATCTATAAAAAGAAATTTTTGGCAGAGTTCTAATATGCTGATTACGAATGCTATGAATTTAGTTAGTTTGAATTTTAAAAAGAATAATTTCCTTTAGAACAACAAAACACAAGATTCCTATATATATCATTATTGCTCTCAAAATATATTACTTAAGGCTAATAATTATGTCTGGTATTTATTCATTTTTATTTGAATTAAAATTTAAGTTTTATAATATGTCATAGTTCTATAAACCTTAATGAGTCTATTTCATTCATAACCTAGAATTATGTCAATGTCTAAAATTATTGACACCCTATCCTGCTGTTATGATCTGAAAGGAATGTTGAAAATCCTGTCTATGAACACTGAGAAAGCAGAGTGCTGTAACTGAGAATCATATTTTCACAGTGCATAAATTTAGCAAATTACTGCTGAAGTCTAGAAGCAGCAGGGATGAAAAATCAACAGCTTCATTACCTAACAATTGGCTTGTACTTTATGGTTACAACTAATCATTGTTTCTGAGGGAAATAATTTTTTATTAAAAATTGATAGGGTCCATTTTCAAGGGAGTGTTATATAATATTCAAAGTGAATTATAAGTCCCCTGCCTTGTGTCCTAGCAGGGGTCTGGACTGAAGTTAATGCTGTCCTTCTTAGACATCTGAAACTGTGGACTAGTACTTCACTGAAAATAATCAGTGTCCAACCTTTGTAAGATTAAGTGCAAATAAGCTTGAGATGTGTGAATATGACACTTGCCAGCTCCCTACTTTGAAGCCAATCACTCTTTTCCTTGACTGAGATACACCAATTAGCTAAAAGTCCTGCTTTGTTCCTGATACAGTTCTGGAAATTTTCCTTATGATAACGGCTAGGTATCACAGTGTACTGCTCATCCTAGTCAGTATCAGCTTCTTCTTGCACTTTATCCAGGCTTTCAAAGTCAGTTCATGTCAAAATGCTGTGGCCCACATTAGTGAGACTTCCACCCATGTTTTTATTGCCATTTATAGGGGAATTTATATAAATTTTTATAAATCCAAGAGACATAGTGTTGAGAACCCTAAACTTACAGGACTTGCATGTAAGACTGACATTTCTGTCCTGTCCTTTACCAATATTCTGTTTTTCTACAGAACCCTTGAGAATTGCTCCAAAGGAGTCTAGAAATGTTTGAGACAGAACTTGATACCTAGATTTGCCTTTAATGACCTCAAAAAATTAATATTTATGCTAACAAATAAATGAATATTTAGTAACTGGAGGAATGTTTTTGTGAAAGTATTCTTGGCCATATTCATGATAAACAAATTCTGAAAAATATAATACCAGTCTGTATTTTCAAGAATTAGATTCCTGATTACTTAAAGTAGAAACAAAATTGATGTGCCTTAGGAGGGAATAGTCCAGTTCTCAGCTGGACAAGCTCCTGTTGTACCATCAGGTCCTTAAGAAGAAATGATTGCTGTCCATTTTCACTTAAGTCTTGAATACAGAAGAATGATGCCATGGTAGTAGTTTGTTACAATGGTGCTATATTGAAATGTAAATCCTTTTATGTTCTGCCTGCAGTAGCTAGGATGTGTTAGGCTACATCTAGTGTAGATGCAGCACCTTTTGTCATAATTTGAAAAAGTAACCGTCTACTTATCTCTCCATCTTTAGAGGTGGTTCTTACCTTAGAACTTTGAAGGGCGCATTAGCTCTATTCATCCGGTTTCCTCCCTTAGCTTTTGGTGTGTGGCACTGGACCCATGGCAATGGATCAGTACAGCACTTTCACTGCCTCCTGACTAAAAAGTCCAGCCAGTCCTCTACACAGTTGCAATGCATGTTGAGTAGAGCTACTTAACTCTAATACCTGTCAGGAATTTTTTTTTTTTTTTTTGCCTTTTTTTCTTAGACTGGCCTGGGGACTCAACAGATCTTCCTAGTTGTTAGGAACTGTCATTTCATTACATGAACCCTAAGCAATGATCCAAGGAAGAGTTTCCTTGTGTTCTTATGTGACTCTTTCTTAAAGCTTTCTATTTATGTGAGCGTTTTATGATGCTCTCTGTTTCCATGCCTGTCAAAAAGCCCCTCTAAGAGTTAATTCTTCTTTAGGATTGAAGGTAGTCTGACATAAATTCCTTTTCTTGAAATCAGTATTCATGTGTGGGATATAGAGAGATGGATTTTAAACACTGGTATTCATGAAAGCTACATAGTCATTTAAAAAGGAAGGCTTATTAGCATTTCCAAGTTTTATCTAACAGATTTAGGCAAGCTATGAACTTGCCAATGGGCTTTAATAACATGATCTACCTTTAGCATTAGATGAAGTCATCAGTGGTACCTTCAATATTCAGGCTTTTGTTTTCCCCCTAGGTTTCTGTTTGTCTATGCATCCCATGAGTCTTTTATCCATACTCACTTATTTGGCTGAAAAGCATATAAACATCTAATTTCACCCGCTGTTAAAGACTGGCCTTGATTGTCATCCTCAGAATCAAACAAAGGACATGAATACCTATCAGGAACAGGCTGTCCATTCTTCCTAAACCTACCCCAGAGGCTTCTCTAATGTGTGTGTTGATGAAAACTGAACAAACCTATTAAACTAGCTGGACAACAAGTCTTATGCCTGGAATTATTACAAAATAATTGTTGTACCAGAACATGAATATTATCTTGTAGGTGTTTGTCATTTTATAGTTTTTCATCATCCTTAGAAAGTATGTTTGTTTGATTTGCCTCCTGACATAGGACAGGGCAAATTGAGATTTAGAACTGATATCTCATGGCTACTAATTATTTATTTGCTCATTAAAATAATACTAATCCAAATAATTTAAAATAATGGACTATCATGGATAACTGCTAACCCTTTGTCAATATTAAACATAAGAGATGGGAAAGAAATTTTAACTCTAAAATATGTTTATTCATGTTTCTAATTACTCTTTACTTAGTTTATTAATTGTTTTTTGAGATCTTAATGGCACTGATTGGAGAGTTTGAGAATGATACAAAAAGATTTTTAGTTGTAATATACTGGTAAGTCAGTCTAACAATGGAAAGAGATAAAATATATATATATATTTTAACTATTTAAAAACTATGTTTTTCTGCCACAGATAGAAGTATGTAGTTAGTTCATTTTAAACTGAAATTACCTTCTCTAAATTATGAGAGTAGATGTTAAGCTATTTAAATATTAATTACCTTATATAAAGATATAATTATTATAGGAACAAACTCCTAAAAGCACATTAATTCATGTATCTTTTTTTTTTTACTAATAATTAAAAAGTATAATAATCTGTTACAAAGAGGCCCAGAGTGCACACTAGATGAGAATAAAATGCTTTTGAGGTTTGCTGGTAAAAGGGAGTAACCAGTTTTTAATAGTGTGTTGGACTGATGGATTTTTACAAGTTCTTTTTCATAGTTGAATTTATTTCTAAAGGAAATCTTAAAGAAAATGAAAAATTATTTCCCCTTTATCCTCATGCTTAAATAATATGTTACATGCAAAAATATTATTTAAAATGATTTTGTCATGAGTAAGAAATTTATTTTATTTATACTAATTTTTGAATTTTTTTTATTAAACCATTGCAAAGACTGTCACCCTTCTAGCAGTAGTACTAGTATTACTCTTTCTAACCATGCATGATCCATTTAACTCCACAGTACCTGTAGCTTGCTTGCCTTGTTTTTTCCCTGAAATTAAAAAAAAAAAAAAGAAGAAGAAGCGCATAAAAGCACAGTGGAGATGTGCTCCATGTAGCTGGAAAGCAAAACAACTTAAGTTTAATCAGTTGTTGATGTTTTATTATTTCGCGGATTTTCTGGAGAACCATACATGTATGACTTCTCTGAACTTTCTATGTTGAACGTGTACCATTGTTAAACTGCTTGTTTTCTCCCTGCCTGCTCTTTGATGAAGCCAATTAGGAATAAAGGGAAACAAGGGGTAGGCAAAACATTGCAGTGCAGTGTTCCTTCATCTGTCTGGGAATATTTCAGCCAAAAGTTTATTTTGGGAAAAATAATCCATAATGCACACGTGTGCACGCGCGCGCGGGAACACACGCACGCGCACACGCACACGCACACGCACACACACACACACACACACACACACACAACTATATTACACATACATGCACACAAAACTCCAAATACTTTGGCTGCAAATTATTCTACAGTGATGTTGCTCGTTCTTGACTGTGTCTGTTCTGATGTGTACAGCTGCTATCCACTCATGCATGTGTTTGCAGATTCTTGTCTGTGTGCTTGTTCATGACCAACCTCATCTCCTCATGGTTTAGGTTAAAACTCTTCAAGTAAATAAGAATTTATGGGTATGACTGTTAGCTAGAAAGCCCTTCCTCTTACTTCCAGAAGTCTTCATTCCAAGCTACTTTTGTTGGTATTTCTCATTAGGGTGATATGCTCGGTGCTCAGTCAACCGGTCTCCTAACGGCGGCCTGGTTCTACATGTGCCCTTCCTGGGCCTTGGCAAACAATTTACCACTCTGCCTCTTAATTCTCGAGTTGGAAATGGAAGCATTTGATGTAAACTGTCTTGTGAGGAATTGTATTGTCTTCATCTTTCTTCCTGAATGAACAAGAACAAAGACACCAGTCTCTTCTTTTACCTGTCTCATACATTTTGATGAAAAGGAAAAGTCAAAAGTAGCCAAATTTAACATAACAAAGTATCAGTAGTAGAAGAACCTCCCCATGGGAAACTATCATTTACTTTAAAGTCGATATTATCTGACGTAGCTGAAATACATGCCCCCCCCCCCCCAGTTTGCCTTCTCACTGACAGAATACCCATAATTCTTGTTGGTTATTTTCTCTCCAAAGTTACTTTCTGGGCCATTGGTGACTACACCACCTGTTATTCTAAATCATCATCTTAACTACATTCTTTACAAATGTAATGTTGAAGGCACATAATATTGAAGATGACTCCAGGATGCATCCTGAGTTTGCAGACCGACTGAAACAGCTTGACAAAGAAGCATCATACTACCGTGATGAGTGTGGCAAGGCGCAGGCAGAAGTGGACAGGTTGCTGGATATCCTCAAGGAGGTGGAGAATGAGAAGAATGACAAAGACAAGAAGATTGCAGAACTTGAGAGGTACGTTCTGTGTCTTAGAGTTGTCAGAGGCGAGCACATGTTGATGGCTTGGCGTACATTCTGAGTTGTAGTCTATTTGAAATGCACACTCTTAAACTCACATCGCAAGTTGGGAAGAAGTCGTTTGTGAGGACTATAGCCTGGCAGGCAAGGGAGGATGTTGTGTTTCTGTGGAATACTACATGGGCACCTGACTTGTCTTCTGGGGGCCAAGGACCTCTTCAGTGTCTAGGAAAACAGTGCTTGGCTTTCTTGAGGGGCATCTCTGATACAGTACTTATGCCAGCAAAGAATGCAAAAATTGGGGCTTTGACCATCTGAAACCTTAGTTCTTTCCCATTAAAAATGAACATTTGTGCTTTTGGTTTGTCACAAGCAAAAGAGAATGTGGAGAAATATAGTTGGAATTTCTTCATTCAAGATAAGAGGAAGGGGCCTCATGTCTTTTTGGATGTCTTTTGGCACACCACAACAAATTCTTCCTTGAAATTTATCTTTTAAGAGGATCTCAGACTATTTGGAAAAATAGATGGAATTAAATATGCTTGAGTTAAGTCTACATGATAAAAAATTCAGTCTAAAACAATGAATCTAAAACAGGCTTCCAACGTCTTTAGATTTTGAGATAAACCATACCTGTATTATATTAATGTGTAGCCTGGTCACTAAAAATAAGCTTATTGCTAATGCTTTTTCCTATACTTCTGTAAGAAAAGGACTTTCTGCACACTCTTGGGTAGCTCTATATAACTGCCAAGGCCTTCTCATTGGTTCTGCAATAAGGTGGAATTTGTTTCCCTAGATTCAGTCCATATGGAAGAGATCAGCCAATTTTGAATAAATCAGTGAATGTTCGCCAGCTTGGACAGAGATACTTGTGAGGTACTAAAGGACTTCAAGACATGTGCAGAGTAGTCTCTGTGGCCGTACAAGAATGATAATGGGCTTTTTCTAAAGAAAGACCTGGGTTCAGATTTTGCATCTGCTATGGGCCAGCACTGTGGCCATGAATCCTGTGAAAGCTAAATGTCTACAGCCTAGTAACATGCATTCTGCTTTTCTTCCACCCAGTTTTCATATAAGGTGGGACACTAACCTCACTATGAAGAGCGAAAAGCCAAAACAAATGAATTCTCAGTAGTGACTGATGGCATTGAATGGACAGATTATCCACAGTAAAATTTCAGCAACATTTTCAACATTGTATTTGATTATCCAAACACCAAATTTATGAATAGTTCTTTTAATAATCTTAGTCTTTTTTTGTTGATGCTGTAATTAAGTTTGATTTGGTGTGACTAATTTTAGCACTTAAGGCAGAGTTCTTTTTTAATGAGGTAACTATGCAAATTAAAATCTTCAAGGCCAGGTTGGCAAGATGGCTTAGTAGGTAAAGGTGTCTGCCACTCAGCCAAGTTAGATTTCTAGGACCCACTTAATGAAAGGAGGGAGCCTTGTCCTCTGATCTTCAAACACATGCTGTGGCACATGCACAAAAACACATGCATGCAAAAGAAAAATTTAAAGCATAAATAAAAATTAAAAAGAAATCTTTAAGAGCTCCATTTTAATCTTAAAGTGTAAGACTGTTCTGCCAGTCTATTGGTTCTTAAAAATCTTGGGTCATGGTTAATTTTAGATATATCTATATACATGGCGATTTTGGAATTACATTTCAGGATCTTTTTTTTTTTTTTTTAAGAAATAAAAAGCTAGTATGGGATCACAAAGAGTTTACAACCGTGTCTTCTTGTTACGAAACTAAACATTGAAAAGTTGAATAACCTTCTGGTTGTTAATCCTGTAGTCAGAGACAAGCAGCAATAGTGCAGGTTTACCAATTTGTAGTCTGCTTCTCCAAGAAGCAGTGATGCCAATGGATGATGTCCTAGACAACGCCACTGATAATTGTATTATTAGTAAATGCAATTATAATCATAGTAATAAAGTCTATATATTTTATGAACACTGTGTGCCAGATACTCTGCTGAGCACTTAACCTGGAGTATCATATTGGACTTAATCTTACCCACAGAAACTATCATGGTCTCTACTTTATATATGAGGAAGCAATAGTTATACAAGTTCAGTAAGTTCCCAAAGATTGCAGAGCTCAGAAGACTCATGATTAGAATTCAAACCTATGATTGACCAACAAGCCACTGAAAACAACACTTTCTGCCGAGGCACGACATAGACAACCTTGTCCAGTAGTGCTGAAGTCATAGGGAGCCAGAGGGGTCTTCCTGAGCAGGCCTCGCAGCCACCAGAGCCCTGCCTTTTCATCATTAGTTTCCACGAGAGGGAAAGTGACGCACTGCATGTTTGGAAGGCATTTTTCTGCACTAAAGCAGTTTCTGAGAACTGTAATTGAAAATCAGGATCAGCTACTATAAACATTTACATATAAATGGCTTAATTATCTAGTTGGACAAACAGGTCTTAGTTGGGCTGTGTAGCCATTAAATCATCAAGAATATTCACAGTTTTATTTCTTCAATATGGAAAGCATTAAAGCCGCAGTGATTTTACAGGCATTTATCTTTATGTACTTTCTGCACATTCTCTTTATCTCTGCGTTTGCCTCTCCTTAAAGCTGATGCCTCCCAGGCACTGTAATTCATAAAACATGTGCTAGGGCTTGACTCTGTCCCAGGTCTCTGCCTGCCTGCATCTTGGGTCCAGCAGTAGAACACAGTCTGGGAAATGTCTGAGCCCCAGCCCGGCCCGGGCCCCTAAGGAGATGGGGGTGGAGATCCAGAGGAAACTATCCTGGGAAAAAGCGGGCTCAGCCTTGGCCTTTCTTTCTGAAGCATTATCTGCTGGGTTGCATGTGTATTCATTCCAGCAGAGCATCTTCCTCGACTGTGTCAGGCAGTCCTCTGCACATCAGCTAGTATCTCTGTTTGCTGGCTGAAACTACAAAATTCATACCTCATAATGTTGAGAACTAACAATTTCTTAGCATTGTGACATATATCTCCATTTTGGAGTCATGGAGAGTGCTTGCAATTAAGTTTGTGATTTTGAAAACCAAAATATTGAACTTGAAATGAATTTGTGGTCTCTGGCTTGTAATGTGACCTACCAGAGCGAAGAGCCCTCTTTTTGAAGCAGCTCGTGTTCTAAAATGTTCCAGAACTTCTGTCACATGCAACAAAATAGTTGAGGTTCAGAGTGACTCTGATGCCCTGACACGGGCTAGCTTCTCTCCCAGAGGGTAGTTTTTTTTTCATCTTCTTGTTCCGTTCATCTTCTCATTTTTAAAAGTTTCTCCACTATGGATATATTCTGTATAGCATACAGCCGGCATTGAATTGAACTCTCTAGTTCCACAAGAATGCTGTTTCTCATCAGCCATTATAGACTCAGTTTTTTTAAGGTACATGGTATGCTTCAGCTGATGTGCATCTCCCATGATGAACTCTTGTCCTGGATGCTGATGTTCCAGCTGGAAGCTTCTGCCTCAACTGTGGGCTGCTCTGGAGGAGTTGGCCATAGGGACCATGGCCTGGAGCAAGCCTGAGAGTTGGTCAAAATCAGGCTGATGTCTTTGTTCTGTTGTGATGTCAGCTGTCATGTAGACTGCGCAACTGAGCAGCTGGCCAAACCTTGGAGGTGGTGAAACACATTGCCTCTCTGCGTAGGTGCTCATCACACTCTCCGGACTTTATTTAGATTCATAGTTAATCCTTGGTGCCTCGAGAAGGAGAGAGGTTAATCGGGTTGTCAAGCAAGGTCTCCTACCACTGGCCTTCATGTGTCCCACCCATGGGAAGGAATCAGTTGGGTGACCTTTAGCATAATTATCTGAAATCTCTTAGGGCTTTTCCTGGTGTTTGTTCAGAGCTCAAATTGAGTCCTCAGCCACATCCCTCTAGACGATGGAGGGGAACAGGGGTCCCTGGAGGCTCCACTCATAAGACATAACATCAGAACGGAAGACAAGGTACTGCTTAATTATCTGGACGGAGGGCTAATACCATCAGACATTTGGACATTGAGAAATGATTTTTGGTGCCTAACAGAACCTTATCTAATGTTGAGAAAGAAGCTATTATTTTCCCTTCTGATTTTCTCAATAATGTGCTGACACACATTAGTCCTTGATGCCTTTCAGGACTCCTTTGTAAATGTAAACTTAAACTTTGTTATTATTTCTAGAGTATGATAATATATTCTAAAAGCCTCAGAGTACAGGGGAGAAATCTGGTAGTTCTACTTATTTTGATAAGCACTTTTTTCCCCCTCTGAGTAATTTTGTTGACCACTGCATTGCAAGAAATGTTTTAAATATTTGGGTTGTTTATTTGTTTTTATTTTATTTGTATCGGTGTTTTGCTTACTTGTATGTGTATGTACAACACGTACACCTGGTACCTGAGGAGACCAGAAGAGGGTGTTAGATCTCCTGGAATTGGAGTAATAGATGGTTGTGAGCCACCATGTGGGCACTGGGAATTGAACCTGTGTCCTCTGGAAGAGCAGCCAGTGCTCTTAATCACAGAGCCATCTCTCCAGCCCAAGGAATTTCTTTAAAACAAGTAGCAAGTGACTAAAGACCACAGAGTGACCCTGTGAAAGAGTCCCTTGGGAAAGGCCGAGCCATCTTAAATGTGTGTTAGCTATTCCAGTTAAGGATTTTTTACTATTTGGCCAAGGTCCTCAGCTAAATTACCTATGATTCCAAAGGATTAGAAATGGCAGCTGTGCCTTGTTGCCACAGTCCCCAGGATGGCCATGATCTGACTTGGCTACGTGGCACGTGTAGGATCCTAAAACAGCCGCCCGGAGGAGCTGAACTATGAAGCATTGTTGAGGCAACACTCCCGCCATGTGCACACTTGAACATTTTCTCGTTAATTTTTATCACTGCAGCCTGTGGCAGGCTTTCTCAGACTGCCAGCCCCAAAATCATGACACGGAGACTTATTATTAATTATGAATGCTCAGCCTTATCTTAGGCTTGTCCCACCAGCTCTTATACCTTAATTTAACCTGTTTCTCTTCATCTGTGTTTTTGCCTTGGGGCTTTTTACCTCTTTTTATTCTGTATGCCCTACTTTCCTGTTTCCTCCGTGCTGTGGGCTGGCAGCTGCCTGGCTGGCCCCTGGTGTCTTCCTCTCTTTCTCCCTCATTCTCTCCTCGAATGATGCCTAGATTCCTCCTCCTCCTTATTCTTTCTACCTGTCAGCCCCACCTAGCTACTGGCCACTCAGATTTTTATTAGACCAATCAGGAGCCTTAGACAGGCAAGGTAAAACAAATGCAACATACCTTTACACAGTTAAACAAATGTAGCATAAACAAATGCAGCACACCTTTGCATAGTTAGAGAAATATTCCACAACAGTAGTTGACATTGTTTATGTTTGAAATGTTCTAGGTTAGACTTTATCCTAAGCATTTGTTTTTCTTTCTTATGTGGTGTCCTTAAAACAACACCACGACACAAAATGGCAAGGATCCTGTGAGCAGGTAGCTGGGCAGGCGTTGCTTTTGTGTGTCCACTTTGTTTTTTGAAGGGCATTTTACAGGTTAACAAAATGAACATCGACTACATGCTTCTCATAGCTTGGCAGATGATCATAACTTTCCCTCCTAAGCTTTCCTTCCCACTAGAGACTACTGTTCGGACCGGTGGGAAGGGCATGTTAGAAGTCTCATACAAATAAGTTAACAAGCATCTGGGTATTCTCAGTGGCAAAGTCAGAACCTCATTTTCTCAATGGAAAGGAATTACTCTCTGCTTTGGAAGTTTCGATGTCCTTGTGGGGAGGCTGATGGGAAGGAGGCATCCCAATATCAATCTTCCCCACAGGGCCTTTGCTCACTGCTTAGATACAGTGCCCTGTAAACATATAACTTTGAATCCTTGAGCCAAAATCCAAATTGCTCAGCTCCTTTGGGTTTTAGGAGTGAAGGAAATATCTCTTAGGATGTCTCCAACCAACCCACTTCCTGCCAGGCCTTGGTGATTTCAGTTGTGTTTTATCAAATATGAAAACTGACGGGCACACAGGTAGGTAGGAGCTTTCTCTGTAAATTAGTTCTTTAAAAAAAGTCAAAATGTGGCCACTGTCCTGAGGCGGGAACAGTCCTCTGTCCGATCTGTGCTGGTGTGATGAGTGTGGGAGCAGGAAGGGGTTTCTTATGCACGATATACAACAGAAGAGCTTTGGGGGTGTCTGTCAGATAAGCCTCGCTTCAGTACCCTCCACGTGGTTGTAAGACCTGCTGATGGACCGTCTGTTGGCTATCTGTTACAAACTAATGCCTCTCCCTCCTTTTATTCTCTTTTGCTCCCCTCTCCCTCTGCTTGTCTCCACACCGCTGCTCTCACCCCTGCTCCAATCAGCTTGGCTCTCAGGTCAGTACTTTCCGTTTTCCTCTCCCCGCCTCCCCCTTCCCCCTGCCCCGCCCTGCCCCCCCAGCTCCTCCACTCACCGCTTGCCTTTGTTCAAGAAGAAAGATCATTATACCGGTTCACCAAAATAGACGGCATGATGATAGAATGTGGAGCTGGGGAGAACAGCAAGGCAAGCCGCTAAGTGCAGCTTGGTGTGAGAGAGCTCCTCCGCGCCACAGGTGACATCATGACTGACGGGACAGCTCCGACCAAGCCAGTTGGACCCTGTGCTCAATGAATCGCTGTTTTGAAAGATCTATAGAGCTCTCTTAGAGTCACGTTTGAAAATTATTGGAATGTTAGTTACATTGTGTACATACATGTTGCTTCCTGTCACTGTTCCAGTTTCGACTTGTTTCATTTTTTTATTGACTGGACATTATACTTTACGTAGGGTAAAGGATGTAGAAACAAGTGTAAAATTGGATTCATTGTTGACTGTGAACCTGAAGATTAACAAGGAAAGTCGATATTCTGTTTGAAAAATCTATCCTAGCTTTGGATTCTTCTACTGTTAGAGGTCCAAGTCAATACTTTTTTCCCTTTGTCAAGTCGAGGAGTCTATTTTTTTTTAATAATACATGGTAATTTAATGAAATTAGTAATGAAATGCTTAACAGTGATTTCTTTATCATCCAGATGATGGTTTGAATAAAGGATGCTTGTTGTGTGATTTGGGGCTTTGTAGACTTCAGAAATATAGAAGGAAATGAAAAGGCCCGCCCTAAGTTTGTAGTTGGTATAGTAACTCTTTTGAGAGACAAGCTTTATCTAGTTTTTCTCTTTACGCAGGCTCCTCACTCTTCTGTTCTGCCCCCTAAGCCACCAGCCCCATGACCCTATACCAGCAGCAGATAATTTCAAAATGAGGCCTCCTGCTCACATACCAGTATTGTCTCACCACTGGCTCCCAGCCCTGGTGGCTCTTGGGTCCTAAATAGTCACTGTGGATGCCACAAGACCTGCCTGAATGTCATCAGTCCACAGGAAACTCTGGTCTTAAATGCTTCTCTTCAGAGCTTTAATCAGAGTCTGTAGCACAGAGCTATGGCAGTGTAATCTCCAAAGATCCAGTGGCTCCTCTATACCCTGCAGTGAACCAGACCAGCATTCGTATTTGCAGAATTACAGATTTTACAGTGGGAGGTGAGCAGGAGGCTTAGCCACTTGGCATCCAAACCATCCTCCAGGGTTTGGATTCCCTCGCTGAATGAAGCTTCCAGCTTTTCCCCCCGGCCTGCCTCTCTTTCCTTTCTCCCCTTTGCTACCCTTGATCTGCACCTTTAGATATTAAAATAGCCTTTGAGACCAGGCCTCCTTTGCTCTCACCTCGGTCTCTGTGCCTGGGCCTTCTATTTTTCACTCTCACTTTGTATCAGTAACTGTGACTATATACTTAGTTTTTCTCTTATTCCAGTTTTTCTCTTATTCCTAGTGTATGAACATGGGCTGTTGTTTCCAGTATGCTACATTGACAGGTGGCAGGAATTTGAAGTAACTAGTGAAGAGTCAGTAGTGTGTGCTGATTTGCTTGGCAAAATACACCTGCCAAATCTAGTAGATAAAGTCTACAGTCTAAATCGAGGTTCAGACCATTCTAGTAGCATTTGACCTATTGCTTCAAATGAACCTGAAGGAGAAAATGGGCCATCATTGTGATGTTGTCTTTCTAGTGTAGAAAGAATTGGACAGTCCTGAGCTTATGGCAAGGAAGAAGTCTATAGAAACTTGGAAGTCTTTCTTAAGCTATGGCAACCTCTCAGAATAGCTATGCTCTTCCTGCTACTACTTCCAGTTTACCAGTCAAAATAAAATGAAATGTAACAATGGAATGGATTGCAGGATCTTTGGCCCATATGCTGTCTTTGTATGGCTTACCCTTGAGGTGTGTGTGTGTGTGTGTGTGTGTGTGTGTGTGTGTGTGTGTGTGTATGTATGCGTGGTGTGCACATGCCGCGCCCCCCCCCCACATTTGGGTGTATATATACACCTCTCTAAGCTTAGAAGTTTGTGGTCTGCCATCCGTGTTTCCACCTCTTAATCTGAAGTTTGAAATGTTAATAACACTTGGTCTTTTCTATGTGCTCTGAACTCCACGAGAAATTTTCCTCTGCAAAAGCGTTCATAGATTACCTCATTTCCTTTCTAAACTCTTCTGCTTGAGCCCGGGTGGACAGGTATTAGATTTGGGTTTGGTGAAGTGCACATGTCATGTTCTAACCCTGTTTGGGGCTCCACTGCAGTAAGCACATCTTCTGTGCAGAATCTCTTTGCACACTTCGCAGTGGGAACAGGAGAGATTTAGTAGGCTCCTTGAATTATACTCAGGGGCGGGTTTATGTAAGATTTGCTCATTTCTAGCATGTGACTTATGACAGATAAGGTTATTGTGATAAATGCATGCAGGAATTGACTAAAAAAGAAACAATCCTTTGGGATGGAGTTCAAACTCCTGCCAAAGTATCAACCAAATAAAGCCAGAAAGTTCTCCCAGCTTCCAGCTTCCTTTAGATCCTTTCTTAAATATTTCCCTGTTTGGGCCTTAGTGTCCCCTCACAGAGAGGAAGGATTTGCTTTTGGAACAAATCTTATTGGATCTGCCCTGCATATGGGCATCATGTGTTATGCCCATATGAATGTGCTGTGGGTGATGGACATCATGCATCTTCTTGTGAATGGCTTGAGCTGATGGCTGGTACCTGGCAGCAGGCAGAAGTCATTGTTGCAATGTTACTTCAAACATTTCTACCAAAATAAATTATTTGTGATGTTTCTCTCAACTGAGCACCATGCTCTTTCAACCCCTTGTTCTTCCATCAAAAGATGAAGTCACCCCTCCCAGACTTCAGAGGCCTGTTGCTCAAGACATAAAATGAAAACCACCTAGCCCTTTTTTTTTTTTTTTTTTTTTACTGTCCCACAATTCACTGGGGTCAATTCTTTGTTCTATCTCATCCTTAATAACATAGTGAGGACCTACTGTGTGCTAGGCTGGGTTGTATGTGCTGGCATTTTAGAGAGTAGCTGATGAAAGTGGCCTAATATTGAAGAATGATATTCCTCTTCTGAATGCTCATGATGCAGGTTGATAATTACCATAGTAAGAATAATAACAGAAACAGAAAAAAAAAAAAAAAAACAGGAATGGTAGCTATAGATAACAGTCACCACATGCCAGTACTGAAATGATAACATTTGGCATAGTAACCTCTTTTTATTACCGCTTTTAAGGTTGGGACTGTAATCTCTTCCGTTAGAGAAGAAGAAACTGGAGTTGACTAAAGTTGAGTATTTGTCTATCTTAACATAGCCAGTGAGTAAAAGTGTTGGTTTTCTCCCCCAGCATCTATCCTTTCCACTTCCAAGTGAGATCTGCCACTACTCCAGCCAAAGTTACCCATGTACCAGTTCCAAGAAGTCCCTCAGTGTGGAAAGCTGGACAGTTTTGTCCCATGTGCTGCCTCCCAAATGTGGTGTGGAGAGAGTATTTCCCAGGGGCTTTGGGGGAGTGGCCCTGGCTGCTGTGTAGCCAGCCTCTGCCTTCGTGTGAGCTTGGGGGCAGTGACCATTCTGCTCCTGCCACTTGTGGCCTGGTATGGATGTTGCCCTTCCAATGCCTACCCAAGTGTTTCTCCTTCCAGTGGCCCTCACCTGAGCCTGAAGTGTTTTTTCTAGGACCACAGTGTTTTGTCTCACAGAGAAGTTTTCGAATGTGTGCTCTTGAAGGAAGGACCTTCTATTAGTCTGCTCCCCCTTTTCTTGGTCCCTTCCTTCATCCCCATGAGTTCTCAGTTGACTGTTTAGACAGCATGTGTAGCACTAGACTGAAACCCAAAGAAAAGAAATAATTGATTTTTCCATCAAACTAAACATTTGAAAAAAAAAAAAAAAAAAAAAAAAACAGAAGAACATAGACAAAATGGTAGCAGGGGGAATCCCTAGCCAAGCTACTTAGTTTCCTCACTTCCTGTTTCCTTCTCCCTCCCTCCTCTGTGCCTTCTGTTCTTCCCTTTTTTGCTTCTTCCTGGACTGTTCTTGGCAGTCCTTTTTGATGGGAATATAGAAACAAAACACAATTGACCTCTCAGCTCACTGATTCAAAGTCTAGCACTTCCTATAAGGAAGGATTTGGTCCCCAAGAAAAACAACTTATTTCAATGCTAATAACTAGAGAAACTGGGTTTCAGGTGTCTATTCTGAAGGGTTATCCATAGGTCAGAAAATAATTTCTCTCTTTAAAGCCACCTTATACTGATGCTGATGTCTCTAGTGAAGTGTCAGAAAATTTTATGCCCAAGCAAAGCTGGTTGAAAGCCAGAAATCCTCTGAGTTGTCCTTGGGTACACATATTTTACTGGGGATGGAAAAAAAGTTGTTTCCCCTGATTTATAGCTTCTGCAGACATGAAGTAGGATCTATATTTAGAAATGATTTTGAACCTTTGAGATGTAGCCAGGGGTGGGTGCTTGTACCTACCCAGACGGGCTGCAGTGGGACTTGCCATGGCGAATGTTCGCTGAGCCAGCTCTGATTTATGGAACCAAGGACTTTTCTGCTCCATGGTGTTTTCAGGTTTTAGCTCTTGCCGGAGCTGCTATCCCAGCATTCTTTCTGGGCTCTCAAACACACTGAAGATGGAGGGGACACAAGTGATGTAGTAGCTGAGACCTTTTGCTGTTCCTTTTGTTTCTGGGAGGAAGTGAAGCCATTCCTTAAGGCGCAGATCTGATAGAGAGGTAGCAATGGCAAAGGTCCATTCCAGGAAGCCTTCCCCAGGTCCCGTCCACAGTGAGAGATGCCACATTAGCAGAGCTCTTTGCTGCTTCCTCCCCCCAGCCTTTCCCCCATTCTTCCTCCTCCTCTGAGCATTTGCTTGGTGCCACCATATGGATGAATATCGGCAAATAGTAAATCTCTCAAGATGAGTTAGCCTTTCCTATAAATGTGGAGATGGAGAAGGAATTTTAAAAATTGGTTTCTCGGTATTATTATAAATCACTTTCTAGAAAAAATAATATCATATTTCCTTTATACAGCCTCCCTTATGAAATGTGAATTCTATCACTTCATTACCCACAATGCTGGCTCAAGTTGTAGGGAAACCTGACGACCTAGGGACTGGATGTTTCTTCCGTATTCAGTGAGGGGCTTGGAATTTCTGTCCTGTGTCCTGTCAGAGCCTCCGCGAAGCCACTGGTATTGTGAACCAGTTTAAAAGTGAAAGGATGTTGCACGTCTGCCTCTGAAGAAAATAATTTGTCATTTTTTATATATAACAAAGGTTTTGGAAGTTTCCTTTGGGGGAGATTGTGATGGTTTTACTATCTTCTAATATTCCATAGATGAAATGGACTGTAATTTCAGCAAGCCTGATAGGGAGGATGGGAAACCAGAACCCAGTGGGTTTTTCACTTGGGACAACTGTTTTACTAGAGATAGAAAACTTCCCAGCCCCTGGAAACGCAGTCCATTCTGGAGACTGGTTTTCATAGTAAAACTTGAGTTTTAAAAACTATAGAGAGGACTTGGAAATGGAAACGAATTTCCCTTGGAGTCTCTGGCTGCTTTTTTCAGCCCAAGAATAATGAGGTGGGGCCTGTGCTTTAATGCTGGTTTCCTGGGCTTTGGTGGCTGGCAACCTGCTTAGCATAAGCATGGCTCCTTTGGGTGTACAAAGAGCTGTACGCACAGTTGCTTATGCTTAAGATAGTTCTCTTCAAGGATGGGGGCGAGTGTGATTACCACAGTGCTTTGAAGTAATGAATTACTTTGCATGAGGCTCCAGTTTGTAACTGGAAAGACACAATGCAAATACTTTGATATGGGGTGGGGCAGAATTTCACGCAGAGAACTGCTTTGCAAATCGGCATTTCAGGTCTTGGGGAAGCCTTGTTGGAAGGCACTGGCAAGACAATCGCCACCTCGTGCAAATGGGAGCATTCCTAGCGGGATAGGCACTCCTGGCCTTTGGCGTTGGTCACTGGGATGTTCTTGTGGCTGAACTGGGGTGTGTGAGCTGAAGTGGAAGAGAGAGGTTTTAAATTTAACTTCAGAGCCCCTGCTATTTAATCATTTGTCAGTTTGATGGTTCCAAGGACAGCATGCTGGTTGCGCACAGATAATTACTGTGCAGAGAATGAGTTGGTCTTAGTAATTGCTAGCTGGAGAATCTCCTGATAACCTGCAATAAATGGGTCTTGGTGAGAAACACTCACTGGGTAATTGGCAGATAGGTACCCTATCACTCTGCTAAGTGTGGGTACTCTTGCACCATCTAAGCATGCTAAGTAGGGACCCTTTAGGGATTCCTGGCCAGATAAAGAATCATGGCACTTGGGTTTCATGTGTGTCTATCCTAAGCCAGGCATTATGTCATATTAATATTTCATTCCTAAGTTTTTTACATTGTTATCTCTTGTTAGAAAAGAGACAGACTACATTCCAAAAATTAGTGTCATCATTGATTTAGTATATGTGACAAGGCATATCATATCCAAGTCTCTTTATGTGTAAAACAGAGACATCTATGTTATGGCTCATCCCTCACAGGCCCGGGGTCATGATTCTCACTGAACATGGAGCACAGCCCAGGCTCAGAGAGACATGTAAAGGATAGTGATTTTAGTTGTGGTTTGGCTGTGATAAAGATTTCATGCCAGCAGTAACAGGTGAGAACAGGGAGTTCAAGAGAGAAGAGATGACCCCACCCAGATGGCTGACATTGTTTCTCTAGTCAGAAAACTGGGTGACTGCAGTTGTCTTCAGGCTCCTCACTAGGCCACTGAGAGGTTGACTTTTCAACAGAAATGTTGAAAACATAGCCAGAGAAGATAAAAATTCATCTGATGTTTAAGACAGCAATCTTAAATGTGTACATGAAAGAATTCATTCAGTATTTATTTGTCTCATATAGGTACACATTTTAAAATTTTTGGAACCGCTTAGACAGAATTAAGCTACTGCCTTTCTGTGTTCATGAAGTAAAAGATCTGATTTTTTTTTTTCTTTTTAGAGGCTCGGTCCCAGATTCAGGGTATTTCTCCATCTATGTGTTTCCTGTAGTTTTATGTTATAAACATTTATCAGACAGTAATTGAATATCAGCTTTGAGGCAGGCACTTTGTCATAACTAAGACTGCCCATAGAAAATGCATCCTGAGACACAGAAGCAGAGTGATAGTATCTTATATAATATATAATGATTATATATAACAGTCATTATATATAGTACTTATGAAAATGAGGTAATACTTATTGTTTTGGCGTTTTCCCCTTCATAAATATATTTGAGATCTCCCCTATCTGAACACAAAATAGTTTTTCCTTTTCCGTTTGTATACTATTTCATTGTGCTAGATGCCTTCTAAAAACCTTCTAGGTAGGTCATGTCCTTTTTTTCCTGCATAGTTGCAATTGATAACTATGAAAAGGTGCTATGTGCTATGTATATGAATGGATGGATTTGTAGGTTAAGCTCCTGGATGTGAAGTTGCTGGGACAATCCATTTGCCATCTTGCTGGACTTTGCCAGTTGCTCTCTACATTGGCATTTGTCTGTCAAGCGACCGAGAGTGCATGTTTCTAACACTTCTGTGGTATTACCAGGACAATCAAAAATGGCATTGAAGTTTAGTGTTGACTTCTTTTGGTCTAACTGTGAGTGCCAATGGACATCCTGGAGTATATTTATACTTCCCACATAGTATTCAGTTTCCTATCTTTTTCATATGGATTTGTAGGAGGAGTTCTTTGCATGTTGGGGAAATTCATCCTTGGTCTGAGTTTTAAATGTTCATTCCTTTTTATTTGTGTAATTACTGTTGGCTTTACTAATGGAGAAGCATTTTAGAAACTGTGCTTACTTTTATCATATTAAGTCTTACTAATGTTGCCTAAATTTTTTGTCATTAGAATTCTATATACTAAAAGACTGTAAGGACAATTGTCTGTGGCCTCCTTCAGTGTTTTAATACCTTCCTCAGTCTGTTCCAGCTCTTATAACAAAATAGCATCAGCTGATTAGCTTATAATTAACAGAAAGTTATTTGTTAACTGCTCTGGAGGTTGGCAAAGGTCAGAGTGCTATCAGTGTACTGAGGTCCTGCTGTTAACCCGTACACGGGACCTTCTTACTGTGTCTTTACAATGTAGTAGGGACAAACACATTTCCTTTGGTCTCTTTTATAGGGGCATTAATCCCATTCATCACTTCCAAAAGGCCCCATTTCATAATCATATCACCTTGTGGGCTCCGATTTCAACATATGCATTTTTGAGAGGATACGAACATTCCTTTAGTATTTTTATGGTTTGACTTTCTGAATTTAAGCCTTTGAACCATCTGGAATTTATCTTAGTGTAAGGCTTGAAGTATGGATAGAACTTCATTTTTTTCCTAGGTCAAGTGAAGTTTAAATGTCACTTCCTCCATTGGCTGTTTGCTGGAGCCCAGCCAGCCCAGGTTAGGACTGTACAGTACATTCTTGAAGCTTCCCACTGGAACACAGAACATGCACTTACCACTTGCTTGATGTCTGTTCACTCTATCTGGAAAGGCCTTATCTTCTCCAAGCAGTGCCTGCAAACAGTGGACGCTCCATAAATATTACAGTACAAACACTATGGGAGTTGTGAAGCAGTTAAACTATGCAGAGGCCGAAATTTGGGTATTGGAAGTGTGCACAGAGTGCAGTGTGAGGCACGAGGCAGTGAGAGAGGGAGTAGTGTGGAAGATTCTGTAGTTCTTTCTATACACAGCAGTGTGATGCTCCATGTTCACAGGAACCTTGGATCCTGGCTGACTTCTCCCTGCTCTTCTCCGAGATCCAGCAAGAAATTCATGCTCCCTGTTTTTTTTTTTTTTTTTTGAGAATCCTAGCTTCTCAGCTTCCCCTGACTTCCATAAACCCTACCTGTGGACAGTTCATGCCTGGCTGGTGCAGGAGATGGGAACAGGAATAGAAAGCATGGTAGGAAGCCACTAAGAACAGAGAAGTTTAGCCAGTCTGCTTTCTAATGCTTTGTGGAAGCTAAGCAGCCTCACCTAGTAGGTGGATTAGAATGGCAGACTGAAACTTGGCCTTGTATGTGGCAAAGGGTGGCTGGATCTATGAGTGCTGCGAGCATTCGGGGGGGGGGGGGAGCTCAGGGAAGTTTCAGAGAGTGAGATGGTATTTGCTCAGGACTAGAAATATGCAAGTGATTTTACCAGATGGGGTAGTAGGTGAGAAGCTTGAGAAAAAAGCAAGAAAGTGGGAAATATTCAAGGCATGCTCGAAAGAGAGGGTGGGTCTGCCACTGGCGCCCTGGAGTAGATGGAAAAATGTACAAGAAGGATCAAACAAGACAGTGGATACTTTGCATGCTCAGCGGAGAGGTTATGGACTTTCTGAGTGTAGGAAGTGATATTCAGGAGTCTTCTGAGGGCTGTTAGCCCTGGGACTCTCCATGATGGAAGTCATGAAAAAGAACGAGGGTGGAAGGGAGATTGATGTTGAAACAGGGTATGCACAGGAGGGCACAGAGCAGGAGCTACGGTGATAATGAAGACATACTTTCTGTAGAAAGGATTTATGTTTTGTTTCTCATGTACGTGAGAATCTTGCTTTCATGCATGTCTGTGCACCATGTGTGTGCCTGGTTTCCATGAAAACCAGAATAGTATATCAGATCCTGTGTAGGATGTGGGTGCTGAGACTTGAACCCTGGGACCTCTGGAAGAGCAGCCAGTGCTCTCGACTGCTGAGCCAGCTCTCTCTTTTAAAGGACAACAACTAGCAAAGTCACCCAAATTTTGCTTTAGGCTTCCCATGTTTTTGGAAGAATAAGTCATTTCTCAATAAGAACTGTGATACAGGAAAACAAACAAGCATTATAACACTGTTGTATAACCATAAAGGGATGATAGCACACCTATGCTTCAGCAGCCGGTAGTTGCTGCTCTGCTGCCATAGCAACGAAAATTAGGGAAGACTTCATTGAGTACTTCTTTGGTGCCAGGCACAGTGTTCTGCATTCTGCAAGGCTTATCTCTTTCTTCCCTCATAGCAATGGCAAGATGAGAGATGACGTCATCAGACTTGTTTTTGCAACTAGCAAGCCAAAGCTCAGGATTCAAAGTAACTGTCTCACTCTGACCAGCCACCAGCTGTGGAACGGTGTTCACACACAGCCATTTTGATCCCAGAGCCAGCATCTAACCACCATGTCCTACCCCACAGCAAGACTTTCTGTGTCAGTATGAATTGGTTTGGCCCAAGCACCCCAAGAACCATAGGGACTTCCCTAATGTGCTTCTTTTGGGGTGGAAATCTGTTTCTGTAACACAGAGGATTCTGAGCGTCGATGAAAGCGTCTCATAATGGAAGCCGAGAAGCTGTTTGTGTTGGCACCTCCAGCAGTCTTCTTTGAGCTGTGGGTCTGGTCCTTACCCTCGCCTGAGCAGGAATGTGAAATTCCTCTTTCTGAAGTGAGTGTGAATGGGCCTGCCGAGTGGCCTCCGTGGAGGCAGCCTCTTTGCCGAAGGCAGTCATCAGCTCTGGACCCGCTTCAAGATTCATGAACGGCTGAGATGGGGAAGACCTTGGGCTATCCATCCTCCTGCTTGCTTAAGATGGTTCCCGGCGGGGATTCTGGGGAGGCAGCCAAGAGAAAAGATGTATTTCTAGGAGGGGTTTTCGGCTTCTTCCAGGAATCATTTTTGGGACAGTTCTACATGGCCCCACACAGTGTGATCAGAGAATCCCTGTAGCATAAAACGCTGAAAAGAATTGGAGGCCTCTGGTGTGATATATGATGATTTTCCTTTGGGGAAACAAAACAAAGTAAAAACAAAACAACTTTGGGGGAGAGCTAGCCTTTCTGCAGCGCGACGATGTCTGAGTCTGCCTTGATCTGGCCTGACTCATGTGGGAGGGCTGGCCGTGCGAAGTGAGGGGCAGTGATCACACCGGGAAGTCGCTTGGTCCTTGTCTTTGCCGTAGGTCAGAGGGTAGGTATCCTGGCATCAGAATGTATGCTCTTTCTCCTACAGAGCTCGGGCCTTTTGTTTTGTTTTGTTTTTAAACTTTTAAACTTTAAACTTTGAAGCTTTAATGACTTCGTCTGTTGCCTGATGGAAAGGGTCTGTGCTGGCTTCTCCCATCCGGGCTGCCAGGGAGAGTGGGAGGTCTCTGTGGCCTGCTGTTTGTCAGCCGGCTTGCTTTGCCTCCTCTTCCCCCACAGACATTCTCTTTCCTGCAGTCTTTGAAGATGTTTGGGGCAGAGCGAGTAACTTCACTGTGCTCTGCGGCGGCACGTCCTTACTGTTAGCTGCTGTTTGTAGGCTGTTTTCGGGAGCCAGTAACTAAGTCCTGTAATGTTTAAACACATGTGACTTTGTCAAGACCTTATCGTCAAATATAATTGGACCCCATTTTCAGAGGTAATTTTGTAAAAAGATAATTCTAAGTGCCTTTCTTGGAAAACTTTGCTACCATGCATTTGTGTCCTTTCCCTGGGCCAGGCACGCTCTATGTAATGTTTTTGTTTTTTAGGTTCCTAATCACCGTAACAACCCCATAGAAAGTATTTAATTTGCAGTGGATAAATGAATACATTGAGGCTTACTGAGGCTATTGATAATCTATTCAAGGTCACTCTTGATTTGAACTCTGTCTACGAGCAAGAGGCCTGAGCATCCAGACACACTAGGTTGCTCTCTGTGTCATGCTGCTTTGTCATGAAGGTCCATTGGATTGGAATGGGAAGCTTCTAGGAGGCTACTGAAGCATGTTCTGGGTGTGTCTGTAATCAAGTTTCTGGAGAGGGAAACCCGTCCCCTTCCATGGACTGACCAGAGTGAAAATGAGAGGACTGCAAAGACATCAACACAGGCAGACCTCACTGCTTCCTGGCTGCTCTGTGGTGAGCTGCCCTGTCCTACCAAGTCCTGCCCACTGTGATGGACAGAAGCCTGGAAAACAGTGGTTCTCAACTTGTGGATCATGACCCCAACTATCGAAAAACACAGATATTTATATTAGCATTTATAACAGTAGCAAAATTACAGTTAGGAAGCAGTAATGAAATAATTTAATGGTTGGGGGTCACCACAACATGAGGAACTGTATTAAAGGGTCGCAGCGTTAGGAAGGGTGAGAACCACTGATCTAGAGTCATAGCCTATCTTTAACCTATGTAAAGTCAAGGAGAGTACTCAATGCAGAGAAGTTCCTGTGGTCCTCCTCTTCAATTGGCTAGACTACAAACAAGTCCCCCACCTGGCATATGAAGGTTTTCATAGTCAGTCCTTCTTTGGCTCTGAGTTGATTTCAAGTCTCATCTTCAATTCATGGAAGGCACAAAGCTCTTTCTTGTTTTAGATTTGCTTAAATTAAAAAGTGTGTGTGTGTGTGTGTATGTGTGTGTGTGTGTTTAAGTGTGGTGCATGTTTGTGTCCAGGTATGAGTGCACATAAGGAAACGAGGAGAACATTAGGTGCCCTGCTCTATCAGTCTTGGAAATATCACCTTTTTTTTAAAAAAAAAAAAATTAAGACTGGGTCTCACTATGTTGCCTAGGCTGGTCTAGAGCTTACTATGTATCTCTGAGTGGTCTCAAACTCTGGACCCTTTTGCCTCTGTCTCTCTCCTGGGTGCTGATAACACAGGCATGGAGCATGACATCTTCCTTAGTCCTTTTTTCTAGATGGTCTTTGTCTCTACTGAATTTCCTTCCATTTTCTACGCTTGCTAGCCATTGCTTGTCTTTCTACATTGAAACGTGCATTTCCAAACCTAAATGCTAAATGACCTACATGCTCTTTTTCTTCTCATTGCCTGTTCATCATTGAATCCCCACTTTGGATATTACCATCTGGTAGACAAGAGGCAGGGGTTGGTTCCTCTCACATTCTGATGCACTTAATGGTCCTGTAGGAAGCACCTCCTTATATTTCCTGCCTCCATGCTTCCTTTTATTAAACATTGAATTGTCTAATGATACCACACCCTCTTCAGCTTTGTATTCTTAGTGCTCTGTAAATATTTGTTGACACATGTGTACACAGGTGAGTAGGTGGAGGAAAGCTGGAAAACTAAGCCCTTTGGCACCAGGAAACCAGATGAGAGCTACTTCACCATCACGCAGTAAGATGGTAGTTAAAGGGGCTACTTTGGTAGAAATATTTTATTTAAATGACATGGCAGAGAATAGTGATCCTCTGTGTGTGGCATGGGAGGAAGAAGGGGTTTAGCCTTCCTCACTCCTAATCTAGGGTGACTGATGGAGATAAGGTATAGAAGGGGGAAGTGATTCTGGCTCTGGAGATGGGGCAGTGGAGATTTAGTTTGGAGTATATTAAGATGTGTGTGGGATATCCAGGCAGAATTATTCAATAAATGTTTGAAAATTCCAGAAATACACAGATCCTCATTTCTCCAGAGGGTGATCTCAGGTTCCTTCCAGCATCTTCTCTCCTAACATCGTCATCTCCTGACATCCTTCTTCTCCATGCCACAGACTGTGTTCCTGACAGGCTTGATACCCAAGGCAGATTGTAAATCTTATAGACTTGTGCTGTGTCGTTTTAAAGGGGGTTTGTGCTTATGTTTACACCATGCCTGAAATATTTCTAGAAAGATTAATGAAAACTCCTCCTTAGTGGGAGTGATTCCTGGGGTAGCTTGAGAGGCTATATAACTTCTGTTTTATTTTGAGTATGTATGATTTTAAAAAGTTCCAGTGCATAGAATACAAAATGAACCCTTTAAAAGTAGGTGTTCATACACTCACAAGGTTGTGCAGCCATCACTACTATCTAATTGTGGAATTAAAATTTTATCACCAGAAAAGAACTCCGTCCACATTGAGCAGCACCCCCACCCCATCCGCCCCTCACACCCTTATTCATTCCTCTTGTTCTCCAGCCTCTGCTGGCTAGTATGCTGTCTCTCTGGGTTTGTGTGTTTGGACGTTTCATAGACTCAGAATTACATGTATGAAGTGTTTCTTGATTGGCTTTTCATGTGTGAGTACTTGATTCTTTTTTATTGATGGATGATGTTCCATTGTATGAGACCCCACATTTTGTGCATCTGTTCATTTGATCAGCTTTTGGGCTGTCTCCTTCTTTTAGCTGCTATGAAAACAGTAGCTTGGGAATCTTATATCCACTGGGGTGGAAGAGTGGGGTTCCTCTGTCCACTTTTATCTAAGGATAAAAGTGTTATCCTTATTCACTTTTGAGGAAGAGCAAATTAGTTTCCAAAATGTTGTTCCTGTTTTGTGTCTGCATCAGAACACACAATTATTATGAATTCACCCCAGTTTCACCCAAATGTGTTGTTATCCATCTTTTTGATCAAAGCAATCCCAATGACTATGCAGTGGTTTTGATCTGCTTTCTCTAATGACTAGTGATATGGAATGTACTTGTATGGTCTCATTGGACATTTGTATTTCTTCTTGAAAAAAAAAGTATTTTAAAATCATTTGTTCATGCTTAATTAGATTATTTACTTTTCTTTTTGTTGAATTGTATTCTTTATGTGTTATGGATACTAGACCCTTATTCATATTTTACTTTTTCCTGTATACTGGCAATAAATACTTGTCTTTAATGTGTTCTGTTAAAAAATTCTGTCTCATACATAATAGTATTTTAATGAAGGCCAAAGTTTAAAAATCATATTCTTAGGGATTTTGTACTATTATAAATAAATATGTTGCTTATAAATAGTTGATGGCTCTATCTTGACACTGATTTTTGTGGGTGTGATAAGGTAGTGATATAGCAGTTTACCAAGTACCAAGCCCCTAAATAATGCACTCACACATGTAGTCACTCATATGAAGTAAATGCTTTTGAAGTAAATGCTTACTATCTTTTGGTGATCTCTTCCCTGTCTTTGAAATGGACCCTGACCTTGAATGTTCCCTTAGCTGTTTTTGTCTACTGACATAACTGAACTTCAGACTGAGCCACTTCCAGCCAGATAACTTGCCCATTTAAATGTGCTGGGTATGGCCTCATTTTATAGTGCTATAAATGAAATTTAAAGAGCCTCTCCAGAGAGCTGGGATTACCATTTTTTCTTTAGTTGTTGGCCAAGCTAATAAATATTTTTAGCAGTTCTGTCATCAAATGTCGTATAAAATTAGATCTAGTGATCACACCTAGGGGAGGATCCTAAGTACCACAGCCTTCTGTGTGCCCCTGGGTGAGAGTGATCCACCTGATGACTAGACCTTGGAGGATCCTAAGTACCATAGTCCTCTGTGTGCCCCTGGGTGAGAGTGATCCACCTGATGACTAGACCTTGGAGGATCCTAAGTATCACAGCCTTCTGTGTGCCCCTGGGTGAGGATGATCCACCTGATGACTAGACCTTGGAGGATCCTAAGTATCACAGCCTTCTGCGTGCCCCTGGGTGAGAGTGATCCACCTGATGACTAGACCTTGGAGAATCCTAAGTTCCACAGCCTTCTGTGTGTCCCTGAGAGAGGGTGATCCACCTGATGACTAGACCTTGGAGTTATCAGAAGCAGAGCTGAAGTCTCCTCCCCGAGGGGTAGGTGATGGTACTTTTGGCAAGGTGGCTCCCTGCAGATAAGCTAGCTGCTCAGAGACCCTAGCTTAGAGCTGCCAGGCCCAGGAATGATGTTTTTCTCTATCCTGCAGACACTGTCTGTGATGGATTCTAACCAGCCTCTCCTTTCATATGTAAACACTGGAGAAAGAACCTGTCTATCTCTGTTTTCTGACTGCTGGCTTTCCAGTCATCCAGCTTTTCTGCCTCCCCAGCCTACCGTCTTGGGTTCTCTAGCACATGCTCTTTCTTTTTAAATGTCTCCATTAAAGCTCAAGACTTTTCTCAAAATTTTGACAGCCAGTAATTCATAGAGGGAAAACGAATTAAGTCCATTTTAGCTTAGTCCTCGGTAAAGGGGTTGTTTAGAAGTGATAGCTGCGGGCTCTTAGGACAGGACAGCTACTTAGCTTTCAGGACTGGCAAGAGAGGGATGAAAAGTAATGAGCTAACCTGCTAAGAATTTGGACGTTTTAATCATTCAAGTCTGGGTATACTTTGTCTCAATTTATACTGAGTGGGGAAATAGTTATCTTGATAAGTGTGGGTTTATCTCACCCCACCTCTTAGGGGCTGCCTGGATTCAGAGTAGAATGGACTTCTTTATGTAGCAACGGCAATGGACGTGCTTTGTATGAGCAAGAAAAAGAAAACTTTTTTCAAAATTCTTATCAGCAAAGAGCATTACCAAGAAATCCAATAGGGTAGTGATGACATTCAATTTTATTTGTATCAGGAATGCACAGATGGCTGGAGTTAGCAGCTATTCATTTTTAGCACATACTTCTCATTATTATTAGTGGGAATTACACTGACCCATCAAAGGGGGAAATATAGGAGAGTCTGTAGTGTCAAATAAACGTGCATCATTCTTGTGCAAAGGTCACGCGCTTTGACCAGTTGCTTTCTGTGATTGTAACTTTCTTTAGTTAATTTATTCTTCTTGCTGAATTTGTCTGGATATTTTTAATGGCCTGAGGAGAAGCATTTCAGCAAACGGCACAGGTCTAAAGCTTGTAATTAGTCATTGCTGCTTATGGGTTCACATGTGAATAGCTCAATCAAGATGTGTTTTCATAGAAAAGTTCCCTTGATTAATTGCCCAGGAAATGCTCCTGGTTCACAGAGCTCTGTGATTCTCTATCATAGAATATTCCACTCCCAACAGTTCAGTTGCCTAGATGATGATGATGGTTATTATTGGGCTCTCATGTTCTTAGGTGTTGCCAGGACTTTTCCTTTAAAAAATTTTATCTACACAGCCATAAAGGATGTAGATGCAAATGGTCCAGGAAGCTATAATCATTATCATCACACTTCCATGTGAGAATGCAAAAGAAAGGGAGGGGAAGCGGGGAGAGAGGGAAGAGTAACCTTCTTTTTCTAAAAGACCCATATTTAGATGTAATATTTTTTAAAGTAAGCATTCATGGCTGAAGCTATTCTTCCAGAGGATCTGGGTTCAAGTCCCAACATCCACATGGCATCCAATAACCACCTGTAACTTCTGTTCCAGGGGATTTGGTGGCCTTTTCTGGTGTCCTTGTGTACCAGACACACATGGTACCCAGGCATACATGCAGGCAAAACCTCTATACACAAAATAAAAATTTAAAAAACATTCAAATTATCTCATTAAAAATAAAAGCAATGCAGGCCTTGAGTTCTGAAAGCTTTAGGGATGTTGCTCCTTATTTTTCACGCCAATTGGTGTTATTTCTGCTTTGGTAGAATACCATAAACCATTTTGTATTGAGAAGAAGTTTATTTCTCGCAGTTGAGAAGTCGAGGTGCCAACATCTGTTATAATGAAGGTCTTCTTGCTGTGTCATCTAATGGCTAAAGACAGAAGGGCAAGAGGGAGCAAGAATCCTTTTAGTGCAGATCCTCTCCGGAGCTAACAGCATTCACCCCCTTAGAAGACTGGGACCCATGGGCATAACGTCTTATGTTTTGCTTCACCTCCTGAGGCTGGAGATAGTGTTAACACATGGACTTTAGGACTACGTACAAACCATGGTCTAGAGAATGCTGCTCTCCTCGTGGCCAGGGTTTCAGTTACATTGGTTTTTATAGAGGTTTTTCATTCATCAATTGAGAAACAGGGAAATCCTTCTTGTTTTCTAATTTGTTTGAAGCATGACTTTTAATTTTGTAGCATGCAAGAAGGAATGAGATTTACGTCAGCAAGTGGATCTGCAATGGGACATGTGAGACTGGGCTGCTGTGAGAGCAAGAGACTCGCTTTTTCCAAAGGAGTTCTTCTTTACTGCTTTATCTGAAATCTTGGGTATTTATATTCTTTTCATAATTAATATCGAGAGTATTTTTACAAGAATAAAATTGAAGCATGCCTTATTGCTTCTGGCATAGCAAAAGCTGTAGATACGATCTGACTTATAGTTGTTTCTCATTTCTGATGAGGCTACAGCTGTGGTGAATAATCCCTTTCCTATAGGAAACCTGCATCACTTGAATCATCTCCCAAGCCCCAGCTGCTCACTGGTTAAATGGTTTCTTCAATGTCGTATAAGGCCTGCTCAGCTTATCTTCACAGAGCCCCAGATGGGTTTTAGTGCATATGGAACAGGCAGAGACTTGGCCTTCATGAGCATTGTTTAGGGTTATATGAGAGAGAGAAACTGGAAAGAGACCGTGAAACCCACACATACGTGTTCTGCGTTGCAGGGGATGGGTATGTGATGCGCATGCACTTAGAGCAGGTGCTAGAGGGTGTCAGTGGCAGCTTCAGAGAAACACTTTCACAGCTAAACAATGGGCCTTCCCCCCATTTCAATGGAGGCAGTTAGCCTGGCTAGTGAAGACGGCAGGAAATGAGTGGGGGACAGAAAGCAGAGAAGGACAAAGGAAGCAGGGAAAATTGCATGAGTTTTGGAGTGCAGCAGATTGACATGGATTCTACCAAGAAGCAACATCTAAATGAGTTGTTATCTTAGCAGCATCATTCTGGTTTGAACAGTTATGTAGCACATAATGGAATGTTGACCAATGCTGGACTTCACACCTCATGGTATATACACTGTAGCTTATGTGCATATAATTGCCTATAGAGTATATGTGTGGGGTTTTAGATATGGTGTATGCATAATGACAAAATATATAAAGTGCATTTCTCAGGACATCTCTCCATCATTCAGCAATGCATAACTACAATAGCCATGCCATAAGGTAGTTGTAGGGATCAAACAGGATGTTGTGTGTATTACACTGATTGCCTAATCCTAAAACACACAAGTTAAAATACTGCATGCCTTCTTGTTTATCAGGCTGAGTTGCAGTTCCTGGTGGCTGCTCTGTGGTTTTAGACAATTAACATTTTGGTCACCGCCTTATGCCTATGAGCTCTAGAAGCCCTGCCATCTGGGCGGAAACTGGAAAGAGCATGGGAAATTGGGGGAAGTTAATGTCATATGAGAGAGAGCCTGTGATGGCTCTTGCATGGAAAATTATGTCCTATGAAGTGATGGTTTTATTTAGGAAAACGAAAGCATGTTGGGGAGTGATGATGTGTGTTATGTATATTCATCAGGAGACACAGATGGGTTCCTAGGAAGGCTGGGAGAGCGGTGTTCTCTGTTCTTTAGAATCTTCATAAAACAATGGCGGCCTGGACCAGCCTTCAGAGTTTTCTGGTTGTTTTGGTCCAAGTATATCCCGTGGTTTGATGGAGGACTTGTTTCCATAGAAGCATCTGGGACAGTAGGAATGCATCAGTCCACACAAGGGGCAGGTAGACTGAGAGCTAGCTGCCTGGGTCTATCTTATGATGGGGGGTGAATGGTTATAATTTACATTGCAGAGTACAAGCCTGATCCATGAACTTAAGACAGAAAATGTGGCATCCCATGTCATTATTGCTTTCACAGAAGTTTAGAGACCACACAGCCTCTCCTAGGATCCTTCACTCACCGTGTCTGTCCCTTTGCCTCCTTTGAGGTCCCAGATATTAACATATATCTGAGGTACTTGAAAACTTGAGATAGCCATCTTCATAGCACAGTGTGAGTCTTGGGGTGCAGGACTGAGAAGGTAGGGACCTTCTTTCCAGCAGCTTTGTCTAACAGGTATCAGTGATCAAGGGTAGTTATCTACCACCCCAAGGCCAACCAGCCCAGATGTGAGGAGGGCAGAAGATATTATTATCCTTTTCTTTATCATTAAAATTACTGTAAGGTAGCATTTATGAACCCCACTGAATCATACCTTTTGTGCATGAGCTTGTTTATTTCTCCTTTAATTAGACACTGCATGACTACCTATATCCTGTCTCACAGCTAACATATTTATAAAGGAGAAATTAATTTGCTTGTCCCAGCTTCTTCAACGAAGCAGTCGCCAATCTGAGATGTGAACACACATCTGCAGCCTCCAAGTCACTGTCCCCTCACTGTCTATTTGACCGGTCTCAGAGGCTTATTTCTAGCCTCGAGCTCTCAGAGTCATGCGAACCCTGCCGTTTCATCCTAGCAGAAGCAAGGCATATGCTACATCCAAGCAGAACCTGTCCTGGTGAGGGCTGTGCTTTCTTAACGAAAGGCTGAAAGGTAACGATGTCCAAATTCTTGGAGTACTGATTGTATTCCTCACCATTGTGACCAAATACAGGACAAGAGCAACTTAAGGAAGGAAGGATTTATTTTGGCTCATGAGTCGAGGGGATACAGTCCATCATGGTGGAGAATGCAGGATGGGGGAGACTCATGATGCCACTGAGAATCCTCATCTCGTACCTCAGCAGAAGAGAAAGCAGGGAGAGGCAATGCTAGCATCCAGCTTGCTCTCTCACCTTCCCTTTTAAGCATCTGGGACCTACCTCAGCCTATGGGGCAGGTCTTCTCTCCTTAGTCAATCTTGTCTGGAACTGCCTTCACAGACACATTCAAAGATGTGTCTCCCAGCACCCTGGGTGTCTCTAATCTAGTCAAGCTGATAGAAGTAACCATCACTGGGTTAGTAACAAGTTACTGGACTACATCAGATGGGGCTGCTTGCTTGGATGTTAAACAAAGGGAACACATTCGAAGTCCTTCCGATTGATGAACCCTGGGAATTGGCAAATCCCCAGCTTGCTTGGCAATCCCTGAAGGCCTGAAGGTCTTGATTATAGCAGCCAAATAAAAGTGTGCATGCAAGGAGTCCTGTGAGCGGCTGTCTCCTCATGTGTAGTGAGAAACTGCATACGCTTGTTCTCTTGCTTCTAGCCAGGGCCTAACAAGTCTTGGTTGTGATTTCATGCTGATTTTTTTCAAGAGTATCCTTAAGAACTACTTATTTATTTATTGATATATGTGTACACGAATCATAGGTAGTGCATATGAAAGCGAGAGAACAACTTTTGCAGTAGGTTCTTTTTCCTTCCACCTCTATCTGGGTTCCAGAAATGGAACTCGGGTCATCAAGCTTGTGTAGTAAGAAAACCACTGAGCTATATTGCCAGTCCAAGAATACCTTTAATGGTCACTTATGCGTTACGTTCTCTGCTTTTAATATAAATTCATAATCTGCAGATGAAATGTGATTTCCTGGAATCTTGCTCAGTTAAAATTGGAAAGGTATTTAAGGTATAAAGATTTAAAGAAAAGTTTAAGTGGACAACACTGTTGATGGGAGATGGGACAAGGTATGGAGTGAGAACATTGGCAAGTTCAGGAAACTGACTAAAGACTGGCTTTTCATCCTTGATACCTCAGCTGACTCTGGGAGAAAACGCTGTTTGGGTCAGACATTGTGTCCTGTCTCACTTTGGAGCGTCACAGTAGTCTACAACATTAAACATTCTGAGGAATCCCATGGCAGTGTTAAGCAAACCCTGTTTGTGTCTGTGCTCTCAGGACTTGTGGGGACTCAGCCCTTCTCTTTCCTCTCAACACTCTTGATTCTAGTTATGAACAGATCTTGAACTAGTGCTCCTAGGAGGCTGCCTGGAAAGCATGAGTTAGGACAAGCATGGAACTCTGAAACAGTGACGTCGCGGTGACATTTGGAAGTGGTTGGCCATGTGAGGCAGTCTCTGAGGAAGTGGTGTTTTACATATTCGCATCGGACCAAGAGAAGAAGTTTGAGTTATGTGAAGAAGAGCGGAAAGAACAGACATTTATTTTGTAGTGTGTTGCCATGGGGATAAATGCTTGGGAAAGCATAAAGATGCATAAATTACTGTAATTCCTTCCCAGCCACCACTTAGGCCTTTAAGATTCTTTAGGCTGTATTGATGAAAATGGTTTGGAAGAAGTTTAGAACAATGCCAAATTAATTCTTGAGTAGACACTGAGGCAAGCAGTTCCTAAGAATTGTTTAAAAGTAACAGTAAAAAGATTACAAAACTTTTCAAAGCATAGTATAACAACCAAGATTTAAAATTAGCATGTAGTTTGGACATTAGTTATTGTCTAAGTCTCCTGTCCAGTATGGTAGCTACTAGTATGCTGTGACTGTTTAAATTTAAAATATTAAACTAAGTGATATTTAAAAGTAGTTCTTTAATACCAGCATTGGAGTTCGAGGCCAGCCTGGTCTACAGAGTGAGTTCCAGGACATCCAGGGCTACACAGAGAACCCTTGTCTTGAAAAACCAAATTAAATCAACAAACCAAACAAACAAAGTAGTTCTATGGATTCAGTAGCCAGGTTTATAATTCAGTAGCCATGTGGGGTTAATGGCTACTATACTATAGCACAGAAATAGACCATCTCCATGTTAGTACATAATTCAGTTGGATAATGTATGGGGAGACAGAATTCTGACAAGCTTCCTATAATCTCTATCCCCTGATATTCTTGCCTTCTTATAACCTCCTTCACCTGGGTATGGACAGTGTCTATGGCATTCAGAGGATGGAATATGACAAAGGTGACAGTATCTACTCTTTTGTGTAGGTTTGCCATGTGTCACAGTTGCTGATGTCATTCCCATGACTTTGTATGAGACTCCATGTTAGTAGACTGGAGGGAGTGATTTTCCTGATAGCTTAAAAACAAACAAACAAAAAAAAAACTGAACAGCCTTATTGTAGACTGTTTAGATATGGGAAGGAACTTGGTACATCATTCAGGACCGAGGGCAGCTTCTAGCCAGCAACCAGCTTCAAGGGAAGGCATTGTGCCAGGGAATGGGATGGACTTAGAATTCTATTCTCTCTGTATTAAGGCTAAAGGTGAGAGGTGCAATCAGGATGACACTCGGATCTCAGCCTGGCCAGACCATGCCTGTGCTGCCAAGCCACAGAAGCTGTAAGGGCATAGCTGAGCACCATTTGCAGATAATAGGTTCAAGGGAATGTTTGTCCCTCAGTATATCAAATTCAGCCCTAGTACAAATTATTTTTGGGATAGTCTCATAAGCCACACCTCAGTGGGCCCACATGCTCCAACGGATGGATACATAGAATAACTGGTTGTATTGAGACGGGCGCTCTACTTCCTCCATAGAGGGAAAAATGGTTATCTTTCCCAAGTGAGTGTCTAGGCCTGCTTAGTAAGCTCTGTGTAGTGTTGTGGCCAAGCTCTCGTATTTTACTGTTTCTGTAGTATCACAGATAAGACTGTGGTCTCTGGCATCCCCGAAACAATGGCTTGCATTCTGTGCTCCCTACTTAGAAACCATATGACATGCTGCAAATTACCTCTGTAAGCCTCCATTTATTCATGTGTAGAGTGGGAATAAAAATCTTCCTCCATGTCAGAATGTTATTTCATTCAGCAGAGATGTTTTTATAGCCTTTAGCACACCACTTCATATGGACACTGACTTCCGAAAACAGAGAAGTTTTATTATTTAACAGCATTTTTTCAATTGATTTCTCATAGCAAAGAATCAAAACTTCAACACATTATTTCTCTAGTCTCATTTGAAAAATCTTCATGTAAGATTGTTACCCTCTTCTACCCCTACTTTATGTCTGAACGGCTGTAGTCCAGTTCCAGATCAGACACAGTAAAAACAGGTCTTGCCCACACCAAGGGCCCCTATGCTTGGAGGTGGCTCTAGTTGTATATTGTTTGGGCAAATTGCCCCAACCTCGGGCCAGACTCTGGAATGTTGGTTTCCTCTAACGTTAGCCTCCTGGGAGTCAATTTTCACAGTTTCCATATGTTTTTATATTACCCCAAACTGTAAATACAGCTGACACCCCACCAAATTGGCCCTAATGTGTCTATGTCTAACAGCAGAGCTATGGCTTCCAGAAGGATACAGTGCTCCCTGGAATTGTGGCAATCATGTGAATGTTTGATTTTCAAGTGTTCAGATTCCAGTTTTTTTTATTATTGTTATTTGAAAAGCAAATGGTGTGCCAGAGGAGATAGGAAGTAGGAACAGGGCAGGGGCTTTGGCTTAGGTCTTGCCTTGTTTTGAGTTTGCCCATACTTCCTGGACTTCTATCCTCAGAGGAGCCATTAAATGACATAGACATTATTTTTGCTTCTTTGTCCTTATCTCCCATTCTTTTTTAAATTAGATTTAATTGACACTCATTTTTGTCATACTTACCTCTGAATCACTATGAACAACTAGAGTCAAAGTCTTTAAGAGGGTGTCATTTCAGAATATGATGTTCAAGAAACAATTTGGCTAGTGAGAATAGATTGATTCCTAAGACTTAATAACTTGAAGGTACTCTCATTGAGGATACGCAGTTGCAGGAAAGTTACAGGTACCTTCTGGCTTTGTGTTTGGCTTCCTGGTTGGTCCTCAGTTCATCACACTGTTGCCACTGTGAGGTTCACACTCTTAGGCCTCTCCCCTGCATCCTGACATTCCCTCATAGATAACCTTTTGGGACGGTTACCTCATTTGTGTCTAGTTCTCTAACACTCCATCAAGTTGATGCCCAGGGTCACCTTGTTCAGTGCAGTGTTGCTTACAGAGGCTGGAACACAGAACACAGACTGTGTCTTGAGATTTTTGTATGTCTGCTTCCTAAATCTTGCTATAGCTGCTTCAGAGAGGAGAATGCAAGATGCAATAAAAAAAAAAATGCTACAATACTCTCTCTACTTGATTGGCATGGTGTAGATGTGAAGGACCAAAGTGGGAAGGGATAGTTTCTGAGCTGGACTCATTGAGACTCTGACATCATTAGTTCCACAACTTTGGGTAGCTTCCTCATCTGTGAAAGGGACAAGTACATAGGACTTTCCTAATTGGACCATGGGAAGGTTAAGTAGGTGACATTTGCCTGTATCCCCAGACCATCACACAATATCTCAGTGATTTGAGCCCTTGCTGCTACAAGGATTGATTGACTAGAAATTTAATTAAGCAAGACCTAGGTTTGCTTGTTTGTTTTTACCACACCCTCTTGGATTGTAGGTCCGATCTTTTTAACAAGGAGCAGTCCATGCTGCTCTTGTATCAGCAATGGACAATAATTCTCATTTGTAATCTCCTTTAGTCTAAGACTTAAAAACAATTTTCGGCTAAGTATCTAGTCTAACGATAACTAGTCTTGTCAGTTTGAGTAGATTAAAAGGCCTCTTGTCCATCAGTAAAGCACCACCCTGTCCCCGGTGTGTCTTGGGGAAATTTCCAGAGAGGATTAGCTAAGGAGGAAAGACCTGACCATCCTTTAGGCTATGGACCCAGGTGAACTGAAGGGAGGAAATGAGAAAGCAAGGCATATTCATGTTCTCTCTCTGTGTCGCCTCCCTTCTCCCTCTCCCTGTCAAAATTCCTTCATGGATGGGAAAGGATTCCATGAGGCCCCACCCCTCCCGATTAGGAGATAATTGTTGTTAGGGAGGGAATATCATTTTCTTCAGTGCCCACGCTACTGAAGAGTTTCTATACTCCAATAATAGCCTTTTGACTCTGCTATACAAGCAACTATAATCATGCTCAGTGGGACACAGAGACACAGATGCGCTCTCTCTCTCTCTCTCTCTCTCTCTCTCTCTCTCTCTCTCTCACACACACACACACACACACACACACACACAGCGGGGAGAGACAGAGGTGAGATGAGGGGGAGGTTTTGTTGAGAGGAAGGAGCAGGAAATGAGAGAGGGCGAAGGGAGAGGGACTAAATTCTGTACGTATTAATACATGCATGAAACTGTTAAAGACCTTTAAAAAGGAAGTGGGTGAGGAGCTTGAGTAGGGGGAGTAGAGAGGCAAGAAGGACATGGTGTGCCTGGCAGGAAGCGATGGTGGTTTGACCTGTCATGGTGGTGGAACTGATGGAGGAAAAGGTCCCATCTCACTGGCTCTTCTGCACTCTTGGCTCTGAGACAAGGACCAAGGGGCCCCAGGGAATATGTGGAGCCACAGTACCCTGACATATACTTGCTAAGCAGGTAAGGATGGCAGAGGACTCTGCTTTGGGTCATCCTGAAGGGGAATTGCTTCCACCTGTGGGCTGAGAGGCCAGGGCCTGTGGTCCGGTCCAGGTGAGGGTGATGTAAAATAGGACACCTGTAGTGGTTAGCAGTGAGACAAGCAAAGCGCCACCCCAAGGCTGCCCTCTTCAGCCTATGTTTTCTGAGTTCCCATAACTCGACAGGAGGAGCCAAGACCGTTAGTTAATCCTGCATCCCTTATAGCTGTGTGTGGTTCCCGTGCTCAGAAGAGCCTTCTTTTGTTAGACGGTCGTGGCTTGAACACTGAGTCCTTAGTGGGTAAATAATAAGCTTGACTATCCTATGGTGGCACACTAATATGTTCCCATGGTGTTCCCTGAGGAGGGAACTAGAGGTACCAGCTCTCACATTGGCTCTCTCCCCTCTCCAGCTCCAATATCCTTCCTAAAAGGGCTCTCAGCATCTCTCTTTAGCTTCAGCTCTGCCCTGTGTCACTGGGTTCTATCCATATTTGGGGTGGCACTCTACCACATTTTGGTGGAGAAGGGTTCTGCAGTGTTAGCATGAAGGAGAATGCCTGAAGGAAGGCTGCCCTTCAGAGTCTTCCTCAGAGCAAAATGCCTACAGGAAAGAGATCTTTTGCTCATGAATCATGACTACCTCCTGTCATGTAGCCTCTTCCCAGAGTCTTCCTGGCTTGGGTGGGAAGGTCAAGGGTGAGGGCTACCAGAGGAGTATGTGCTCTGCAGAAGAGGATGAGCAGAGTAATCTGGATGATGTTTATAAAGCATTCACTGAGCGCCAGTTGCTGTCCTAACAGCCTTAGTCCTAGGAAATTGAATATCCCAATTTCCTAGTAAAATAGCTTGGACAAGGTCATAGGCCTCTTAGGAGATCCTTTGATATGAAAATGGAAAGAATCGTAGTCTGGGGCTTCTTACTGCTTCTTAACACACATGATCTGGAATGGTTCAGCCATCTCCAGGGCCGAGTTAAGAATTGCCTGTTGGTGCCATCTTACCCAGTAAAGTTTTCTAGAAGGACGATGTAGCAGACAGAAAGCTGAGGAATCCTTTGCCTCTGGGAAGCTTCATTTCTCAAGCTTTCTGATCTGAGCCTCCCTCCCTTCAATGACTTCTCTCTTTAGCTATGTTATCTGGTTCTGGGGTGGCGTGCTGGCCTGTCAAGAGACATGAGCTGCCTTTTAAAGATGCATTAGCATTCTGTGCTGTATCTGATGGCCTTGTCTCTGGGTTCTTGGGTAACCCCAAACACCATGGAGGAGGCATGTGAGGAGGAAAAATATGAGAGAGAAGCCAAGTCAGAAAGTTTGGAGAGGTGGGCTTGGATGTCTGCTCATGGGTTTGACAAGGACTTCAGCAGGGGACTATTACCAAACTTGTGACCAAAAGAGTTGATCTTGTGAGGCTGCCAGATCTAGCCCCATCCTCAGATCTTCACTTATTTTGTGGATCTTTGCTGGGAGGACAGGGCCATTCAAGGAGCTTCAGTCGCAGTGATCCTGCCTACAACATAGCACCTTTGTAATTGCTGTAAGAATATCCTTAGGATGTTTATGGTTTCTCTCTCAAATTTACACTGTGCTAAAGTACTCAATGGTAGTTACAAACTCCAAGAAGGTGGGATCATCTCAGTGGTTAAAAGTAAAACCTTTTATTATCAGAAATTCTGCATATAATATAGACTGGTGGCTTCCATTTTGTGTGTGTGTGTGTGTGTGTGTGTGTGTGTGTGGTGTCCCGGTCTACATGTGGAGTGACCTCAGTGTCTTCTTCACTTAACCACCCATGCTTGTAGTGACCTTCCACAGTGTTGCCATCAGGATAAGCAGCCAGGCATGTAACTCATTAGAAAGATGGTACCAGTGAAGCTTAGCACGGAACCAAAGGCACCCACTGATGCCTTCCACAGCCCACTGTGGGAGGCAGGCACCGTACTCACCATGTGTGGGAACTAAGACACAAGATGTGATTACGTTTTTCTTGTCAGCTGAGAGGTGAGCAGAGAAGGAACATGCCGGGATCTGTTTTAAGCATTTTTCCTGGACTGACTCATCGACTCCTCACGGTCACCTTCGAGTTAGATACAATTAGGAGTCCCATTTCTTATGTGAAGAACCTGGGGCACAGAGAGGTTGAGTATCTGCCCCAACTAGAAAGTGGGAAACTTCTGATGACATCCCAGAAAATCTGGCTTTAAAGATAATGTTTTTAACCAGTGCAATGCAGATACACTTAAAATGCCGATTTATGGACTCTAGACATGGACTTGCACGGGGATTGGGCCAGTTTTCATTCCTAGTTAAATATGCATTGGATTGTTTATCCAAAGGAAATGAAAGTGTATTTCCACAAAAGTCTGGTATGAGACAGGTTTATGGCCACTTTATTCATAAGGGTAAAATGGTTTAGATGGTCTAATTATCCATTAATAAGAAGTGACCAATTGAACTGTAGTAATATTCAGATAACAGAATACTACCTGATAGAAGAAGGAATGAACCCACACAAACACACAAATTTGTTTGCACACCGAGGAGACATTCAGCAGGTGAAGCACTTACCAGGCAAGTACAGGGTTCTGAGTTCAGATCCTCAGCATTCATATGAATGATGTCTGGGCATGACAACCTGCCTGTGATTCCAGCACTGGGAGGGCAGAAATGGAATTACTTAGAGCAACATGGCTAGCTGCATTAGCTGTGTGGGCAAGCTTTTGGTTCATACAAGGGATTCTGTCTCAATGAATAAGGTAGAGGGCGATTGAGGAAGACTCCTAAAATCAGTCTCAGGGCTCTACGTGCATTTACAATCATGGACATGTGAGCACACACACCCATGTGCAAACACTCATACACTTAAGCTTACCACATACACAGACCTATGCAAAAAGATATGGACGACTCTGATAATTCCATGCCCAGTGAAAATTCCAGACACAAAGATCACACACAGTACAGTGTCTGTGAAGTTCAAGAAGGGGTGGAGTGACTCCATTTATGTAGAAGTTAGAATACTGACTCCTCAACTGGGGGTGGCAATGCTCTGTCTTTTGATTGGTCAGAAGTCATTGCTTTATGCCTTTTATGTCCAATGTCTGTCAGTGCATTTCTTGCATGTACTCTTACATGCATGCGCACACACATTCCCTTTCCCCCAATCCCATTCCCACTGTTTTGTTTTTCTTTCCCAGTAGTTTAGTAGCAAGTGTAGTAGACCAGTGTAAGATTTCCAGAAATTCCCATTTATGTTTGTGTGTGTCCAAAATGGCTTTATATTTTCACAAATAATTAAGATTGTACATACCATCCTGCTACCTTCTTTGCCTGTTTATAATGTCTTGAAAGTTTTTCATCTGGCCTTAATCTTTTAGCTAGTGTGATCCCCATACTATTAATAGACTCAATTCTTTAATCAATTTTTTTCTAAATGGACAAGTGAAAGTTTTCAAATTTCCATTTCTATATTTTGGTAAAAGTGTTTTCATTAGTGTACTATGTTTGTGTGCAAGTGCTTTTGTGAGCTTCTTTGTGTGTGTGTGTGTGTGTGTGTGTGGAAGGGGGCACAGAGGCCAGGAGAGACGTTAAGTGTCCTTGTGTATCACTTTCTGCCTGTTCTCTTTCCCTGAACCTTGTGCCTGCATTTTCTGGACTAGGCTGGAAGCTAGCAAGCCCCAGCAAGCCCCGTCTTCAGTGCCCCTTTGGAGTTAGAGTTATAGCATGCATGAGATGCCTAGCTTATTATGTGAGTGCTGGGGGTCCAAACTCCAGTCCTCATGATTGCAAGAGCTCTTTACTGCCCTGCCATCTCTCCAGTCTCTCCTTATTTTTTAATTTGAATCTTAGATACATTTTGAATGGCAAGTCCTTGGAGCTCAAAACTCCTTAAATGAGCCCCATGGAATTGCAGAGCTTCCCAGTGGGTGGGAGTGAGGGAAGAACACAAATGGCATTTTCCTCAGAGAGGGTAGAAAGAGAGTGTGGGTTCTCCACCCCTGTAGAACCTGCCGTCCAAACATTAGAGAGAGCGAAAGGCTGGAGTGAGTTCAGCACCTTGATTTATTTGGTGTGGACCTGCTTCTGCAGGTGGGAAGATGTGGGGGCCCTCAGGCTTCTTGTAGATGTGGTCATGGGAAACTGCAAGTGTCCTAGGAAAGCTCACAGTGGCTATGCAGTCGCCGAACACCACTGATCTGTGCAGAACAGACCCCATGGCTTAGCCGTGGGACCTAGGCTTGCAACATCTCCCAACTCCCAACACCCAGTGGGTGACTTCCCAGTTACCATTTGAACAGGCTTCCTCGAGGGACACTTGAGTGAAGAGTCCTTTCCTACCTGAAGATCCACTGACCCCAAGCAACCACTACCACTCTTTGCTTCCTTCCTGTCTCTGAAGAGAAATCTTTCCCTTCCTTATTAGTTTTCATAGCAACTCAGAAGCAAGTTCAGCTTCTAGAAATGTGTGTGAAAGTCACTGTACTTCTCCAGGGAAGATGAATACTGGGTGTGTAGCTGTTGATAGTCACATGGACACCTGCCATCCATTCTTATCACCTGGCTCCTTCCTATCTGATCGGCCCATATCTTAAACAGCACTGCCTAAAATCTAATTTTTCTCTTGTCAACTCCTGCATTTGTTTGAGGAAATGGCTGAAAGTGCTGAAGAGAGTCCTGCACCACAGTCACAGAATTCAGATCTTCGTTTTGCTCAGCCACGCACTTGATAAGCAGAAAAACTTAGAAAGATGCATGGACCTGGACTCTGGCACTCTACGTGCCTGTCTGTCTATCTGTCTATCTATCTATCTATCTATCTGTCTATCTATCTATCTATCTATCTATCTATCTATCTAATGTCATATTCACAAAAATGGATCCTTTGTGTTTGGATCACTCAGAGAATGCTGGACGAGTTCTTCATGCAAACATTTGCCGCCATACTCTATTTTATTTGTGTGTATTTGGGTAGGGGTTTCGGCAGTTGGCTCTATTTAATGGTATGCGTTAGTATAAAATGTATTATTCTTTGAGAGTGTTCCCCAGTTAAGCATTCACAGGCTTTGGAAGCCCCTCTGTTGGCAGAGTGCTTGCTAAATAAGCACAAGGACCTGAGTTCCGATCTCCAGCACCTATAAGGGGGGTGGAAAGGGGGAGAAGGTGTAGTGATGTCTACCTGTGTTCTACAAGCTGGAAATGCAGAGACAGTCGGCTCCCTGGGGCTTGTTGGACAACTAGTCTAGCCAAATTGGTGAGCTCCAAGTTTACTGCGTGACACTTCCCCTGGAGTTGAGGGAAGGAGGAGCGTACAGCGCTCTGTGAGGATTAAAGGAAGAAGGGCTGGTGGAGCGCGGTCTTCGTCGGCTTTTGCAGTGTTCCAGTCTGATGTTTTTTGCTGTTTGTCTTCTAGTTCTCTTTCTCTTCTCACTCCTCAGAATGCTGGTCTCCTCGGGAGCCAGGGCTCAGTCCCAGTGGCTGCTGCAGGAGTGCTGAGGTCGGGGGTGAAGGGATTAGAAAGGATGCCAAGGATGAACTCTTCAGCCTCCTCTTCATGTCCCTGATCCCCAGCCCCTGGTGCCGCTTTCCTGCCCCCTTTGTGTTAGATTAGATTCGTAACAGCTGCTGTGGACATGACTGCCTGCATCTGTGAAACGTTTCACTCAATGCTGCTGGCGGAGTTGTCTGTGTTAAACCTGTAATTCCCATTTGTAATCCTAACCCATCCTTTAGCCTTTGTCTTTTACCATCTTGACACTTTACGCTGCCAGGGTTTGGCGTCCTACAGACCCATTAAAAACTTTTGCCCTAAGTACCAGGTCCTTGTACAACAGTATATTTAGCCAAAATCCTACTTTGAGCCATGTGTTAGCCATGTATTTGACCAGAAACTCTAGGTTGTGATTTTAAAGTCAAAGTAATGGATTATGATTTCAGAAAAAGAACAAGATCCACAAGAGCAAAACTAATGAGACCAGTAGCTACTTAGAAGAAAATAAAAGTGGCGTCACAGACCACTGGATGCTATGTGCCCCGCCCACTGGCCTTTGGAGTCCTAGCTCTTACCCCACTTCACTTCCACCCATCGAGTCTCTGTAGCCCTTCTGCTTTCCCTGCAGTCAAGTTTCTTCTGTCTCGTATTACAGGTGTCTTTCTACCTGGGGAGCTACCCTGTCCGGGAGCTTCTATCTGGGGTGCTCCTCCTGGTTGAATTCTTTGATCTGCTTTGGAAACCTTTCCCTGGCCGCAGTGTCTAAATCCATCTCCTTCCATGCACTGTCTGTCCATGTATGCACACCACCATCTCTTACGGCATGCTGTTTACTTCCTTCAGCTTGAGGAAACCCCAATTGGTGTCTCTTAGTACTTGTCTTCCCTCTGGGCTTACCGCTCCTTAAGAATGAAAATTACACTTGTCTCATTCGCCATTGACACCCCAGCCCCATCTTGACCCCTGCCCTTTGTGTGGTGCTCAGCACCCACAGTCTTGTGGTTGAATAAATGTAGGCCCCTCTGAACCCCTGGCTTTCCTAAGCTGTGCCGGGCCGTTCTGTACTCAGCCCATCTTGGATCTGTTGTGACAACGCAGTCCTTCCCTGTGGCTGAAGGTAACTGTGCTGTGGTGGCTTTTCTCAGGCACATGAAAGACCAGAACAAGAAGGTGGCTAACCTCAAGCACAACCAGCAGCTGGAGAAGAAGAAGAATGCCCAGTTATTAGAGGAAGTCCGCCGGCGAGAAGACAGCCTGGCCGACAACTCTCAGCATTTGCAGGTAAGTCCATGTTTGGCTCCTTGCTACCTAGATGTTCAGAGACGGGCTGTCTGCTGCTGTAACCAATGCTGCAGGGATATGTGCACAGCAATGGTGGGCTGTACCTGGCCCTGAGTCCGCACTAACTGGATATTCTCAGGGAGTTCAAAAAGTCTTTCCTGGTAGAAAGCATCATTTCTGGAATGGTGTTCAAGAAGAGTTGAGTTTGGAAAATCCTGGAAATGCTGCACAGAGGCTCTTCCTTCCTGTATCTCACCTTAAAAAAGGTAAGGCCTGCAATTACATGGCTCGCAAGTAGAGTCTGTCTGGAGCTGTGTTTAAGTTGTGTGGGGGTCGGTGGAAGGGAATGCATGTCATTATCATAAAGGCGTTCGGATGCATTCCTCTGATCGCAGTTTACAAAAAGCAAGGCTCCAAGATAGATCATTATTCTGTCTTCTCAGTGAATAGAGTGGATACAGTTATCTCTCAGTGATATTCTTACCTAAGAAAGCAACTGATGGACCAAAACACCAATTTCTCCTCATTAACCATCCCTGTGTTGCGTTGGAACAGAGCTCTCCCTGTGTGCTCAATAAAACATTCAAGCTGAAAGAGGACATTGGCTTTGAAGTGCTCTTATTTACTCCAGTCCTGTCTTTAAACAGAGCAATTGGAGTGCAACTTGGCCTGAGTTCATGTTAAATTCTGCTTATTAGTTAGTGTCTTTCTGCAGTTATATATTAGTTTCCTCCTTGGAGATAGAAGTAGATAATTTTAGTGTGTACTCATAGTTCATCCTTTTAATTGACCAAAAGAGAAATGAATAATTATCCCAAAGAAAGAGTACAAGGAAAATCTCCCAGATGGAGGTTTCTCAGTTCCTGTTAGTTACTTTGTCTCTGTGTCCTCGGCGACTTTGTGGTGCTAGTTCTGGTCAATGTCCTTTGCATAGATGCTTGGTCTAGACTTGAGAACACAACCAGCCGTGGGCCTTCTTGGCTTCTGGGCCCACTTTAGTATGGGTGCTAGCTGAATTGTGCACATAGCTTCCTCAGTACTCCTGACAGGTCATGTTCAAGATTTCAGATTTTAGTGTTTTTCTGTCACAGATAGTAGATCACAGTCTAAAGAATGAGATAGTAACTAAAGTTTGAAGAATACCTTAGTTTTTTTTTAATGTGTCGTGCTTTAAAATTTTATTTCTCTCAACATTTATTCCTCATAACAATGTTGGTAATTTTACATGTTGTAACTGGAAATCACAGCCAGATTCTGAAGGACTCCAGGTCCTCGTGTCTTCCACAAATAAATGTAGAGGAACATGGAAGTGGTAGGTGTCTTTCATTGACTGCTTCAGTATTCCAGGCGAAGCTGCCTTCTGTCTGTTAGCTGTTACCCCATTTACACTGCATGCTACCTGACTACAGGGCTCTTAAGTGTGAATCATGGGAGCACAACTTTGTTTTAACTAAGAAAACAGGAAGTCTTTTGGTTAAATGAACTGCAAAGGCCCCCTTGCAGCTACAGCCTGATTGGATTCAGATATCCCAACAGCAGTGCCAGCCTCTGCTCCGTCCTCCTGCAGGGGTGCTCTGCTCTCTGCTCCCGTCTCCTACAGGGGTGCTGTGCTCTCTGCTCCGTCCTCCTTCAGGGGTGCTCTGCTCTCTGCTCCCATCTCCTACAGGGATGCTGTGCTCTCTACTCCGTCCTCCTGAATCCCTTGGCTTAACTCTTAGGAAGTCCTTATATAGGTGATGGCCAGAAGCCAGTTTGCCTTTGTGGAACACAGTCCCTCAGAAGGAGGAGAGTGGCTATCTAGTAGCTATAGCAAGCATTCAAGGAGAGGGCATGCATGTTGGCAGGCCGTGATCAGGTTGTTCATTTACCTGGAGACCAGGAGAAATGCTGAGTCTCACCTAGATCCCTCAACTAAAAGGGGGAGCAGGTAACAACACACGGGATGGAAATAAGTCCTACTAACTAAAGGGGTTTGGGGAAAATAATTCTCTTTTCATATGTGGTAGCTGAATGATCATAGCCCCATGTTGTGTATGAGAAGGAAGCTCTGAGGATGAAAGCAGCAGACTTCTAGCGAGCAGGCAGCAGGCCTAGGACTTAACTGAAGCCTGCTCGGCTCAGATGAGAATTCTGCAGAATCGGGATGGCAGGGAACCGTGAAATGGCAGGGTCTTCATGGGTCACGCGGACTTTGTCCTCAGTGCACTGAGATGGGAGAAGTGAGCAATAGGGACAACCCTCCAGGCATGGCATAGGAACCATCAGAAAAGCTGACGGGCTGGCAGAGCGAGGTACAGTCTGAGCATAAACTCTAAAGCACCATGTGCTTTGGAGCGAGAGTTTCCATTGAGGGAATTATTGTTGTCATTCCATAATGGGCTCTGGATTTCATTCCACGCTTCAAAATATATGGCCCGAGTATTACTAAAAGGACCACTTATCTTCCCAAAGCCTTGGTCTCCTCATCTGAAAAGCAGGAATGATTGCTTCTGCTTTAGAGCACTGTTAGGGCTGAGTCAGAGCTTATAAAGAGCTCAGGATCGTTCCCTGCACAGGCTGTGCTCAGAGCAAATGCTGATAATTGACTGTTTTTAAAATAACAAGAAAAGATGAGAAATCATCAAAAAAGAGTTGCCTTGGGCCAGAGGGATGGCTCAGAGAGTAGGCGCACTTGCTGCTGAACCTGACAACCCGAGGTAGGCTCCTGAAACCCACACAGGGAAAGAAAATGACCAACTCCTGCAGGCTGCCATGTCTTATGTACACATGCGTGCACATGGACACACAAACACTTAAACAATAAAGAGTTGCATGTTATGTGCAGGGTGTTTACATAGTTGTGCTCTGGTTTTCATTGAGCGTCAACATTTTTCTTTTCTCTGTGTAGCAATTTGTTCTTTCCTTAGGACACATCTAGTTATGGAAATTAATGTCTTGTTTTGGCCCATGAACTTTTGTATAGCAGTATTTTCTTAAGGGGCCTTGATAACTACCTCGTAGACCAGTTCATAAAAGATAACATGGTCTGGAATTGCTCAGTTGCATTCCTGACCACCCCAAATAAAGGATAACATTTGAAATGCAATAAAAAGTAGTCACAATTAATTTAGATGGAAGTGTCTCTGGTTGAGGTTAATAGGGAGTGAATCTCCCCCTCGCCTGAATCGTTCAGCAGATGTGCTGAGATGCAGTAATTGCTGCCTTCTGAGAACAGAATTTTCTAGATGCTCTTCATTTTTAATATTAGTGTTCTTTCAAGTACTTTCTGTTCATATGTTAGTCTTTAAGTGTCAACCAGGATTTGGTTTGTTTGGTTGGTTAGGGTGTGGTTGAAAGTTTGGCACTGGCTAATTTGATTTGTTCTGCACTGGTGGTTTGTGATGATTGATGCCTCTATTTTCCCCAACCAGCTAGATGTGGTATCTAGAAATAGATTAGGAGCACATTTCTCTAATAGAAATAGCTTCTGGAAGAGGCTTCAACTAAGACTCAAAGCCAGGCTTGGGGAGCAGGTATGACTGTAATCCTCACACTAGGACACTGAGACAGGAAGACTACATAGTCCCCAGTCTGGTCTATAGAGTGTCTATGTAGTGACACTCTGTTAGAAGGAAGAAAGGAGGAAGTGGAAAACACACACACACACACACACACACACACACACACAGTCACAGAGAAGGAGACAGACAGAGACAGACAGAGACTATGCTGAGCTGAAACAGATATATAAAAATAAATGACCAAGTTAAAGAGTTACCATTTTGTTAATTGTTTAAACAAAGACATTACTGTGTCCAGAATGGCCCCAGGGTTGAATCTAACTGGGTTGTCTAATGAATGAAGATAGACCGATGGACACATGGACAGATAGCTGGGATCTGGTGTCCTGGGCTCTCTGCTGGAGAAATTGCAGCATCCTGGAAGCTCGGCGTGTTTATTATACAGAGCTGAGTAGGGTGCCAATATTACTGCATACAGCTGGACAAGGAGGTGGGGTTATTAAGTACAGATAAACAAGGAGGCATGGCTTATGGTACACAGTTAGATCAAGAAGACAGGTTTAGTTAATCTCGGCAAGAGTAGTATCTGTAGGGGAGTAGTCTCCAGGCCATGAATATTCAGGAGAATAACACTATGCTGAATATTTTCTGTACATGCTGTCAACACTCACGTTTGATCTCCAGAGGAAAGCTTTGTCATCCTTCTGAGCCTGAGGCCATGCAGTCCTTCACATGACTGTGCCTATGTCAACAACACAGTCACTCAGGAATTCACTCACTCAGGGCTTCCTCTTATCCCTACAGGATATAATGATAATAGGTAAAAATTGGAGCCTCTAGGTCAGTAGTTCTCAGCCTCTGGGTCATGACTCCTTTGGGGTTGAATGACCCTTTCACAAGCATCATATATCAGATATCCTGCATATCATATATTTACATTATGATTCCTAACAGTCACAAAATTACAGTTATGAAGTAGCAACAAAAATAATTTTATGGTTGGGGGTCACCACAACATCATGAACTGTATTAAAGGGTCATAGCATTGGGAAGGTTGAGAACCCTTGCTTTAGATCAAAGTTGGATGTGACATGTGGCTTTCTTTGTTTCTTATCATCACCTCACGGCAAGAATGGCACCTGCCTCCAGGGTCTAGGTTAGTAACACACACAAGAAATGGGTTTGTATGTTGGGAAACTATGACGATGTCTGGTTCCTTCAGAGTTTCTTATATTTTTGATAGAGATGTATCAGTTAGTAAATGCCTTGTAACAATCGTCTCCAGACTCAGGGCTTTAAAGAACTCATAGTTCAGTATTCGCATGCTGACTAAGAGTCTTTGCTGCTCCAGGAGAGCAGCTGCTGGGCCTCTGTTCTACTCATTGTGCATTTGTAGGGACAGCTGTTCCGTGTGTGTATTCCTTATGAGTCTCAGGCTGAGAGGTGTCAGCGACCAGGAAAACTAGTCTCTGACGGCAGCAGAGACAGAGGGGAGTGAGCAAACTTGGAGAAGAAATAGGCCTCATCTAGAGGGTTTTTTCCACCTCAGTTCATTGGTCAAAGCAAGGCATATGGCTGAATTGAGGATCAGAGAACATACTCTGCTTAAGGAAGGGGCAGATACCAGGAAGACTGAAGAACCAAGGCTACCCTTAGGTATGTTAAGACAAATTTTGGAGAACTATTTCTAAATTTTAAGAAAAGCAACAGTGTGAGTGTGATGAAAGATTTCAGCTGAAGTTAGCCTTGATGTATATAATTGTGCATATAATTGCGGGGTGGGGGGATTGTAAGGCATTCAGGAATGCATGCCTTATCTAAGGAGCATGTCACTAAACTCCAGTGAGCCCTGCTCTAACTAAACTGAGTATTGGCTTGTGGGACCTGCACAAGGTAAGTCATCAGTGTGAATTTTTATGTGAAACCTGGGAGTTTGCATATCTGTATGTGACTTGCACATTGGTTTATGATCTGTTTCCCAGCCTATACTCTATCCCACTGGATTCTCTTGGTATTAAACAATACTCAGACTGGACCTTACCAAACTTATTGTCTTCACTGAAGAGGGGTGGTAGTTTAGTATTTGTCTGGAGGTGTTCTTTTTGTCTGAAAAGTCCTTGTTTCTCCAAGAAGATCACTCATAATCAGCAGGAAGAATGGGTTCTTGATTCAACTTCATATATGATTATGCATGCTCATGGACAAGAGGTAAGGCTGAAGAGCTATGAAGTAGCCAAGAGAGTATTCAAATACAGGTCCTTTGTGGCCTGAACTAAAACAGAGACTCAGTCCTTGCTCCTCCTACCTCTATATGAAGACTGGGAATGAGCCCTGCCATCCCTGATGCATGCAGGAGATGGTGGCCTTGGGGACTATCACCCATCAGATACTTGATGACTGTTTCATCTTTTTTGAGCCATACAGAATCAGAGTATGGCCTTAGTCAATGGACATTTCCAATAAAGCATCTTTGGAACAACAAGGAAGAAATATTAACACATTATTCAAGTTAATGTTGAACTGTACGAAGGTGGATGTGAATGTCTGTGATTTTCTTATTTAATTCTGTAGAACGTTTCCCAGGACACAGATTATGGAAGCACGATATTTATGTTGGGCCTTTGGGGCTTTGGGCTTCTGTATGTCTCGTCAGAACCCATATGGAGACTTTTCAACAAGGCATCTTTCTTGAGATTCACACTAAATTGTCCTTACCAGAGTGGGATGCTCCCCCAACCCACCGCTCATTTCTTGCTGAACAAACATGCCAATTTGAAGTCCCGGTGGACATCTTTGTAGGTTTTGGCTTCGCCTTCTCCCGTGCAGCTTATCGAGTTAATGAACGAACATCCTAAGAAACACACAAGCCAATATTTTATGCTCCCTTTCTGTTGTGTGTCTGCAGAGTTCTCTTCAATTTATTGCCTGAAAACTAAGGTCTGTTCTGGTGTGCTTCCGTTTCCAAATTATAGGTTCCCAGGGAACTGTAAAGTTTCTTCTCTACCAGTGATTAAACCCCACTGTGATTCATTTAAAAAGTGAGTGAATGTTCCCATTTATTCTTGTTCTTGTAGAATTCTAAAAACTGAAACAAACAAACAAAGCAAATAGGTCACAAAATCTCTAGAAATCATTTCAATTAAGTAAATGTGTATGTCCATATTTCCTCCCGGGGGACTTTATTTAACTTTGTTCTTCCAATTAGAGTTGGAATCCACCAGCAGAGGAAGTGTACGAAACATAAAACCCCCAAATGCATAGCTTTCGGTGAACATACAGTTCATTATGGCATTCCCAAGCTCGCTAAGTTGTTTCTTCAGAGTGGTATGCATATATTAAGCAACATTTTTAAGCCTCATGTCTTTATGTGCATCTCTCCAAGTTACTGACTTAAATTCATTTCTCTTTCAATTCCCCGAGCTTAAAATTGTTCCTCTAACGATGATCTATGTTCTCACGTTATGGCACACTTAGCTAAGCACTGCCATTAGAAGAAACCTGACCAGCCAGTGCTCAGAGATTCATCATTGTCAACATGCATTTATCAAGTGCCTAGTTTTTCACGGCTGTTTGGTCGGCATGGTGCGAGGTGACTGAGGGAGGTTTCATTTCAGCTATCTTTTTCAACATATGGAAAGATGAGAAAGGTCATCCCAACTCAGCTTGAAAAGAGAATCCACATCTGTTCCAACTTTCATTAGAATTTAACATCATCTTTAAACCTGTTGGAGGTGTTTTGCTCGTTTTGCACTTTTCTGTCTCACTGTATAGAGGTGCATAGAACTTGGGGTGTCCCCTTGATTTGTGGGTAGATCTCCTCACGTTGCTGACCTGAGCTGTTCATGGTTTCAGATGATGAGAAGTGTTCAAGTACTTGTTTGCCTGCAGAAGACATGGCCAGCTGGCTTGCAGGGGTGGACGCGGGGGTTGTACTGAGGGTTTCTACAGAAATGCTCTCTCTCTCTCTCTCTCTCTCTCTCTCTCTCTCTCTCTCTATCTCTCTATCTCTCTCTCTTTCTCTCTCTCTCTCTCAGATTTATTTTGACACTTGTCTTCTTTCACCCTGTAATCCCCATGAGGTTCAAATGACTTGTTCTGTATAGGCAATCTTGAAAAAATCTCATTTGACAATCAGTTTCTGGTAGCCTTGAGTCCAAATCATGGCTCTTATTAGTAACCAGACTGTTGGGTGTCAAACGCCTTGCTCAGGGTCTTTGGACTGCCCAGTTCTCAGCCAAGTGAGACCCCATAAATAAAGCTGGTGTGTGTGTGTACGTCTCAGTTTTCCCTTTCCTCCCCATAAAGTATGACTGTTTTCCAAATGTGGAGCAACTTGCATATTTCTTCTGAGAAAAAAGTCCCCTGCTTTTTCCTGTGGATTTGTGACCTAATCCTCCACTTCATTCAGCCCCTCTGTACAAACACTGTATATATCCATAGAAGAGAGAGGTTTATTCTTAATCAAGTATCGCCTAATCTACCTACTAAATTACCCCCCTGGAGATAGAGGGGCTCCCTCTTTTCTGTGGGGTTTTCAGATTTCATTCCACGAGTGGCTCTTTGGCAGTTCTTGGTAAAGGGAATGTTTGTTTGCTAAAAGCTAGGGATCATGCATAATGAGATTCAATGTATTTGTCACATGAAATCATCATTGGAAGAGGTATAGTCTGCTAGAAAGACAAGATGTAGGGCAGGAACAGAGGACTCTTGCTCAGGGGAGGTGATAGTCTCTTGTTCATTCCAAGGGCAGCTCATGTCTTTATGTGCATCTCTCCAAGATGTTATCTCGTTTTTGCACCTTGGGGTTCCTGAACTATGATGCCTAAGGGAAAGGTGGCCACCCTCCTGGGGCTCCAGGGCTGAAAGATGGCAAGCCTTTCCAAAGTGTGCTCCTCTCCAGAGTTCAGAGGAGCCTGGCTCTGTACAGACTGCCTTGCTTCTCTTTACTCCAAACTTTGACCTGACAGGTTTACTCTAAAAATCAGCTCCTGGAGTTTGGGCTATAATCAGCAGACAGCATTTTTTTTTTAAATGTTTGTTAAAGTCACTGCTGGTATTCCATGTCATCAGTAACAGAACAGCTACCCACCTTGACCAGATTGTGGCTTTTTTTCCCCATGCATATTCTTAAGTGTTCTCCCATGGCCATTGAGGGCTGGGAGCAAGTGTGACTGTCTTCATTTTATAAACAAGGAAGCCAAGCTGAAAACAGTGTTTCCTCGGGCAAAAAACCTGAACCAGAAATTGTACTGGAAAACCCACTGAGATATGGGATGGTAATGACATATGCTTACAAGCCAGGCATTGTGGCACACACCTTTAAACCCAGCACGTGGGAGGCAGAGGCAGGTGAAGCTCTGAGTTCAAGGTCAGGCTGATCTATGTAGCAAGTTGTAGGTCACCCAGGGCTACATAATGAGTCGACAATCAAAGCAAAGGTGTGTGTTGAGAACACCTATTTACTTCTGTATTCTGCATGGACCCAACTACTTCTGTAGTAGATAAATGGAGGCATTGCTGAAGAACCCAGACTTGAAAGGCAAGGGGATAAAAGAAGAAAAAATTCTAATGGCAAGCCTTTTCATTTTCTCCATGGTAGAGTTTATGTAACTCACAGGGATGCTGTTCATACCACCTCTAGGGGGCACTGGAGTTCAGCGTGCTTCCAAAACACCAATCCACTTAAACCTGCTCTGCCTGGCCAGGGTAATTAGGGCAGCTTTGCCCTTAGACATTTCTTGCTTACCAGAAGTTGGGGGCTGGAGGGACCTGCAAATCACAGTGTGTGTCACCCTGATGCCACACCCACTTCCTAACAGATGCGGGTGTGTCAGCATGTCATGACCCAAGGCACAGACCTAGACATGGTTAATTTCTAAAGAACGTTACCTTTGACTTGTAGCTTGTCCACGCCATCTCTAAGCTATGCATCCGAACACTCCAGGTTAAGGAAATGACAGTCAGTGCCATAGGCAATGATTTATCTGGAAACCTTGCAAGAGGAAAATATAGCTATAAAATCTGTTCCCATTCATTTAATAGTCTCTCCTGTAATTCATGTTTGCAGACTGGGTAACGTGAATTTACGACACTTAACATCTTCTCTGCTGTTACACTTTACCTCCACATCTTACTTATTTATGTTGCCCGGGGGGGGGGGGGGGGGCGGACCCTGCAGGGTTAAGCGAGCGTGAGTTTTTCTTACTAGAAAGGACCTCAGACCTTTTAAAAAAAAATGTAAGCTTCTTGTTTTGCTGGTGAGTGAAGTAGAGTCCAGCAAAAATCTGGAACCTTCCCGAGAGCCTAGAGGGAGTTTTTGGCAGAGAGAACTCTGCATCCTAGGCTTTGGCATGCCTAATGCCATCTGTGCCCCTCATTGGCTCTGTGGATGTGTCTGCACTGTGTAGGATTGTAAATGATTAAAACTCTAGAACACAGTGTCTCTCAGCACTGGATTTTACGCCAGCCGTCTCAGATGACAAGAAATAACCCTTCTAGTAAGCTGAAGCTTATCCTTTTGTCCTTTTATTTTGATCTTTTTGTTTTGAGATAAGATTTTGCCTTGTAGCCAAGATTGGCCCTGAGCTCTTCCTGCTTCAGCCTTCCGAGTGCTGGGAGTCCATGTGTGTGCCGCCATGCCCGGAACTTTATCCATACTTTAAAATTGGGATCTGCTATCATTTCCCATGCCTCTTGTCTTTAAAGACAGAGTAACTCAAGGAGTGGTAAGTTGGTGGTGGAGATAATGGCTGTCAGTTTAGCCTACAGTGTTTAGGACTCAATGACAACAAAAATTGATTTCAGTATTTTTTTTCTCTACCATTTTTCTTCACCCATAAAGAATGTTGCCCATAAAAAATCTCATAATTTTTTTTATATAGAAAATGAGTATGGACTGTTTGGCAAATGCTACTTTTTGCTGAGCAATGGACTAGGCCAAGGATGATGTGGAGTTCTCACAGAGAGCACAACTCTGAGAGTAGCATGCAGGGTCTTTGCTGGAGTGCTCTAGGGAGGTGGGAGCAGATTGGAGCACAGGGGGAATTCAGACTACAATGTGGTCACAGTAGAGACCCCTGCCATTGCCTGGTGTTAGAGTAGTCATTAGGAGAGAATCGATTCTATCTGAGGTTGGAGAGCTGCCCTTTGTATCCTGTTATTGATAGGTCAATGGTTCTTGGTCCAGGCAGCCTTTGGGAAGGTATACTCAGAGCAGTGGGGGGCTGAGTTCTGTAGTCTTGAGTGAGTATCCATTCTGTTCTCCACCAGATATGGAGCAACTAGTCAACAGCACGCATGCTGTACTCTTGATGGACAAACATCACCGACAGCCATGGCTGGTCTCTAGACTTGCTGACCTAACTTCATTATTCTTAGCACACAGAGGCATTCAACACCAGTCCAGTTGACCAAGTCACTGGGAACACACTGACCTGTTTGATACTATCAACAGACTTCATGAGGTTTCTCTTGTCTTTGAAGCCATTTACAGACGAGTAAATTGAGTCTTGGTGATGGTAGTGAGTGAAATGGCTCTTGTTCCAGCTCCTTGAGGCCTGTGCCATTCTAGCAGGGAGGAATGAACACAAGCAGGCAGTGGGGCTGGCATCTAGCGTAGCTATCATTTCAAATGAGCTGAGTGGTCTTGAACAAATGAGTTCTGTCATTAACAGCTTCTGCTTTCCCATCTATGGGAAGAGAGGCTTGTAGTGGGGGACAGTCCTTTCCATCTCTGAAATTCTAGGGTCTGAGGACTGCTATGTGTAGTGATCAAATGGCACTTTCTGTAAGAGTGGCTCCTGGGCCACCTGGAGGGATGAAGCTAAATGGAGCCACCCACTCATGATCAGGGAAGCCCTGCAGGGAAGGGAGGTTCATACTAGCTTGGTAATGCATGCTATGACTCTGAGTCCTCTGTCAGCTTCCCTTTTGGAGGGCATGCTCTGCCATGTTGAAGAGGCCTCTCCAGCATGCATGGACATAGCATGTCTTTTTCCCTTGAGCAGTGGGTTATGATAACACCTCCATTAATTGTTACTTTTTGTCATAAGATAGATTAGGACTGTGGCAGTCTGGACACAAGTTACACAATGCGGGGATTTCTCAGTACTGTGCTGTGACGGTTAGTGACTCATTTCTCGAGGGTAGGATCTATGTGGCTTTCAAATATAATTGTTTGTAAAGTAGACTATTATTTTAACAAGCCACTTTGTCAATAGGGACTATTTCCCCCAACAGTGTGGGTCGCAGTGAGCTGTGGGAAAATAGAAAATGAACTACCCAGACAAATAGCAGGTTGATATGATCTAGGTTTGTGTTTCTCAAAACATGCTTATCAAAGTGATAGTCGCATGAGATGCAGTAGTAAATGAAGGAATGGTTCCATTTGTCAAATGCTTTGGAAAACATTCCTACACTACTCTATATTAAAGGTTCTGAGAAGTCCTGAAGGCAAGAGAACTGTGTAGTGGTCTTTACTCCTACATTTTTCCAAATCACTTGACCAGAGGCCTTTGCTGTCTCCCTAGAATGTCTATTAACATTGCTCTAAGGTAGTTTTTTTTTTTTTTTTAACGTAATAAGTGCTGCTCTGGGCAGTCATGATGCTGATAACCGAACAAGCTCTGTGAGCTTCATTTTAGACAGAGCAGATGCTATATGAAGTTGAGTATCATGTGTGCTGAAGGAGAATTCACTCAGGTTCCTCCTTCCTGATTGGAAAAATTTGTTACAATGATTGACAAAGACCATTTTACATCTGACATATCTTTTTTTTTTTTTAAACAAACTGAACCTCATGAATAAAGCTGATGGGGAGGGACCTTGGAAAACGTTTGTGACAAGCAGTTAACATACCTGCCTGTCGCTTCTCACCTCTAAAGTCCACATGGGCTTTTAGTTATGAGCTACCATTAGGCAATACTGCAAATCCAGATTGGATGAAGAATGCTTTAGAAGAATATGTGGCGGTTATTCCAGCTTAAAAACATTTAGTTCTTTGTGCAGTGGCTAATGGTCCACACAGAATCTTACAACTGGTCGAATTGCAGAAGATATGTGACTATGAAGTGCTTAGCCATAATGGAACATTTATATCACACACCTGCCCCCCCCCCCCCCCCGCCAAGGCTCAAGGACCATTGCAGAAGTGGCAGTGAATGATTTTAAGAGCCAGATATTGGGGAGAACCAGAGTGAAGCAGTGTCTTCGGGCCATGACAGGGCTGTTGGACTCATGAACTCATGGGATCTGTGGTTTCCTGCACAAGACCTGCATAAGACCAATCCAGTCAACATCCTGGCACAGCGGAGGAGAGCCTCATATGTCCCACCCCTAATTGTGGATTGATTGACAATTGGTGCCTTCTAGGGGAAGGAAAGTCAATTTTCTTAAGGATATAGCCCTGAGTATGTGGAGCATCCAACGGAGCATAGCCAATGGCCTCCCACTCATACAGATAAGGGCAACACAATTAGATTCTGTGGGTTACCAAAATTAAACAGTAAACAGGACATGGAGTTGGGAGGATTGGGGAGCTGGGTGGTAGATCCAGGATAAGTCATCTGGAGGAGTGGGAGAATGAACATGATCAAGTACAGTACAAGCATATGTGAAATTTCTAGAGAATTAATAAAAAATTATTTTTAAAAATCCCAATGGCTTTTCTGTGTCCAGTGTTAGCTTTCCCTGGGGGCAGCCACTCACTGGCCCATTGTGGTAGCACGCTGGGCTGGCACTAGGCTGTTGGAGTCAGTTTTACAGGCAGCTTCTACAGATTTAGAGGGAGACTCCCTGAAAATGTTCCCTCCTACATTCCTTAGATCCTCTCCCTTCCTGATGGCTGCCTTCTTCTATTATGTGTGGGTCAGTAAATATCATTTGTACCCAGACACATGGCACCTTGACCACATACAGTCATCTATTGTTTGCCAATGAAAACCTTCTTTTTGTTTTTTTAGTTTAAATATATAAGAATTTAAATAAAAATAGTCAGGTATCTACTTATGACATTGATGTGGTTAATTTAATTGCATTTAAAATCACCTGTTATATAACACACACCCTTGTCATGTTAGGACTGCATGGAACGGTGTGGCCTGGGCTTCACTCCTGTCCACTCCCCTTTAAGGTAACTGTTTATCATCTAGTGTGACTAGTTGTCTGTGAATGGGAAATTCACCCCTAAAAGCCTGACTCCAGTAATTTAGGGACTCCCACACCCACTTCATGGGTCCTTCACAAATCTGTAGATAACCCCTGACAACATCCTCGGGGCTCACCTTACCATTTCTACATAGATTGTTTTAATATCTGTACCATGCAGGGTTGTAATTGCTTTTCCTGAGACACACCTTTCTCATACTGGCTATATATGGGCACCCACGTGGCCTGGTGCCCCCTGGATAGCTGTGTAGTGTAGGAGAAGGTGGGTTAGTTTCTGCATCTCAGATCCTACAGTAGTGAGCTCATTTAGAACACAGGAAGTACTGGGTGTGCCATGGATGCTGATGCCAAGGCCAGGAGTGCTGACATGCTACCTCTTCTCACCCTGGCAAGGGCTCTGTAAAGGCCTTCCTGTAGCCTGCCTGTGCAGGTGGTCCCTGGGTGTCTGTGGGACCACTCTCTTCCATGTCTCTCGCTGACTGTGCCAGCACAGCAGACTCCATGTCTGTCCTGACCTTGGGTCTTGGGATATGACTGTGCCTGGGACCACAAGGCTCTTCCTTCAGAGAGGTGTGTGACTTCCTCCTTCACTTTATGCGGGTCCTGCTCAAACATCCTCTGCAAAGATGCTTTCTCTTGAAGCTCTTTTTAATTAACTCCTTTCACTCTGGTGTGCTTACCTTATGGTTCTACATAATGCGTCCCATGGCCCCAAGTAATAGTGAGCAGTCATTTGCACACTTGCAGATTAGCTTCCTCTCCCATGAGCAGATGCCTGAGGACACTCCATCCTTTCTTTTCTAGAAGGCAAGGCTCTGTTACCTGCCTCCAGATATATTTAGCCTATGGTAAGCTGAGAAGTAGTCTGTGGCTAACAGACTAGAATTATTACAGGTAGGGCAAAATTGTAAGTAAGTGCCCCTAGCAATCCGATGCATTGATCCTGCTGCCAGTCCTGGGAGGAAGAAACTTGGAGGCTGGTGGGGTGGAGAAGAAAAGGGTGGCACATGGATCTGACAGGGCCCCAGTACTGATCTTCCCGTGAGAAAGTTTGTGGTATTTTTGGTGGTGTTGTTTTGTTTTTGAGACAGGGTTTCTCCGAGTAGTTTTGGTTCCTGTCCTGGTCTTGCTCTATAGACCAGGCTGCCCTCGAACTCACAGAGATCCACCTGGCTCTGCCTCCTGAGTGCTGGGATTAAAGGCGTGCACCACCACCTCCCAGTGAGAAAGTATTTTTTTTTTTAAATGGTATCTTTTTCAGCACACAATATGTAATAAGATAAAGATAACTTCCTAGATGCTGTAAAAGTCAGATGTGTGGATGGTTGAACATCAGACAGGCCATGTCTAGATTTTGTCATGGATGTGGTTTGAACAGATTTGCTGCCAGAGATGAGCTTGTCAACACTTGAGCACGCCTTTGGAGATCTGCCTCTATCTTTGGGAGTGCTAGCTGCTGAGGGCACCTACTCCATGGGAAGCTTCTTCAAAGGCCTTCAGAAGAACAAGGAAAAATGTGACAAAAATGCCAGAGTGAGCCCAGTTCTCACCCTGCCCTGGAGCCACCGCCATGGCTCCCTGTGTGCACATACTTGGGGCACACCGTCTGTGAGCTGCAAAGACCCAGCAGAAGCTGGCACAATAAACAATCTCAGGGCAGCTTACCCCTTCTAATTAAGTTTTCTGGGAGAAACTACAGGTTCTGAGTCTTTAGGTCTTGGACCAATAACTGTCACATGTGCAAAGACTGTCTCTCTAGTTCATTGGAGATTTAACTGGTAGACAGGGTCACGGTCATTTTTAAGTTTGTGATAGGCACCAGCTGTGTGCTGGTGAGTTCAGGCAATGCCGAGCCTGTGTAAGTGCCCCAGCATACCCAAGCCATATCCTCAAGAGATTAATACCCATCTCTCAGTCCCCTGGATGAACATTCTCCCTGCCACCTATCACCAATGGGATCTATATTCATTTCCCAGGATGGCACTTGTTACTCAAATGCTTTCTGGAACCCCTCTAACCTCCTTGAAGGCCACAAAAAAGGCCTCTTTTGACATCGTGACTTGTTCCTCCCCAAACACAGCATCTCCTAATTTGGTCCCCAGATTGGCTCTAAAAATCACGTGTCTGTAGGGTTATGCAGCAGGCTTTATACACTATTGGAACATTGTGCCAGATTTTAGAGGAGGCTCCAAAGGCATTCTCAAAAGGTCACGAGGGGAAAGCTATGTGTGTAGTAAAGTAATGACTTCTACCTCTGCTGTGGCTCCTTAGACTGGAGATGATGTGTGTGGAGATAAGAATGCTCTGGCATATTTTGTAAACTTGTCTCTCTTTTCCCCTCAGACCACAGGATTTTATTTTGAAATGAAGTACGTCTCTTTTGCGAGCATCATATAAATAATAACACTGATTGGATTTCCAACTCTTCACATTCTTGCTTCTATACTGTGAAAAATTCAAAGTCATTTATAACCACATGAAAACCTTACATTGCCAAGACTTTGTCAACATCACAAGCGATGCTAACTCCGCCGAGGCCTGAAGTTTCCAGAAACTCCCCCCCCCCCCCCCCCCCGTTTGTGCTCGATCCCTTCCTTTGTCTGCATCTGGTTTTTGTTCTTTTCTCACTTCCCACTCTAGAGGGGCAGGCTCACTTTTCAGTTTTTTTTTTAATCAAGGGTCAGATAGGCCTGGAATCTATTCTTCTTTCTCTCAGTCTGCACTGGGCCATGTTGGGGGTAATCAAACTCACTTTTCCTCAGTTTTCTCTTCTTTAGAATGGGGAGAAGGCCAGTGTCCTCCGTGGGTCACATTAGTCACTGGCATCTCAGAGGAAAGCCGTTGCCACAGTTCTCCATCCATGGGGGCATACTCAGAAAAAGATGAGCACTGCCACTGTTATCATTATTCTTGTTGCTATAGCTAGTGTTGGACATTATTTGGTTCTTTTCTAGTAAGTTTTGTTGGAGTCCTCACTAATTTTATGCCTTCAGTTAAACCCTCCATTCCTCTGGTTACATTGTATTAAAGATTTGCATGCCTGTTCTGGTAGTTCAGCATTGATTGGGAGGCAAGTCTAAGATTTATGGCTCTGTATACTTTTTCCCAGCATCATAAATTTTTAAAACTTTTCTTAATGCTTGGCAGCAAGCCTGCCCTCATTGTTTGAGCACGCATGCACATATGGTCTGTATGTATGCATAGAGATACAGACGCATCCATGGATAGCTGCTCTCTGCTTGCTTCATTTTCTTGTCTTGAAACACCATAGCCTCCTTAATTCACTTGGTGGCATTAGTTGGCTGTGTTTTCTACTTCGAAATCAAACGTCAGAAGAATTTGACACCAAGGCACCAAAGTGGTAGCCTTTACAAAGTCGCCGACTTTGCCGAGACAGACACTTGGGACAGGAAGCCCTTTCTTCTTCTGCTTACTCGGTGTCTGGCCTCACCTGGTTGGGTGAAGTAAACTTTGGGTGGGTTGAACTAAATATGGTCTTGTAGGCCTGTGCTCTGGAGGTGGTTAAGGGGTTCCCGTAAGTTAAAAGGCAGGATGCAGTCTCCAGGCCGGAGGCCACAGGAAAGAGGAGACCGTGGAGCAAACAGCGTGCCTCCTGTGGCCGTGCGGTCTGCATGCAGTTGGTCTGGGCCGCAGAGGGCCCTCGGAACAGACCTTGACAGCTACTTGGTCAATTTGATTGATAGTTTGGGACATGGGTGGGAGGGAGTACCCCCCAAAAGTATTTATAACACCCTATACACACAGCCTGCAGACCTGCAGAGGCAGCCACAAAATGAAGCTAAACACACATTTCAACTGTGAAATAAATTTTAGAAGTGCTTTGTATACTTGTCTGTTGGAATAAAAACACACAACTATTTGTTATTCTTTCTTCCCATAACCTCACAATTTTGTTTCTCTGTTGTATCTCCATTGTTGCTTAAAGTTCCCAATTAAAGCTGGATCTAATCAAAACCCACATACAGCTATTTTGCTAAGAAATTGAGATATTTTACGTTGGCTTCATCTCTGTATGAGATGAAAGCTTTCTCCTTTCCCAGTCTGAAGGCTGGCCTTTGAGATTAGGATCCATTTCCTTCGTATTTTTTATAGTAATTAACACGAACAGTTTTGCTAACCTGAGTAATATGTTTATTGCTTTTATTTTTCATGGTTCCTTTTCAAAAGAGCTCGTGACTGAGCCGAGATTGTAGCTCACTGCTTGCAGAAGGCTTGTCTAGCAGGCACAACACCCCGGGTTTGATTCACTGCTGTACAAGAAGAACAGTTTGAAAACAACACAGAGGTTTTTACATGAGAAATGTCTTCCACAGTCTCAGGCATTGGAACACTTAGTCCCAAGCCGGGCATGCTGTCTGGGGAGGTTTAGGAAGTGTGGCCTTCCTGGAGAAAGCATGTCTTTGGAGGCAGGCTTTGAGAAGTCGTAGCTTCTGCCAAGTTCTGGTTTACTCTACCTACTTCCTGCGTGCCCTTGCTAGATAGGACCCCTCTGCCGCCACTCTGCTGCCCTGCCTGCAGCTCGCTGCCGTGACTCTCCACCGTGATGGACTTTTAACCCTTCTGGGACAATGAGACGAAATAAACTTTTCCTTCTAGGAGTTGCTCTGGTCATATTTTATCACAGCGACAGAAAAGCGTGTAGCACAAATACAAATATAAAACAAAACAAAAACCACAACTATCAAAAGATAGATTACCCTATTCCAGCAAAAAAGAATCCTAGAATGGTGGCAGGGGATGTTGCCCAAATGTAGGGTGCTTGCTTAATGTGCGTGTGGTCTTGGATTCTAATCTCCAGAGGGGGGGAAGGAGAGGGCATGAGTGAATGAGAATGAACTCTAGGATGGCTCAGTCCTTGGGGTCATCTGTCCTTTGAAAGATCTTAACCATAGTTCTAAGCAGGAATGAAGAAATCTCTAGGTCTCTTGCTTTTCTGGGTACTGAGGGCATTAGTAAGGTATTTTAGAGGATGAGAAGGGAAAAAAAAAATAACTGTGATATGAGCAATGTGTAGTATTCAAGATCTAAAGAAGCAACGGTGACCATTCGTGTGAACACTGGAAGGAAGAACACTCAGGTGAAGAGGTGTGAATGAACTTAGACTAGTGAGCAAAGAACAATATGACAGTCAGTGGAGAAAGTTCAGAGATCCAGCCTAAGTGAAGCCGCCCTCCACACCGAAGGAGGGGCCAGGGATCTGAATCCCAGCTCTCACATTGCTCTGCACTAACTACTGAACATGATAAAGGAAAAGCATAAAGATGCACCCTTGAGGCTGACCTGAGTCCAGGCATATTACTGCACATTTCACAGCCTGAACCTCAACCCGGAAGTGCTTGTGACCTGCTTTATTGCATTTTCTGATGGGTAGTACAGAACACCATCATGTTCTCCAATTGGAAGACTTTTGCTTTTCCAGTTTTTATTAAGCATTCTGTTAGGGTAGTCTTTGGAGTAGGGAGCTTTAGTATCCTGGTCCCGGGGTTTCATTTAGGCATCACTTGTAGTTCTGGGAATATTTTGCAGAGTCCCCAGACCTTTTACTACTTGGTGTCCTTTTTCCTTGTCCCACAAATATTTCTGATTTTAGTTACCTGAGGCCAGTGGTGCTCTGTCATTTTCCCCATATTAATTTGGTGAGTATTTAATGACATATACATTGTTTTTGATAGCTAGAAAAATTTAAAGAGAGATAATAATAATTTAGGAATAGTAAATCGGTATCACCACACTCTGGTCTTTTTTTTTTTTTTTTTTTTTTTTGGTAGATAATTGAAAGATATATTTACTAAAATTTCTTCCATTGTTTAAAAATACCGTGTCTAATGAAATACTACCAGACAGGAAGTGTTCATCTAAGACATGGCATGGCTGTAAAACACACAGACACACGTGTGATATACATTTTATAGCTTTGTGTATTTTACAGGCAGAACACTAAAACATGGTAGAAATACTGCTGTGAACAGTGAAGCCAGCTGTAACAGTGACATGGGACAGCCGTTGGTATCTGCTTGCCTTTTGTTTATATGTGTGTAATTATGATTTCATTACTTGTTAACAGGTATTTCTAAACTTTGTCTTGTCTTTATATCTTCCCATGTTGGAAGTTTCTACAGATCATCTGCTTGTTGGGTGAGCTCTCTGTCACTGGAAAGATCATACTGGAGAACCATGTGCTATGGCCTCACAGAGATCTGGCCTGGGCATATGCGCAGCTGTCTCAAGCCAAAATGTTAGGCTCCTTTGTCCACCTTGCACCTCACGTCCTTGTCTTTTCATATCTACTTGCTCCCTGGGTTGTACTGATTTTCACCTCTAGATCACTTGACTCAGCACCCTTTCCTATGGCCTCCCACCTTCTTTTGGTCTGACCTTGCTCTCCTCCGGTTTGGATTATGCCGAGGCCTCCCAACTCAACCATTTCTTTAGGACCCTGCTCCATTCTGCTTCATTCTCTGCCTTCCCCATCTTCCCCTCTTCACACAATGGATGGGCAAGAGTTCTTTCTTGGAATATGTAAGGCCTGGTTGTCTCCTTGTCTTGTCTGTTTTTCACTTGGCCTGTTTTGCCCCAGAGCCTGCCCCCAGCTTTAGGAGGTGGTTACCCTGTGCAGGTCTGCTTATTACACATGTAGATCAGCTACATCTCTGTCCACTCAAGTTCTAGCTCAGGACTCACCCTGCTGCACTAAACTGTGGGTGAGTAATATATATTGAAAGAGGTGGTAGTTCTTTGTTTTGTTTTGTTTTTGATTTTTGGGTTTTTTTTTTTTATTTTTGGTTTTTTTGAGACAGGGTTTCTCTGTGTAGCTTTGGCACCTTTCCTGGCATTCACTCTGTATACCAAGTTGGCCTCGAACTCACAGAGTTTGAGGCTCTGCCTCCCGTGTGCTGGGATTAAAGGCGTGTGCCACCACCGCCTGGCTCCTATCTTAGTGTCTGTGCCTACCTTTACAGTGATCTGGCCTACCCTTAGCCAGAGGGCACATTCCCTAAAGAAATTGGCCTTCTTCTTGTCAGGTCTGCACATGGCCTCTAGAAGCTTACCCACAGGCTTCATGGTGTGTGACTGACTCTCTTGTTTCAGTATCGACTTTTGTGGCATGAGGTCAAGCTAGGGGGCAGCCCCTCTGCTCTGCTGATCCCCCTTAGCCTCCAGCTGGGGATGGATTTGGCTTGTAAGTTTTAGTTCTCCGTGGTGCGCATCTCGATGCTTCTCCTCCTCCTTGTGCACTCCAGACTGCACGTAACACAAGGTTTGCCTTCTTAGTTCTTTCTCTCTGCCTCCTTCCCCCTTCTGATTAGTGTGGCTTTCTGGGCCAGCTTATGCCTGTGTCCCATGGGTGTGACCGTGGGTGGGTGTGGTGGATATGGGAACACAGCAGAGGATGGGAATGATTTACCCTGAAGGTAGTAAAAGGAAGGGGAAAGAAGCCTTGCAGAGATCTAGACTAAAGGTGAATCATCTAGAATCCTGCTTGACATAACAAAGCCCACAGGCCAAATCACCATGCCACCTGTGGAGGTGAGTAAGTCTTGGGACTGCAGCCCTATTCATTGATTTGTGTGTTGTCATGAGGCAGAGTTGAGTAGTTGTCATGGAGACATATGGCTCACCAAGCCTGACATATTTACTATTTGATCCTTTCCCAGAAAAAAAAAAAAAAAAAAATCCTCAAGCCCGGTCCAGAAGACAATGGTACCCTTTGTAAGGACAGGCTTAATTCCACTCGCCCTACTCCTCTTCATTAGAAGGCTTACACAAACCTCTGTCTCTCTGGATATTTGTATTTGTTACCCAAGCCAGCTTTCCAGGGTATGAGTCAGATTCTGGGCAGTAAAAAGCCATCGACAGAGAATAGAGTGAACCTGCCCCTTACATTGGTGACTGGTGCTGTCAGCTTGATGAGAACTGGGTTTTTAATATGTAAGATTGTTGTTGGAGTAAAAGAGCTATACTGGCAGCTAGATCACTATCTGGAATAAATTTCATCTTGACAGGCAATTCTGGCTAACTGGAGGCTGCCTGACCTTACATCAGGAAGGATTACGAAGTCCTAGAGGACACAGTGCTGAAATCGATAAGTGCTGTCTGTCAGGATCTGTACATGCTACTGTGAAGGCAGGAGGAGGTTGAAAAGGCTTGAGTGGGTGTGGTTCTGTCCACCACAATGTAGCTCTGGGCAGATGGACACTAAGCAGAGGGTCTTTGTAACCTGCAGTCAGCCTATTTCTAAGCTCTCAAGGAAGTTCGGGTAAATCAGCAGAGTGTTTGTTTGTATAAGCAACAGTTGAGAACACTTCTGTTTATAATCGTATCCTGAGTCAATGTTTTGGGAAGACATGTATAACATACAACTTGCCATTTTAGCTATTTTTACGTGCTCAGTCCTTTGTCGCCCATCCACAGCCAGAATCTTTCAACTTTCAAAGCAGAAATACGTTATCAAACAGCTTACCATTCCTCCCAGTCTTGGAAATCACAGTTCTGTTCTCTGCCTCTACAAATCCAACTGCTTGATGTATCACAGATGAATGGAGCTATACTATATTTGTCATTTTATTATTTCTGGTTTATTTCACCAACCATCTTCAGCCCTCCCCTCACGTATCTGGATTTCCTTCTTTTTTAGGGGTGAATTACATATGAATAATATTTTCAGCAGAGCAACCACTTTGTGTCCACCCCATTCACCTATCTTACATGCATTATTTCTGTGCCCTTCAACAGCAGTGTACCCCCTTTTTCCGGATGTCACTGTGATTAATTCTTAGGACGTACAACTGGAAGTGGAATCCTTGGGTCATATGATAATTCTGTGCTTAGGGTTTTGAAGAGCTGCCTTGTTTTCACAGTGGATGCACCATTCTCCATTTCATCAGTAGTGTGCAGGGTCTCTCATTTCTCCACCTTCTTCCTAGCCAACGAGCTGTGACTGTAGTAATGTGTGTGTGTGTGTGTGTGTGTGTGTGTGTGTGTGTGTGTGTGTGCGTGCATCTCACAGTATCCAATGAAACTAAACATTTTTTCATCTGTCTCCTTTGAAGATGTCTGTTTAAGTTGAACCCCATTTTATACCCAATTTGCTTCTAATGCAGGTTTCCTGAAAGGGGCAGAAGACAGTTTTTGCTGGGATCTCCCTGCACAGGGCCTGAGAAGTCCTGGCAGTCCTTCAGCAGCTCCCTGTGATGGTGATTGTGAGCCAAGAATGAGGAGTGGATTCAGCTCAGAGTAAAATGGGTTTGCTGAGACAGCCATAGAGAAAAAGACGGGGGGGGGGGGGGGGGGGGCGAGGTTGGTGGTATACACACCTTGTGTCTCCCCTCACTCCTTTCCAAGAGTGACAGGAAGAAGAGGGGAGACAAGGAAACATGCTGCTTCCACTGGGCTTCTCCTTAAAATAGGTCTCTCTCAAGTCTCCAAATCCTCAAATTCCACAAGTGACATTTGGGGGCTGTTTTTCTTTTATCTTGTTTTTATTTTTTTCCTGTGGAGGGTTCTTTGATTATCTCAGCATAATTGCTGTGTGTGTGGTGTTTTCCCTTGTTGGCTACTTTTAAGTGAAGCAAAATTTAAGTTGATTTTGTTAGAAATGTCCCTCTGGGAGCATTGAATTTACTTTGATTCCAGTAAGAAAATAATTTAAATCAAGTTTTAATATACTTAAAGTAAGCAATTTGACACTGTAGATAAGAAACATTTTGGAATGGTTGATAGAAAGTTCTAGTTCAGTTATTTAATTTGAAGATGAAATGACTTGGGGGTATGTTTGGGAAAGTTTCGAATGTGTGTCTTTGTGGGCACTAATATATGGAGTGAGACAGCCGTTCTGGGCTGTGTTGTGCAGCTATTGGCATTCAGCAAGCTCTACAAGATAGAACTATATTTTGATCACTTAAACAAGGAAAGATGGCAGTTATATTTAGGAGAGAAATTATCCTCTTAAAATATTTGACCCAGTGAATTTTATCTCCTGTGTGTATGTTCCAGGGCAGTTGAGTGGATGTTAGGGGACAATTTTGAAGAGCCAGTTCTTGCCTTCTACCTTAGTGTGGATTCCAAGGGTTGGACCCAGGTCACCAGGTGTCTATGGCAAGGGCTTTGCCAGCACTGAGCCATCTCACAGGCCTGAATTTGTTTTTTATATGTCTCATCAATTATCCTCTAGAAGTTGTTCCTAATTCCTAACAAACAAGACTTTCCAGTTACAAAGCTTAGTCAAAGCTTAGTCTTTCCCATATATAGGTGATGGGTGGTGTATGTATTTAAATTCCTGTTAACAGTAGGATAGCAGCATTCTACTTTTCCACCTTGTGACCAACTGGATGATACAATGAGTTGTATTTCTTACTTTTGTATTGCACCTCCCCCACCTCCCTCCCCACCTCCTGTTGCCTTCAAGTTTGATCAGTTTGTGAAGACAGAATTTGGGGCTGTCCTGCTGAGAATTCACTGTTAAACAATAGCCAACCTTTCTCCATAGGGCTAACACATGTGGGGAAATGTCACCTTCAGGAGATAAGCGTGGAGTCCAGGAACAATCAGGAGGCATTTTTCAATGCTAAATAAGACCCTGCCCTACCCATCTCCTTCCCCCTTGCCCCAAATCCAAACCTATCATAAGAATTCTAATGTTCCTAAGAGATGTTTAAAGGATCATAACTATTTGAACACTATTTAATTGCCTTATTTTTATTACAAGACTCGGCAAGGTTTCAGATTCACATTGGTGGGCAGTTACGGTTTACGTAGATTCAGCCCAAGCCTCTAATCCTATCAACCAAAGCAAATGTGAGCCGTATAGTTATTCATTTATTACTCAGTCACACAGACACATTCATGGTTGGTTTTCACTTCAGCCTGCAAGCAACATGCTATGGGAAGAGTTTGCGGGCATGCTGGGAGGCTGCTGCCTTCTCTGCAGAGCTTAGAGGTTACGGTTCCACCTCTGCTGTCAGACAGGCTGCTGGGTTTGAGGTCTGCTGTGGGCTCCTGGCTCATCACTTCTCTGCCTGTTCTTCAGTGTGTGGGTGGAGATAACCCCATCCAGTGATGAGGGAGATGAAATGAGGTGATGCTAGACAGAGGTTTGGGGAAGGCGCTAACAAGTACTGAGCACTCCCTAAATGCCTTTGTTGTTACTGTCTTCCTGTCTGCCTTCCGTAACGCAGCTTCATGTTCAGATGTCAGTTTGCAGTAGGCACGGAGGCACTAATATGTTAAAGTAGATCCCAGGGAGTGGAATGACACCAACTGGTCATGGATAAGAAGCAGGATGCTGTTCTTTTCAGTGGAGTCTACCCAAAATGCCTGTAGAGCTATTTACAGTTAGGAAACATCCTTCTCAGCTGCCTGTTACTGATAAGGAACTAATTTATTTACTTTCAGAACCATCTATGGAACATTTCAAACAAATATTGAATAATGAAAATCAACTGCCCGGGTCCTCATCCTAAATATGTTTTACTTAATAAATGCATAAAAGAATACAAATAAAGAATTTGGTATCTGCTTCACATTTTAAAGGGATGAAATATGATTCCCAATCCAGATCCAATTTAATTTCCCTCAATGTGAATCATATATATATATGATTATATATATATGATTATATATATATATGTGTATATATATATATACACACACACATATACATGCTTAAATGAAACATAAATTGCTTCTTTTTTTTTAATTTCTTCATTCTTTCTTCTGCCCCTCATTGGTCCCCCTCACTGTCCTTGAAAACCCTAGAGGTCCTTTGACCTCTGTGTTTTTTACTAAAACCTCCTTCCCTGGACCTCCCGGCTAGGTTTCTGTGTCCTTCATGTCTCCATGGAAATGACTTTGCTCCTGAGTGTTCTGGGATGTGCCGTCTAGAGTCACAGATCCCACCAACCTGTCACCTCCTTTCCTTTAAGGAAATCCTTCTCTTTGGTATTTTTCCTTCTGTGACTTACTACACATGCTATTTCTTTATTTTCTTTATCCCTGGCTGTCTCCCACCACCAGAATACAAGTTCGTTGAAGATAAGGATGTGGGGGTTTTGGTCTGACTTAGTGATTGCTTTCCCAGATGACTGATTGAATAAATGCATTTTTTAGGTATTTAACGTTTTCTTTTCTTCTCTACAGAAAAGATGGGATCAGGTAGGATGTGGTGACTTTTTAAATAGTATTATTTTGAACTTCATCTGAGTTGGGTCCTGTAATCTGTCTTATTTTGTCTGTTTCATAGTGTTCCTTGCATGTTTATACAAAAATGACTATCTCATGTAGTCATTTTTGTAATGGTTGACATCTTTGTTTCCATGTTTTTCCTTTTATAAACTTAATGGACATTCTTGAGCATTTCTCTTGGAATAAGAATGTGAAAATTTATCTTTAGCAAATACTTGGAGATAAAATTCTTATTGTATCAGTTATCAGTTACTGTGTAACTAACACCCAACTTACTGACTTAACGTAATTAATTACACAATTCAGTGTTCTATCACTGTGGTCCCTAGTGTTCTTTGTTTATTTGCAATTAGAATGAGTTCCCAGGCATGGCTTCACTTCCACATTGGGAGGCTGCTGCTACCTTTTGATGTACCTCAGATCTTTACCCCTGTAGGGAAGGTCAGTTTTCTCTCAACAAGAATTCTCAAGACAGCATCCCATGAAGCTCCTGCAAAGTGGTATTGGTTATACACTCCAGGATGCGCATAACATCACCTGCTCCATATTCTGTTAGCTCACGTAAGTTCCAAGCCTGACCCAGATTCAAGGAATGACAGAAAGAAAAAAATATTGTGACCCTTTTTCTCCCCTAAACTGCCACCTGAGGTTACAGGTTTCATGTGTCTTCTGCTTTACTAAATGATGCCAAATTTCTCTCTGAAGTACTTTTACCAAATTATTCTCTGACTTGTACCAGCTGTTTGTTAAGAGGAAATATCTTTGAAACAATTCTGACATGAAGTATATGCTCATAACTTTCCCATGCCCCTTGACCCACCCCCTTTTTTACAATAGTAAACCCCGAGGAAGTATTTGCAATGCCTTCAACAAAACCTGGCACCTTTCTTTAATCCACACGTGTAGGTACATTGCTCAGATTCTACTGTAGCTGTGGGGAGACATATGACTGAGATGGGTCAATCAAGTTTTTCCACTTTCAAAGTGGGTATATTATAGTTTCAGTGTGATTTGACTATGCTGCCCATAGTGGAAGATGGTTTAGCTATTAGACATAATGAACCTAAATGACTATTCAGAATGAACATCACTCCCAAAATGCATGTTTTCCTCATAAAATCATAATAAGCCCTGAGATTTCTGGCTTTAATTTGTTAATCTGTATTGTAACATGGGTCTTAGTGAGCATATAGTGTCTTTATTTATAGACTTTGTGTCTAAATGAGGATTGATTATCCAGCTTGATATTTAAAAATACAATGGATATCCACTACCATTTAAAACCATATGGCAGCTTCATTGAGATAAAATTCGTTTAACATCCAGTCCACTTTATTATGTACAGCATAACACTCACTGGTTTTTAGTGTAGTCTCAGAATTTTATTATCACGATTGCAGTTAGCTGTAGGATGATTCAATATCCCAAAAGGAAACTCTATACCCATTAAATAGAAGCTTCACATACCTCCCTGTCTTCTGTAATTCTCACCTTCTACTAACCACCAAGATGCCTTCTGTCTTTGTGGATGGCTTATTCTGGACACTTCAGGTCAGTGGAGACTCATGATGCTTCAGTTCTGGCTTCTTTTACATAGAAAAATATTTTCTAGGCTCGTCCACATGTTAGCATGTGCCATTATTTTTAGGAATTAATGTTGAATATGAACCTGTCACATTTCCTACTCTATTCAGTTTGGGTAACATTTGTGTTCTTCCTGCTTTGAGGAGGTCATGAATAATGCTGCTTTAAACACCATGCAAGTATTTCCCTCTACTTTTCTTTCTAGTCTCTCAAATATCCTGATGGGAAGTATATGAAGGCATATAAACCAATTTAATGGATGTAGATTAACTTGATAAGTAAACTATTTCAAAATTATCCCATGTCATAGAAGAGAAACAAATGCAAGATATATTTATGATGAAAATTTGAAGTTAATGGAATCTCCTTCGGTGTGTAAATCAGGACCTGATTTTAATATCTCTCCAACAGATCTTATTTTTATAACAAAATATTTACAATACAGATAATATTTCTATGGCTGTAGGTCTTTGGTTTTAAACTTTGTTCTCACTTTCTTGGCATGAGTTTATTGAACACCTAGCCTCTCCTAAATATTGTCCTGGATGAGACTTTAAAGAAGGAAGACAGAGCTCTGCCCTTACTAATGTGGAGTAATATAATATTTTACATGTACAAGGAAACCTGAGCTTGTAACTGTGTTGTGAGGGAAAAACCATCATGGCCATTATCCCCAATGTCTCCAGGGGAGGCACGAGGCTGGCTTACCAAGGCATAAGATAAAGAGTGGTAAACCTGGAACTGCTGGTGGCCAGGGCACAGAATGTGAACTCCATAAAGTGAGAGCAGGCTCAATGGTGTTGAAGAACAGAAGAAAAGTCCCAGTAAGGAGGTTTTACAGAGTGTGTCCAAAGAAAGTAGATTGTGTGTAACCTTTAATGATGCTGTTCTTGCTCACTGTGATTATTAATTATTTTTATGTCGAATAGTTTCTAGGATATGTGTGATTTGATAGCAATTAGAGATTGAGTCCCACCCCCTTAGGTCTCGAATCCCATTCTGGATTATTGGGTAGTATGAGAAATTACCTGTTACAAACACCAGTCTAGAAATCTGTCAGCAAGGCAATAAACGTTTGGAAACCCAAAGGTAAATCTTTCCAAAATCATGCATGCACTTTTGAATCAAGGGAGCCTAAAGTCAAGCAGCATTTCCCACATTTTGAGGGAATAAATTGGGTGCTGTGTGACTCACACTCATGCCTATAGGCCCCTGGGATTGGATCACCTCATAGCACTGAACAAGGCTGTCTCTCTGTGAGCAGAATGAGTCTGCAGTGGATGCAGAGCTTAGCAGTTCCCTGCCCCATGCCTTTACTTACCTTGAGTTTATTTTCTGGGGCTGTGGGTCAGATGCTGTAGGGGTGGGGTTGGCTTTATGAAAATACCATGGGAATCCATGTCTCACAGGGAGGCATTAACTACCAGGAAGGCTTTCAGTGATATTTTTGTTCTGCAGTCAAAGTGTCCAAACACTCTTCTCTGTGGTGCTCTGAGGTCACCCAGGCATCCCACTACAGGGTCATCAAGCACTTGACCACTGAGCTGTATCTGCAGATATATTTTCTTTCTCTCCTTATTCTCTCCTACCATCCCTCCTTCCATTTTATTCCTTCCTTCCTTCCTTCCTTCCTTCCTTCCTTCCTTCCTTCCTTCCTTCCTTCCTTCCTTCCTTTCTCTACACCAGGGATTAACTATAGGATCTGAAGCATGCTAGTCAAGTGTTTACCATTGAGAGATACATCCCTATCCATGTTTTTACATTTTATTTTGAGACAGGGTCTCACTAAATTACCCAGGCTGGCTTTGAACTCACTTCGTAGCCCAGACAGCCCTTGAACCAGTGGTCCTCTGTAAGATGAACTGCTAAGCTTAGTCTTATTAATAAAAAAGTCCAGTGCCAGATATTGGGGTGAAAGCTGAAAGATCAGAGGGACAGAACAAGGCAGCCACAAGTCCTTACTGCGAGGAAATCCTCAGCCCAGGAGAGAGCTACTTCCTCTGTACTCACCCTATATACCTTTCTGTGCCCTGCCATCTTACTTCCTCTCTCCGCCCAGCTCTATCAATTCCTGTCTGTCTATACAGACCTCCAGACCTCTATGATTAACTAGTGCTGGGATTAATGGCGTGTGCCACCACATCTGGCTCTGTTCCCAGTGTGGCCTTGAACTCCCAGAGATCCCAGATGAATCTCTGCCTCCTGAATGTTAGGATTAAAGGCATGTGCTACCAGTGCCTGACCTCTATGTTTAATAAAGTGGCTGGCTTTTTCCTTTGATTCTCAGGCAAGCTTTATTTGTTGGAGAACAAATAAAATACCACCACAGTCCTCTTGTATCAGCCTGTGCCACCAGCTTGAAAGTTTAGTGATTTTATGTTTTGCTGTATGTGTATGTGTGTGGGTTCACACAAATGTGTGAACCATGAGTGGAGGCTAGGGACAACCTTGATGTCAGTCCTCAGGTACTGTCCATCTTGTTTATAAACACAGAGTCTCTTACTGACCTAGAATTCATCAAGTAGGCTAGGCTCCCAGGGCAGGGAGCCCCAGGGATCCACACATCTCTGATTTCCCAGAACTACAATTATAAGTACATATCCTTATGTCCAGATTTTTTATTTCTTTAATGGAGGTGCTAGGGATTGAATTCAGTATGTGTGCTTGAAAAGCAAGCACTTTACCAACTGAACGGTCTCCCTACTCCTCAAATAATTATTTTAATAATCTCTCACCCATAATCATTAGGAATTCACTCATGCAGCATCCTCACTGTCTACAATAAGACAATGAATACAACATCACACCAAGTCTTTGTTGTTTTCAAAGTCAGTGTCTTTGTCTCACTGTTTCCACTGGCTTTGTGCATGCATGCAGTTCTAAAGGGCAGGGTGTTTACCTTACCCCATCACTCACAGGAAGGAAGGTAGGAAAGATGTTACAACGGACAGCAGCAATGTGGACTTTTTAGATCTTCTTGGATAACGCCGCTAGTGCAGATACTGTGTCTCACTCCTTCATCCAAGCCAATTCAGCATACTCCATCACAGTCAAAGTTAGAGCTATCAAATGATAGAATTCTACCAAAATACCCAAATTATGAAAAAATGCAGCCATTTATTTATAAATTAATATAAATGGCTGTTGTTTTGTGAGTTTGGCTTTATATCTTACATGCATGCATAGCAATCTTTTGAATACTATATCGCATTTAGACCTTTCATTTTTTTTTTTTTCAGAGCTGAGGACCGAACCCAGGGCCTTGTGCTTGCTAAGGCACTCTACCACTGAGCTAAATCCCCAACCCTCATTTTTTTAAATTGGTTAAAATGACCCCTTAATGCGTGTTCTTTGCAAATGTCTTTGGTAAGCCATCCCAGATCATAATCTTTTTTAGTACAGCAGTGATTGTGTGATTATAGGAGCTTTCAGAATTCTTGTTTTGAAACAGTGTCTCGCTGTATAGCCCAGGCTGACTGGAACCTGCTCCACTAGATGAGACTAGTTATGAATTCATGGTCATCCTGCTTTAGTCTCCCAACACTGGAGTTCAAGTGTGTGCCATCATGCTGCCTTGCATACCTGCCTTTGAAATCTAGTTTAGTTTTTACTTTAAGGAGTGTTAAAAATAGGGTTTGGAGAGATAGTTCAACAGTTAAGAGTGCTTCTTATCTTCTAGAGGGTCTGAGTTTGGTTCCCAGAATATGTAGGGTGGTTCATAATTGTTTGTAACTCTAGCTCTAGGAGATCTGACACCCTCTTCTGGCTTCCACAGTCACCCAAATACAAGCAGGATACATTCACACACACACACACACACACACACACACACACACAATGATGATGATGATGATGATAATGATGATAAATATATCTAAAAATGTTAGATAAAAGCAGAGCTTTCGTACCTTGATATAGAATTTTGATAGTTGGGATTGACATGAAAACCATTAATACCCTGATGAATGTACTCCTTGATCCTAATCAGGGTACCACAAATATATGCTTTCAATTATGATGTGGGTTAAGTTTAAAGGAAGCATGGTGGGACTGGGGTGATGGCTTACTTGGTAAGGTATTTGCTGTGTAAGCATGAGGACCTTAGTTCGATTCCCCAGCATTGATGTAATAATGTCAGGCACAGTGTGTATGTGTGTGTGTATGTGTGTGTGTGTGTGTGTGTGTGTGTGTGTATGTGTGTGTGTGTGTGTGTGTGTGTGTGTGTGTGAGTGTGTGAGTGTGTGTGTGTGTATGTGTGTGTGTGTATGTGTGTGTGTGTGTGTGAGTGTGTGTGTGTGTGTGTGTGTGTGTGTGTGTGTGTGTGTGTGTACCTGTAATCCCAGTTTGAGGATGCAGAGGCAGGAGGAGTCCTAGTGCTTGCTGGCCAGCTCCAGGTTCAGTGAGAGGCCGTCTCAAAAACTGAAGTGGAAGAGTATGAGAAGAAGACAACAGAACACTGAGCCCTGGCCTCCACCCCCAAGCACATATACATGCATGTGTACTCGGGCACGCTCATGCACCTCCATGTAAAATGACTTGTATGGAACATGGGGCAACTGTCTGCTTTGTTAGAATAGGCCTGAAAGGTGAGGTATCATTAGGTCTTTTGAAAGTTTCTGGTTCTACATTGTTCAATTTTTTTCATAGAATTTTTGAAAATGGATCATGTACTTAAATAAAGAACTGCGGGTATGGCCAGTGAGTAGAAGAAAGGACGTCCAGAGAGGAATTACAGACGTGGTTCCAGCTTGGGGCTCCCAGTTTTGTGAGGTGGCGTTCAAGCGGCCCTCAGAATCAGGATAGTAGAGTGACAGCGTTCTGGATGGACTGAGAATGAAGTTATGTTTGTCGCAACAGTGTAAGGATTTGGGTAGGAGGAGGTTACCCTAGAGAAGAGAAATGCTGGCAGCGTTCTCGGGGTGGGGGTGGGGGGGTGGGGGGGTGGGGGGGTGGGGTTAAAGTGACACCCGAGGAAAGCAGTCTGCGGCCTCCCAGTGCTGAGCTTCTGTTTCGTTCCTAGCCAATAGGGGGTGTTAGAGGAATTGGGTGTTCAAGGAGAAAAGGCTAAGCCTCTCACGTCCAGCCTCACCAGGGTTAACATTAAAGGGAGTGAGACCAAGAGAGGGGAGGGAGGGCTGTGCGAGCCCATGGCTCCAGTTGCTGGGAGGCTAGTCCATACAAAAGTGGCAGCTGTCTAACTTCGGCCCTGTGTCCTGAGGTTTCTTCTCAGGCTACATCTCTCCATCATAGAATCAGGAAACTTCAGAACACAACACTGTGTATTTTTCAGTGTGCTGTATTTGGAGGATCTGCATAGACGAGTCATCAGTCCACTCACTCCCTGCTCTCTGGTTCAGTGGCCTCCGATGTCTCTGAACAACAGCAGCCACCATCTTTCAGCGAATTGGAAAGAGACCAGAAACATGGCACTAACTTCAGGGGAAGAACAGGCAATTGAAAGGTCTTTATTCACCTGAAAGTGGATTATTTAGCATTTCTTTCTTGAAGTGAGATTTTCCTAGAAGGACAAAACAGTTGTTTTGAGGTGATGCAGGATGACTTTTGGGAAGCAGGGATGTTGGGGGTGGGTGTCGAGCTGAGTGAGCTTAAGAAACAGCCTGTACCCTCAGCTTTCTAGGGCAAGGCTTGTCCTGTAGGCATTTTTTTCCTTTTGTAAAACAATTTTAAGCAAACTTGCAGTAACAATGTAAGGTGCATAAAGTAAAGAAAATCCTATCTACCTCATGCCCTGGGTTCATATGGTCCTTCAGGAGAGTACTTTGTTGGCATTTCTCTAGACCTTGAAGAGATGTATGCTGAATACTTCTTTAATATTTGTTCTAAGTAGCAACTAGATCATTAGTCAAGAACAACACATTCAGACATCATTTCTGTTAATTCTCCCCCTCTTTCCTCCTTCCCACTCTCTCACTTTTTCATATTTTCAAAATAGAATATTATAATTCCACTTCCTTGTCTTTTCAGAATTGAAAATACTGTACATATATATTGTTTAAATATTGGTATCAAAGAATCTAACTGTGTAGTCTAGGCTGGTCCCAAACTTGTGATTCTTCTGCCTCAGGCTTCTGAGTGCTAGGATTACAGATGTGCATCAACATATGCCCAGCCTTAGGGAAATTCACTTGAGATAAGTCTTTCCAAATAGCCTTCTTTGTTGTATGTATGGGTATGTATACATGTGAATGTCATTTTGTTTTAGAAGACAAGGATGGCTGTTGTATTATAGCAATGATTATCGAGAGGGTTGGGTTTTTATGTGGAAATAAACACACACACTTATGAATACCTAGGCAGTCAGATATTATAAAATAAAAGGACCATCTGACAAAAAACTCTCTCATTTTTAGTGCCTATTTTGTAAACTGTTTTCGGTCATTCACTAATGTCATTAAATGATTGGTATGATGCTCTCTCTCTCTCTCTCTCTCTCTCTCTCTCTCTCTCTCTCTAGATTATACTTTGGGGATTATACTTCATGGCCATCATTATTTTTAAAACATTGTTGACACATAAGCAATCCCACTGCAGAGCTCTGGGATATCTCCTGTCAGGTTTCTCAGTTCCCTCCTCAGTGGGTCTCATCTCTTCCTGTTACACACCAGTTCTTCAGAAAGTATGTCTGCTGGGCCTGTGACACCACAAAGAATATTGCATAACCTTCCGGATTAATTGCTTGTTTCTGGCCACCAGGCATGTGGGGACTCTGTGGGGACTCCGTGCGTGGCCTTTGAGTCCTACCTTCTGGCTAGAGGAAGAACTGCTTTCCCTCTTCATTTAGAGCAGCTAGAGCCATGTTGCTCCATGACCTTGGAACTTGGAGTAGAACAAGACAGGCCATGCAGCTGGAATTGTCTGAAAAATTCGTTGTATCTACCTGAATGTGGTGTTAGGACTTATGGGATCTTTTTTTTTTTTTTTATGCTCTGCCCCTAGTGGTGATTTTACTTTGTGGAAGTGTTAGCAGGGAATTTCACCCCATTGAAGAAAAGGAATTTTAGTTTCTTAAAGTTCCCTTTATGCACAAGGACCTGAAATCTCATTTATGCTCTGTGAAATTGAAGAAATTGGATATTTGGGAATGGAAATTGGTGGCCCTACAAGCAGTATGAGATCTAAAAGTGTTGAATCCTTTCATAAATAAACCTTCATTCGGGCTGGAATGTCTTGGCTCAGTTCTCAAGGTGATACTGTAGGAGACACACAGCCGTGACTGGCCTGGGAGATAATTATCTGCACATTCCAGTCTTGGTTGGCCCTCAGCAGGGCTGGCTGGCCATGAAGCTGATGCTCTCTCCCTTACAAGAAGATTGCCTTTAGCTAGGCCTCTGACCCATGACCTTTAGGAGCCACATTGTTTGTGGACTTTAGAGCAAAACAAATTTCTTCGTATTGGCAAACATTATCTTTCAAGCCTTCTAGATTTCCATGCTGAGTGCCATATGTCTCAGCAGTTTGGGTTTGTTTCCAGTTGAGTCAGTGATTTGTATTTCGAAAATGTGTAAATTTTGTTTTCTCTGAGTATATGTGTATGTTATTGGTAATTGAAAGCAGGGCCTCACCCATGCTAGGTAAGCATGCTACCACTGAGCTGTAGCTCACACCCTAGGTTTCTTTGGGACAATGAATTTATATCATCAGGAAATGTGCATCAGAGCTAGAGAGTACGGTTGAAAAATGAAACCTGTTCACAGGGATCATGTCTTGGGATAGAGAGAGCCAGGAGGATGATGGGAAGAAAGGAGATGTGAGCACAGAGACCGAGAGTCTCATGCCTGGCGCTGGGTGGCAATAAGCTTTAGTTATTGGTGAATGGCTTTCCAGGGAGCTTGAAAGATGACAGATGGCCCTACATGTAACTCCTGCAACCAATGTCCTAAGCCAATTTTCTTGGAGATCTTCAGGTCTGGAACCTGGCAGCCTAGGTTCAAATCCCATCGACTAGCCATGCGATGGTGGGAGAACTGCTTACCCTCTGCCTATTGTAGTCTTAATGGGACTAACTAAAAAAAAAGTGTGAGCAGTAAGTGGGATTATATACAGTTGCTCACCGTCTTTTAAACATTTTTAAAGATTAATTTATTTTTATGTGTATGAGTATTTTGCCTACATGTATATAAGTGAACTGCATGCATGCCTGCCTGGTGCCTGTGGAGAAAGCATTGGATCCCCTGGAAATGGAGTTACAGAGGTTTGTGAGCCACCATGTGGGTGCTGGGAACCCAACCAGGATCCTCTCTAAGAGCAGCAAGTGCTCTTAACTGCTAAGCCACCTCTCTAACCCCTGTTGGTCACCTTCTTGAGTGGCGTGTCAAAGCCTGGTATAGAGCAAACACGTACAACTGTTAATCTTTTTATTAGTAATTAGTTTAGGGATATTGCTGTTAGAACTTGGGAAAACCCTAGACTATATTTTGTTCCATGTTAAGAAGAGATGGAAACAAATATTTATGTCTCGACATATAAATATTTTCTTTATTTTTTAAATAGGATCTGCCTTTGTTTTATAGAATAATCATTGGATCAACCTAAACATAGTGTATATAAAAGGAAACAATCTGGATGTCTAGTTGGTGAGTATGTAATGGAGGGAAGGTCCCCATAATCAGATGGAGAAATTTTCCCTAATACAGGAAGCCTTTGTGATACATATTTCCATGTAAATAATTATACTTGACCAAATGTATTCCCTATATACAGATGCAAAAGTGTGTTTGTTTTCTAAATAAACTTAAATGTTAATGTGCAACCTCCTTCCCATCTTCCAGAATTGGTAGAAAAATCAAGCCTCAGGCATTATGAGGGTCCCTCTCAGTCTCGTAGGGTGAAGCACTCCAAGACTTTTTACCCAGAGTGCTTAGGAGCTGGCCCATGGTCTGTGTGATCTCTGGTCCAGGCGCTGCCCCTGGAGTGCTACTGTGTCCCAGTGTGGCTGTGCGAGCCTTTGTTCTTCCAGGCAGTCTCAGGCTCTTTTCTCCAGTCCAGGCTCTTGAGGGAGAGACACCCGGACAGTCACCTCTCCCGAGTCACCCTAGGGTAGACTCCTGTGTGCGGGTCCACTCGTTTCCCTGTAAGTGTTCTGACAAGTTGACTCCTTGCAGCAAGAAGCCAGGTTTTGAGAATCCAAGGCCTTGATGCTCGCCTCCCCCTCCTCCATCAAGAGAACTAAAGCACCCATACCACCCTCCAGAGCAGGGAAGGAAGCTTGGCACTTGATTAATGTGCACATGGCCCAGCCATGTGACTTTAGGCACCATTTAAAAAAAAAAGGGACACCAATTTGAAAGGCTCCAGAAGGAAGGCAGTTTGACAGGGTGGCTAAAACTGAACCACTGGCATTAGACTGACTGCCTGTTCCACTGCTAATCCTCTGGTTGTCTGGCTGTTTGACCTCCAGCTAGTAAAACCATCCTTCTGCCTGAGCTACCACAGCGAAGTAATAACAGGAGAACAGGCCTCCTCCGCTGCCTGGTCTGGTCAATGGACCAGAGTCTGGCCCAACTGGGGACTTGGTGAAGGCAATGTTTTAGTCTTAGACGTGTGTTGCCTCATCCGGGATTCCTCTCTCTAGTGAGTGCTTCAGGCATCTTGTTCCCTGGGACTGTACAGATGGTCCCAGAAGCAGAAAAGGCACAGAGCCTCTTCCTCCTGGTACTGAGTTATAGCCACAGCCCCCAGCAGGGCATGGGAGCTGTAGGGGAAGGCTGCAGGCATTCTGAAGGGTCCGGGCAGGGCTGGAGAAGAGCCCAGCAAATAGCTAACTGGTGAGGCCATTTTACAGAGGAGGAAACTGAGGTCCCGCAAGAGGGAGAGGGGTGGAGAATGACAGGGCCAGTGTTCTGTTCCTGATGCACTTATAACTCCTTTCTCCACGTCAGCATTCCCCACCAGCCTGCCATTGCTTACCCCACCTGGAACGTCCTCATCAGTTCCCTGCCCCGATCGCTCCCTCTCTCATTTCCATTAGAGCGCCCTGCCACATAGCCGGTGGCCAGAGCACTCCTTGGCTTTCCAGCCACACTGTTCTGTACCACAACGGTTTCAACACCCCCACGTGGCAAAACCCTGCTCCTTGTTTAAAATGCCACGTCAGCACTGGTTGCTCGTGATTCAGATGTAGCCCACAGACGTGTTTGGTAAATCTAGGCCTATTTTGTTTCTCTGTAAATGAAAGTACCACTTCAACAATAAGATACCACAGGACAATCGAGCTAGGAGGGTTTTTTTTTTTTGTTTTTTCCTCTTTTGATAAAGTTTTGTTAGTAATAGAATGCAGCCATGCATTCTGGGAATTAGCAGCAACAAAGGAACCTGTCCCTGCCTGGGAGGCCTCCCTAGCGGCTGTGACTGCTTTGCCTGCCTGTGTTTGACTTTGTGGCCCCTGCTTCACAACATCCTTGCAATGCTATCACTTCCAGGAAGCCTTGTCTCCCTTGTCTTGCTTCTCTGATTGTATTGTCCCCAACTCATTTTTGCTGGTCACACCGCCTCTGCCACTTGCACGGTGCTGGAATCCTGGACTGCTTCTTGTTAGTTTTAGCAAATAATGCTTATCATTTATCAAGTGCTTACTAAGGGCAGGGCACAGGGCTGAGTGTTTCTTGGATATTTTAATCTCTAGGCCTCCCTATGACCCTGAGTGAAGTGTATTACTATCTCTAATCCACAAAAGCGGGAGCCCAGAGAGTGTAAGTGGTTTGCTCAAGGTCACACAGCTGGTAAGTGGCAGAGAATGGGTTTGAGCCTTCATCACTCCCGTCCCAGAGCCTGGGTTTCCTCATGTTTGATACTGTTGTGCGTCTCCAGTACATTCATTGCTATGGCCCAGGCAGGAGTGAAATTCCCTAACTCCTTCATATGACACCAATGACAGACCTCTGACATCTCCCCCACTGCCCTCCAAGTCAAGGAAGAAGGCCAGGACCAGAATTCCTACAGCAGCCCTGGGTGGCACAATGCGTTCTTTCCAGCTAGCAAGGCCAGGCACCCTAGCTGGAGATGTGTACGGACAGGTGGCTAGGATTGAACTGAGCTCATTTTACCTTCTGTTATTGGCTTCCTTAGCCTTGCATGTTTTCCCACATACGAGCTGCTAGTTCACTGATAAACCTAGCAGATAATACCCCTTGGATAGACCTGAGAATGACTTCAGCCACTGGTCCTTCCACGCCCACCTGTGAGTGGCTACTCTGCTACGTATTGGGTCAAGTTCAGGTTGCAGCAGTGACAAGGTCATGCTGTGTCCTCAGGAACCATCCACCAAGGGGGGGACAGGGAGTTCAGAGTCCTTAGTGTAATCTGGACTTACCGTGGGCTGAGCAGCCACACACAGTGTTGGTTGGGCTGCAGCTCCATCACGTTCAGCCCCATCTGCCACCTGCGTAGGATGAAGCAAAGATCGGCTCCTTTTCACAACCTTTCCCCAAGCACAGAAGTACTCACAAATTGAGCCTTCTCTGGACTGAATGAGCACAGTCCCTTTGCATTTAAGGATAAACCCTCCGTACAAACTCATTCGCTCTGCCTTCCCCACTTAGCGCAGGTCTTGATATCAGTGTCTGAAAGTCCTGTGGGGACGAGCATGACTGTGAACTGGTAGAATGCATAACTGAATAATCATGATGCGCAGAGTGAGTTAAAATGTAATCTGTTGAGCTGTACCTCCAGAGTTTCAGATTCAGTGCTTGATGCCCAAAGGGCAGAGCGGTATGAGAGTGTACATTCTCAAAGAATACCAGCTGCTGATGGTTTTAATCACTGGTATATATGCAAAACCTTGCTGTTTCTTCCAACTCTTGTTATGAATTAACTGAATATTATGGATGCCAGGCCTCGTGATGGGCATTTCATAGGGCAGAGTGGGTACAAAGGACATAGAGCAAAGTGTGGCATGGAAAAGGAAAGCGACAACAAAGAAACTGCTAAGCCATTTACAACAGTGACAGACGCTACCAAGGGAACCAGCTGGGAGCTGGGATGAAGAATAAGAGAGATGGGCATGAGGTGGGCAGTTGCCTTATCAGGAGACTCATTGGGGCCTTTTGCATGTGATGGCATTTACTCAAAGACCTGACAGTTGAAAATTATGCCAGGTACTTGAAGAACTTGGGAGGAAGAAGTTGGAAAGAAGGTATGGTAAAAAATAGATTCCATAATGCCCAGGGTAGTGGATGGGAGCTTTGAGGAATGGCCAAGGTGACCCAGGACTTACTTGAATAGGTGGGTAGAGGCTGAAAGTACAGGGATACATGTTCACCGTAGGAGGTTGTTTAAGTTTTATTTGCCAATTGGTGGAAACCATATTGACTCTTTCAGTGAGGTTTTGATTTGGGAAGTCAGCGATTGTGGGTGTAAAAGTTTCTTAGTCTCCTCAACTGTAAGGTCGGACTCCAGTTATCTAGATATGATACAAAAATGGGTTAAAGTGTGTCTCAAGAACATGGAGGAAGAGCAAGCAGGGAGCTGGTGATGCACATGCCAAATCTACACACTCTCTTTGCAAAAAAAAGATGAGTCCTCTGTGGAAGCAAGGTCACATCTCCTTCCCACTCCAGCTAGAAAAGGTGAAAAGGTGAGCATGCCACACACCAAATCACAAGCAACAGTTTCTTTCCTCTGCTTTTCTCCCCATCCTTGGAAACAGGATCTAAGTGGCCACGTTCAGGTGGGAAATTTTTTCTCTGCTCACTTTTGTCTTTCTAAGGGTCAGCCATGTGGCCAACCATTGTAAGTGATATCTTAGCCTATGCGAGTCACAGACTGAAGCAGGAGTGTGGACCTGGTCTCTGTCCCTCTAAACTGGAGCAGACGCCACCAGCCCAGCTGGCCCTGTCCACACCTTGGTGGTCAAAGCCTGTTGAGGGGTTCACACAGCCATTCCATTCAGCAGTGTCGTCCCCTGGGCGTTCCCTTTCTTCACTGTAGGGTGGAGAGTTTTCCGTTAGTAGAAACATCCAGATGAAAACATATTGGTGATAGTTTCTACAGCAGTGGGAATCCCTGCTTTTTTGATCAGGTCTGCAAGAGTTGAAAAACGAAGCTTTCTGGACATCGACTTTGTAGCAAAAAAGGGGGTAGAATGAAGCTGGCAAGCGAAGAAACGATTTTGATGTAATAAAAATAGGCTTGTTCAGCACTGACTGAGATGAGAGCATTTCTACTACTTGGTATTCAGATGAAGTTTGGAAGTCACATCAGCGAGGATCATGTTTCTTTGGAACTCCAGCTGTGTTTCCCATCAATGACATTTTTATTTCATTTAGCTTGTATAGCCACCAGGAAAGCTATAGACAGGTCCTACTTGTGTGTGTGTTTAGTTTATAATTTTACCTACAGATGCTGCAGCTATTAAAATATGATTTTAGTGTCTGTTTCAGGAACCTTAAGAAATGACTAGATGAGAGCCAGCATCTTGTGCCACCTCTGACTGTTCCTTGCTCCCAGGGCACACTTGCACTGGCACTTAATTTGTTACCCTGCATTAGAACATGTCCCCGTCACCTCTGACACTGTCTCAAAGGCAAGACCTTTAGAACTAGTGTTCTTTAAACACAAAACAGGATTATGGATTAATCTCAGGCAGGGAAGTCCCAAGTGCTGTGTAACCTAACAAGTCAGACCAGGCTTTTGGCAAGTCCCTTCCTGGACTGTCCTCTGGTCCTGCCGGTGACCTGGTAGAGGAAAGAGTGGATGTGTGTCTGAGCCTAGGCATGACTTCTTGAAAGATCAACATTTGTACACACTGGAGTCACCTTTTATACATAGTGCTACTGACATTAACCAGAGAAGTGGGCCTGACAGGCGGGCCCCAACGCCAGCAGGAGAGTGGCTCGGCTGGGCGCACATGGTTTATCTGAAGGAATTGAGCACAGGGTTAGTTACACGGCTTGATTGTTGGTAGTCCAAAAGGAACTATTGCTTGGAGGGAGGGGTTTTGAGGTTACTGAGGGTGACCTACCAAATGTGGTATTTGTTTAAATACATGCATCGTTGTTAGGCATTTTAAATATCAAGACTGTTTCTCAAATTGAACTCTGGATATCATGATTGGCTATAGCTACGTATAACACTGAACATTCTTGAAGAAGGGAGAGGAAACAGAATGAGAAATACTTTTAAACAAAGCCATTTATTTGAGAAGCTATAAAAGAGAGAAAAGGTCCCAGCTGAAGCAGTCAGGCCTTTGAGTGAATATTTGCCACTGAGGCAAGAAGCCAAACCCTTTCTTAAACTTGTCTTGAGACTACTTAATACTGGAGTGATGTTTGATGCAGGATTACGTTTAATCACTTTATATGAGATGAGACTATAATCTCGTGTTGGTAATCAAGACATTGAATTTGCTTTTAATCTGGAGAGCCACTAGGAGAAAAAAAAATACTTACTTTGAAAATAGAGTACAAGGGCACAAACAACAGGAAGAGTCCTTCAGGGAAAACAAAGCTGTTTGCAAGCCACAATGCAGTATTTAGTAAAGCCAGAGCTGAAGGCATGAGTATAAACTGTACCTTCCAGTAGAACCTTTCTACACAGTTGTGTGTTTGAAGAACAGACTGTCATCTATAAAAACGTTCTGTTTCTCCTAGAGGAACAGAGACTACATCTGTACACATGTGTCATCAGGAAAGACCAGTTTTCTGCTTTGAAACATAAACACTATGCAAGCAAGATATGTACTGTGGTCATTTACAGAAAAGGCATGAGTATGACTCTTGATATCCACAGGATCTCTCAGTCTGTGCTTCCCAGGGACAAATCCATAGCACCAAGCAGGGGTTGTGGGATGTCTTGTGGGACAGAGCCCAGGAGAACCAGAGTACCTAGTTCTGGGAGCCTAGATCAAAATTCTATTCTAATTCATTCAGATGGATGGTCAGAACATATAGTGTCATTCTCTGGGGTCCTGGGAGGATGATGAGCAGCACATTTGTGGCTAATAAGATGGAAGATGGGCTGAGTTCCATACATCTGCTGTTATGATGCATTTAATGGTATGTATCAAGAGGGCAAATGCTTCAGGACATGAGAAGCTTGGCCTGGCTGCCTTTCGGTTCTGATGTCTCTCCTCGCCATCCCTTTGTATGTGGGGAGGACTCTTGGGGTGGGCATCTGCATTCCAAGCTTTCTCTTTATGATATGATTCCCCCAAACTTAACTAATTAAGAATGTTTTTCCCAGGCAGCAGTAAGAATTATGAGAATAGGGGGCCAAGTCACTGTGGGGGATGTTGGGCCCCAGGGATACATTTGGGTGGATTTTCTTCTGAAGGAATAAGGTCAGCATAAAGCCTCTATAAAACATAAGGAAAGGAGACATTGGAGTGGGGGATTTCTTTTTGCACTTCCTGTCTAGTTTTTGCTTTTTTTTCTCATGCCAGTAGTTTGGAGAATGGATTAAATTTGAGGATAAAGAACTATTATATATTTTTTTTTACTAATCAGGATTATAATTATAAAGAAACCAGTTATCTGCTGGTGGTATTTGTATGTAGTATTCTATTACCCATAGCTACGATTGCATTTAAAAATGTATATACGTGTGTGTGACTGCTTGTTTTATGAAAACAGGACACAATGAGTGCATCTTTGTCACATGATTCAGGACTTCATGTACGGATTCAGTAGGTGTCAAGCCACTGATTTGAATCTTGACTTTTACTGGATGATGATTCTGCACTTAAATTTTCTTCAGTTAAGACTTATCCTTGGCAGTATGGGGATGGTCTAATTGCTCATCTGTGTCCGTGTTTTCTTCAAGCCCAACATTGGTCCCAGCTGTTTTACTATGGATATAGTTCCTACCATGTGGCCTAGACTTTGACAACATTTGTTTTTGTATAACTGCAGGTTCACATGTAGTCTTAAGAAATAATAGGGACAGATTTCATGTATCTTTTATTGAAGGTCACCCCAAAGTCACACCTTGTGAAACTCTAGTGCTCTAGCATTGGCACAGTGAGGAACCAGAACTTTCTATCATCTTTGGTTTCCTCTACCTTGTAACGCCAGCTGCCAAGCTCATTACCCATTTCCATAATTTCATCATCTCAAGAATGTCCTGTAAATGGAATTGTGGAGTGAACTTTTGAGATTTTCTTTTTTTTAAGTTATTTTAATTTGCTTGAGAGTCCTCTGAGTTGTGTGTATTAATACTCCTCCCTTTTTATTGTTCACTAATATCCCATCCACGGATATGTTGCAGTTGAACTGATCTCCAGCTGAAAACACCAGTGATCTTTCCCAGCTAGGGAATAGTAAGACTAGTGCTGCTTTGAACATTTTCTTTCTTTTTTGTGGGGATCTGTATGATGGTTTTCTTTGGTATTTGCTGTCTGTCTGTCCAGTTGCTCCCACACTGTTTGTTGAAGAGTGTCTTTCAATGAATTGCTTTTGTCTAGCATTACTCAGGCAGATTTGTGTGAGCCTATTCCTGCATTTTCTATTCTGTTCCATCAATCCACATCTCTATTCCTATGCAAGTATCACACTGTCTTGTTTACTATAGCGACACTGAGGGTGGATCTATTCCTCTATTTTTCTTTGTCTGGCTTATTCGAGCTTGTCTGGATCCTGGACCTTTTCATATAAAGTTTACAATAAGCTTGTCTATGCCTGCAATAAAACTTGCCAAGAGTTTGATAGGAATTATGTTAAAACTATAGAACAGTCTGGGGGAAAATGACATCTTTATTGTATTTAGTCTTCAAATTCACAGAAACACTGCATTTCTGCCTCTAATTGTATTGATTTGTTTCATCAGAATGGTGTGGTTTTTTGTGCATAGATTCTATACACATCTTATTAAACTTATACTTACATATTTCATCTTTTAATGATTATAAATGGCATCTAGCTCTCCATTTTGTTTTTCATATATTTTTGTTAGTATATGGAAATTCAACTGATTTGTTTGTGTGTGTTGTTTCTGTATCTTTGAAATTCTGCTGAAGTTACTAGAGTGGGAAACTTTAAGAGATTGCTTAGAATTTTCTAGGCAATTGTGTCATCTCCATTTAGAGATAGCTTTATTTATATTTATTTTTACTTTTTAGTTTTTATGGTTTTTATTTTTTTCTTCCCATATTACACTGGCTAGAATTCCACGTATTTGAATAAGAGAGGTGAGAGACTATTGATATCCTTGCCTTGTTCTTGGGAAAAGCATTTTCTACAAAGTACAGTGATAACTATAGATTTTTCTCACAAATTCTTGCTTTAAAAAAAGCACTTCTCTCTACTTTTTAGATGGTTTGAAACAGTTTTATATCTTTAGGGGGAAGAGATCTAAACAATGAACAATATTTTGGTAGCATGTTCACTTGGTTCCATATGATCAATATTGCTTGGAAAATGGTGGTTGGCAGAATTCTAAGATGATCTATAAGAGTTCTTCACCCTGGGGTGTACATCCTGTTTGAAACAGGACAGTTGCACTTGTCATTAGGTATAGTACATCACATAGTTGACTTCCTGAAAGAGCATTGTAATTGGTGGACCTGGGCTTACCATGTAAGTCTTGAGAAGGAACCAGGCACTTTCTGAATAAGTTGAATCAATAGATGAGACAAGTCTCAGGTGAGGTAGATTCTCCATTGCCAGCTCTAAAGATTTGAAGGGGACAACTTACAAGGAATGTAGGCAGCCCCTGTGAGCTTGGAGTGGCAAGCAAATAGGGACATCATACCTTCTTCTGCAAGAAAGTGAATTCTTCTTCACCTTCATGAGCCTGAAAAGGACCCCAGGCTCCATATGAGAATGCAACATGCCAATATCTTGAAATCAAACTCAGGAGCCTGAGTGGATAACCCAGGCATACCTTTGCAGACTTCTGATGACAGAACTCTGAGTTGTCAAGTTTACAGAGGTATTCAGTTAAGGCATTCAGAACAGCTCTGTGATCCAAGAACACAGTGAAGCAAAATTGATACAAGATCTATCTAACATGTGTGTGCATGTGTTTGTGTATGTCAGCCATATGCGAGGTGTTGTGTTCAGGTATAGAGACACTAGCCAAAATGAGCTGAGCTCCTTCTCCACTCAGAGGCCCAGAGCTTCCTCCTAGGCCTCCCAGTTTACTACCTTCTAGCAACTCTCCTCTTATTTTTGTACTCAGAAGACTCATTCTGCTGAAGAGTAGCCCCATGCAACTCATGGCTAAATCTTTTGCTTTTTCTCAGTTTAAGTTATCTATTAGCTTAGTGATCTTCTTTGGGAATATGGAAGGATCGAATAGGCTGTGGAACACTATTATTTAAGTCAAAGGCCATAACTGCTTTGTTCAAGATGGCTCCTTCTCTGTTCTCCCTCTCAGCATATCTCCCTTAGCCATCTAGTGATCATATATTATGTGAGAATGTGCTGTGCCAAATAGGAGAATGAAAGCATGCGTTGAGTTTCATGTGCTCAAGGAGTAAGGTGATGTGCAGAGAAGCCACTATTGCTCGAAGTAGATAGACATATGGCCCAAGAACAAGAGGTCAGGCTTGGATTCAAGCTTGATTTGGGCTGATTTAAATTTGATAGCATTAACTGGTGTCTCCTCCAAAGCCTGGTCTACAGGAGACCCATCTCATTCTTCCCCTTTGGAAATTACCTCAGTACTTCTCTTGTCTCATGAGAAAGTGGGTCTGCCTAAAGCCACTACCCTGATTTGTTGACTGGGAGTAAACAGACCATGCTAATAAAGGTAGCCAGATGACATGGACAAATGGTTCAGATTTTCTAGGACCTGATCACGTAGTTTGAGTGCTTCAGAAACAAAATGATCTCAAAAGCAGACAATGTTGTATACACAAAGCAAAACACTAAAGCAAGTTATCAGACTGGTCGTTGAAAGCACATTAAGTCTTTAGCAGGGAAGAAGGAGAAATGATCAAGGCACATGTGCATTGGAAGGCCGGGTGGAGGTGGCAGGAGCTGCTGTTGACAGCTCTGGAGTCACTAACACATGGGCACTCCCTGGTGAACCATGTTACAATCAGCATAAATCTAAGGGCTGTCAGAACCAGGCACTCATGCTCCAAAGTATAGCAGCTTTGGGGTCATTTTGGCCACATTAGTTACCACCATAACTGCTGCTGGTAGGTCCTGTCCTGCTCTGCAATTCTGCATTCTTTTCTTTCCCTTCTGTGGAGGCTGTAGTCTATCTATAACCCATCCCCACCCCATGGAAACAGCTACTTCTTATTCAGACCTTCCTTGCTTGAAATGTCTTAAAATTACTTATTTCATTAACAGTGCCTGTTTAAAGGAATAAGTACAAGGAAGAAAATAATACATTACCTAAAATACCTCTTCTAGATACCATCCAACCCAAAAGAATCGTTTGATGCATTTCCTTCTGGTTGTTTCTCCTATGAATTAAAATCCCTCCACATAGTTGTAACTGCAGGATATTTATTACTTATTAACCTGATTTTCTCACCTAAGTTTTCCTAACTCTCTTTCCTTTATAGTATATATTTGACTTATTGTCTAATAGCTAGCTAATATCCTAACAGTTGGGTGCCTGTGATTTTTTTTTTAATCCAGGTTCTTTGTAATATTGTCATGTGTGTGAGCACATTGCTAATCTCATCTCTTTGGAAGGCGAACACACCTATGTGTTTTCATATGTATGTGTAACATGTATATATACACATTATTTTATTATGCTATTTACAAACAACATTGTGAATGTTTATACCTAAAATAATATCCTGTGGGAACATCCCTTATCATATCTTTAGAGTAAATTACTAAAGTTGAACAGCTGGACCAAATGGTAATTCTTAAGTTTTACTGCATATAAAAAAAGGGGTGTGGTGGTGGGGAGGTTTCTCCTATGATCGGAACTATAAACCTGCTCAGATACTGCTCTTTCCAATGAAGTGAGCATATGAGTATTTAAATCCAAACCAATTAAAATGAAGCTGAAAATCCAGTTCCTGTGGTATGATGACCCCACCCATGCCAAATGCTCTATAGCCACAAGTCCTTAGTGAAGGCACTCTAGACAGGCTGACCCAGCACCACCGCTGTACATGGTGTTCTCTTGGATAGTCTCCATTCCTTCAGCTTTATATTTGGGATTTTGCCACAGTAAGATTAAAAGACGAACAACACACAATTTTCAGGTGTTTAATTTGGCTTGTTATAAAATAAATTTAAACCTTTCCAAATTCCACTGAGGAAGCATAGGCATCTTTCTGAAAATGCAAAAAGATAGACAGCCAGTTCTTTGTCTTACTTATTCATCTTTTCACAGTCTGGACACTAAATGCCAGCATTTAAAACAATGCCTTCCTTGATAATCATTGCAGGCCAGCACATGCACACTAGGAGTGAGAAAGTAGCTGCTGTAGCTCAAGTGGTCCCCACCAGGACCTGGCCAAGGCAAGAAGCAGCCCTACTTAGCACATAAGAAAACTGGGGCCTAGCCTCATTAGGAGCTGGGCTATCTAACGTTGGAACCCATGCTCCTCATCATACTCCAAACTGTTCCTAAAGAATGCCAAACCAAATTAGGGCAGATGACAGTGCTGCAGAGTACTAACACACAATACAGAAAACCTCCCAGCTGCCCAAAGAGCACCCACAGCAAGCACACTGGGAAGCCTGTCCCCACAGCTTCCCTTTTAGGGGGCTCTGCAGAGCCTGGTACCAGGTGGGGTAGAGCATGCCTGAGGCCATTTTGGACTGGTACTTACTTGTGCTCTAGTATCCTTTGACTCAATGGTATCTGTGGAGTCGGATGTTGTGTTTTGCACATTCCTTTTCTGTCTTTTGTCATAGTGTGTGATTTTGTTAATTATCCCCAGGAAGAGAAAGGGAAAACAGAAATTTTTAAATGTGGTTAAAGTTGAGGAATTTGAAGTGGATTTTGTTTACTGTGGAAGGAGTTCTTAGATGTCTTCATTCAACAAGGAGAAGGCATATTATAAGCACAATCTGCAACTAGTCAGGGCCAGGTGGAGAGCAGTCTGGCCATCAGTTTCAACATTTTCCAAAAGGTGTCACTCGAATGCAGCAGTGGAGAGGTGAGATGGTGGGCAAGCTCCAAGGGCCAGGTACGGGTAATTGGAAGAAGAGATTAGTAGCCCTTGCTCCTGATGGATCCTAAGGCTCACAGCATTACTGGCTCAAAAGTTGCTGCTTCTGAGGAGGGAGGAATTAGGCCTGTATTGTTTTCCTTCCTTCGTTGCTTGCCTTTTTTTTTTTTTTTTGCACTTGTGTGTGTGTGTGTGTGTGTGTGTGTTCACATGTTTGTCTGTGTGCAAGCTAGAAACAGACCTTGGCTCTTGTTCTTCAGGGGCTGGCCCTCCACCCTATTTTTTTGCATGAAGTCTTTCACTGGAGTCCATGCCTCTGACGAGGCTGGCTGGACAGTAAGCCCTAGGGATACATGTGTTTCTGCCTCTCCATGGCTTCATGTGGGTGCGGGAGGTTGAGGAGTAGTCTTCAGTCTTCTTCACGATTGCATGGCAAATGGTTTACTGACTAAGCTGTCTTCTAGCCTCCTCCTGACCTGTACCATCACCCAGTGACCCAAGTTGACTTTGAACCTTCAGTAGAGTGTCCCGCTCTTCTCCCGGGATCAGTTCTTAGTCCAGTTGGGTTGTAACTCAGGTTGTGGGGATTTCACTGGCTGAGGTGAGTACACACTGAAACACTAAAAATGAATCACAGGGAATTAAGACTAGATGACAGAGCATTGCATGGACAAGCCAGTTTGCTTTGAAATACAGTATTAAAAATTCCAAATCATGAACACAACCTACTTGCCAACTGACAACTGGCATATCATATGAAGGGCTAGGTAGAAGTTTTGTCAAAATATTTGTTCATCAGATCATACCAAGTGAACAGTTACAGAACACAGGTATCCCAGGGATCCAGGACAGTGTTCATGGCAGATAACAGAGAAACTGGCTTCCAAATTTTCAGTTAAACAGCCTACATTTGTGTGCAAGTTTAGTTTGATACATGTTAACAATTTTATGTCTTAAAGGGGTTTTAAATTTTATCCTTTTAATGCTCTGGTGCTCAGGTTAAAAGATCCTTGTTTCTCCAGAGCTGTATAGAATGACTCTTTAAACATCTATCTGCTGATGGCTTCATTATTATTAAAGTGTGCGGAGTTAGGAATTATTCAAGTGAAAGTGAGTAGTCTTAGTGCTTTAACCATTTCATAGTCTGCAACATAGAAAGACTAATAAAGTAAGAAATGGCAGATAATTGTTTATTGTATAGGGTTTGGATTTTTGTTTTGTTTTAACATTAGTGAAGCCAGGCTTGGCAGATAGTTAGGTTGGTAAAGTACTTTTCATGTAGGCATGAGGACCTGCATTTGGATTCCCAGTACTCACAAGGCAAGGGAGTGGAAACAGACAGACAGACAGACAGACAGACAGACAAAGGAGAGTGCCACCAGGCCTAGGCTTGTCCTAGCACTGGGGAGTCAGAGGCAGAAGGATTCCTGCACCTCACTAACCAATCAGCCTAGCCGAATTGGTGAGAGGTCAAGGCAGTGAGAAATCCTGCTTTAAGATGTAGGGTGGACAGCAGTCAGGTGGCTCCCAGCACTGACTCCAGGGCTGGCAGAAAGACTAGGGAAGCTCTGCTGCTGCTTTAGACCTTTGTATCCCCTAGTACTTCCCATTCATAGTCTTTTTAAAAATCACAACTGTAATGAAATTCCTGTCTTTGATTCTAAGCCCTCCTGACAACCCAGACCTTCTGAGGATGACTTTGTAGCTAGCGTTCAGTGGGATGGATATTCCCCATGAAGTAGAACGCAAGGACAGGGTGCGTGCCTCCCAGGTTCCAGGATGGAACATGTAGAGTACAGAGCAGGCTTAAGAACCTCTGGGCTCTACTCCATCACAGAACTGAGGACATTTTTTTTATTGGGCTACTGTGGTACTCTGAGGTCCTAGCTCTTGTCAGGGCATCGGTGGGCCCTGGCCTTCATCCTTTCAGGAGCTGCACCTGAGCACCTTGTCTCTAGCCTTCATCTTTTCAGGAGCAGTACTTGAGCATCTTGTCTCCATGGCAAAGGAAAGGTACTCTAGGCAAACAGAGGCCAGGATTTTGAAGGGCAGAAAGTATCAAGGTTTACTTTAATACTTCATTCATTATTGCACAAAATGGGTCAGAGTGAGTGTTTCCGAATTGTCTTTGTATCCCACTTCTTCCCAGTGTGCAGGGTTTATTAGATGTGAATAGAGGGACAGTGATGTGTGCTGATCTCTAGGGGATTATAGTCTAGCTATAGCATCCAATGTGTGTCATGCAGAACCGGTACAGACTGTGAAAACTGCACACCCCTGGGTGGAGTAGAGGAAGCTTAGATAGTAAATGCCCCATAGGGTGAGACAGAGAGAGCTGGGTACTTCATCTACACTATCTTGGGTTTGGCTTATGTCAATCCTGCATGACAGCTCTGTCTTCCCACTTGATAAGGAAGGATTTGCAAGTTTAAAGAGAGGTTTGTAATGTCCAGGATTCCCAGGCTTGTCCACACTTTGGAATCACCTGGATCTTTAGTAGAATATAGATGCCTGGCTTCAACCCTGTTTGTGATCACAGCATTCGTTTTTCTAACTTCATCAGTGATTTTAGCATGTAGCAAGCTAAAGCATTGATAGAAATATATATACATATATATTTTACACAGAGTGTGGGGTGGGGCTTTACATGGTTGGAGGAAAACTTAAAAAGGGATTGAAATGATGTAATTATATTTTAATTTCAAAAATAAAATGTTAGAAAAAAAGCTTAAAGAAAAAAAATTACATAAGGTCACAATGATCTTATAGGTGCAAACAACACTTGATCCAGGCCTGTTTGCAGAGTTCCAGCTTCTGATCACTCAAAGTAATGAATGCAGTATATGGTGTCATGTGTCAACAGGGCATTGAAAGATGGGCATCTTTGGTGAATAGAAAAGAATGAAGGGCAGTCCAGAAGTATATGTTCAAATGTCCATATAGTTCAAGGTAGATGACAGCAAGCCTGAAATCCTTGAATTCAATAATCAGCAAACACATAATGGGTCAAATATTCACTGGGCACTAGTTAATAAGAGTCATCACTCTTACAGCACCAAGCTCTAGCTATCTTCATTTTCAACTGGATTTGATGTAGAATCATCTAGGAGATTGAGGCACCCCTCTGGGTGTGTCTGTGAGGATATTCAGAGATTCACTAAAGAGAAAGACCTTCACTGAGTATGGTAGGTACCATCCCATCTGTTAAAGCCTTGGGTAGAATAGAAAAGGAGAAAGTGAGCTCCAGACCAGTGTCTACCTCCCTCTGCTTCCAGACACATGAGTGTGAACAAGCCTCACACTCCTGTAGGTGCAACCATAAGTCTTATCTACCACTACTTCCTCTAAACTATGAGCTGAAATAAATGCTTCATCCCTTAAGTTGCTTCTTCAGGGGTAATTGGTCACAGTGAAGAGAAAAGTGACTTCACCAATTCCCACAAGACTCTTTGAGTGAAGATGTTATTAACCCCTTTTCATAGGTGAGTGCAGTGGGTAGTTGTTCTAGCTTTGACCTGGAAGTATTGCCCCTAGTGAGGCTTCCAGTAACTGCCATGCCTATCTATGACCTGCCTCTGGGATGGGGCCAAGACGGGAACCCTTAAGACCTGAGATCCAGATGTGCTGGCTGTCTTGATTCCTTGTGATCCTGGATGTTGGATGGGAGACCCAGCAGAGTTCTCCAGAAAACACTGCTGGACTGCATCCCATCTTTCCCGGATCCTGTAACCAACCCTTTACTGGCTGTAAGTTACCCCCAAATAAACTTCCTTTTTAACTATGTGGAGTTGCCTTAATAAGTTCCCCAGTAAGTGAGGAACTTGAGGTCCAGGAATTCCATAGTCCAGAGCTACGCAGCTCACTCTTGCATCCTGTTTAAGTGCCCTGCCATGCTTCCTGTCGTGTGATGACTGTAGCAAGTGTCCTGCTTGCCAGTTCTTGCACTAAAAGCATCACATACATTGCTTCATGTCACACAGTCCTGACTTGCCCAGGAATTACCACCATGATCAATGAAGAGACTCAGTTGCTCACCCAAGGTTCCATAACTATTAAGTGGTGAAGGAGGAATTACTAATGTAGACTAATTTAACTTAATCGTTTATACTTTTAACTATTCTTAGTGTTTTAAAACCTCAATTTTTTTAAGATTTCAAGTTAAATCTTAAGTGAAATACTATGTATAAAACAGATAAAAGTAGACTCTAACTCCCTTTGTGTTGGGGATGATGGAATGATAACCACACTGATTGCTGTTCCTCCCATCCTGTTAAGCTGTCAGCCCTGAGATACCTTGGTGGAGTCCTTGATGTCTGGGGAACATAGCTTGGAACACACTGCTGTGGATGATCATAGATGTCAGATGTGTGCTGGTGACATTTTGACAGATGTTGGTGATGTAGGCATAGTTCCTTGGCAGGTCCTTGATAGAAAAATTAGTTGTGACTATAACTCTTATGGAGCTTCTTTGAATCCCAGACTCACAGAGAACAGTTTAAAGGCACACAGTCAAAACAGCTCAAAAGGAGAATGAAAAGAGAAGTCCACTCTTGCCTCAGGCCTGTAGAAAGCACTTGGAGGTCTGCAGAAGAAACACTAACAACTGGTTTCCCTTCCCCGTGCCCCTCCCCCATTTCCTCTCAAATCTCTTTTTCTTTCTTTAAAGCAAACAAAACCTCCCTCTAGTCCTAGCTTGAAAGATTTCTTCCTTTTTATTCCGTAACATCTTTTTCCTGGTCTGTTCTTTAGTCTGCTCTTTGCTAACCCATTCTAATTATGTTTCGTAAAATGATCAGACCTGGCTGAGAAATATGCTTGATTGTGGGGGAAGCTGATGAGATGAAGCCAGGTCCTCACTGAGGGCAAGGTTAGAGACAAAGGCCAGGAACACATACATACATATACATATACATATACATATACATATACATATACATATACATATACATGCAGGCACACACATATGTATTCATGTATGTTTCATTACTGTCAGCTCTGGCATACGTGTGAGATGGGAAGGGACCTGAGTTAATGGGATTAAAAGTAATACTAGGATGGACTGATGCATCAAAAATGTGTTTCCAAAATAGAACTGTTGGAGTTGGTTACAAGTGGGGAATTAGAGAAAGAGAAGAAAGAGGTGCATGTGATTTTGAGGTTTTAAACACACATGATTGGGAAATGGTTAAGTGTTAGGCCATAAGGTAGGTATGCTAGGGAGTTGGAACAAGTAGTGTACTGATTTGGTTTAGGCAGGTGTTATATAGACCAAGAGTTGGTCTTAGGATCTCCTCAACGTAAAGTGCTATTAGAATATCCATATGGAAGTGACCACAGGTGGTTAACTATGTATCAAAGAGGATGAGGGGGCAGGAGGAGCTAAGGACTGAAGAGACATCTAATGAGCACCAAGCCTGGAAATCTCAGACTACCCCTCAATGTCTGTGCCAGAGATGGAGAGGTCTATGCTCAGAACCATGGGGCAGAGGGCTGAGGATGAGGATGAGAGGAATTTGCAAAAGAAATAAAAATATAGGTATCTTAAGTATCGTGATATGTTGGAGCTGTTACTCAGAATGGGGTGATTTATAAGCAACAGAAACTTCTCACTGTTTTGGAGGCTGGGGTCCTCAAGGCCACAGCACCAGAATGGCCTAGTTGGGTAGAGGGCTGACTACCCTGTCGTATAGAGCTGTATTCTTTCCATGCCCTTAAATGGTGGAAGAAGAAAGAAATTCCTTTGTTTTATCAAAGGTTAATCATGAATTAGGATTCTGCCCTCATGACCCAATCCTTTTGCAAAAACCCTATTACCTAATGCCATGTCTGTCCTTGGTATTTAGGATTTTAGGATATGAGTTCTGGGGTAGGGCGCAAACCTCAGACACTAATGAAAGTATAGTATTTAGGTAAATGGAGAAAGGCTTCTGCTCATTTGTAAAAACTGTTTCCAAAGGTTATTTAAAGACAAAGGAAAGTGCATATGATGCATTAATTATTTATAAAATTCCATTTCCATGTGTGCATATTTATATATATATAATCTCTGGTGTGTGTGTGTGTGTGTGTGTGTGTGTGTGTGTGTGTGTGTGCATAGATGTAGAAAATTACAGCAAAGTGTTATTTCCAGGTGATGGGATTTGGGGGTATCTTAACCAAATATAATGTTATTAACTATAAAGGAAAAGAAAACTTAAGTTTTCATATCTTGCTCTTCAGTGTTCATGTTTGGAGAGTAAAGAGAGCCATTCACAGAACTCTAAAACATTAAACCTAGTGTAACCATGGGCAGTGCCTAGAAACACAGTCTGAGAGAGTGATTGTTTGCAGGTGGCTGCAGCAGTCGTGGCTAGGAGGCCAGGGCCATGCCAGGCAGCGCTTTCTGTCTAGGAACTCATAAGTTGGGGTGGGGCTTGTCATAGCCTGAAGTACTATTTGAAAACCCTACTTGCAATGTGTTTGGAACACCAGTCTTACCTGATAGTAGGACTGATGGATGTTGGGAACAAATGGTCTCTCCACCATTCAAACACTGGATTGCGCCTCCTAGGTGTCCAGGTTCTTCGTGTAGCATTGCTGAAACAGCACATTGATACTGTCAGCTCTAACTGGTTCAAAGTTGTCAGGTTGGAATATTGGGAAGCTAGCTGCCATCTGGCACAAGCCGAATGGCGGCAGGAGAACTAACAACTTGTACACCTAGTTGAGTTTGATGTTTCTGGGTCTACAGATGCAGACAGTTTAGCTTCAACTAATGAGAGAGGATACGTATCCCTGGAATAAATAGTATATTTGAAGAAAAGAACATTTGTGGCAGAAGATGGGGTCTAGAGGACATAGGTTGTCCCATGTGGAGAGTCAGGCACATTCTCTGAATTGGTCTTTGGAATGATACACTGTGACAGTTTTTTTTAAAGCTTTATTTTTAATTAAATATGTGCATGTGTTTATATGTGTGCAGGTATCTACACACATGTGAGTACAGGTGCTGACAGAGGCCAGAAGGTGTTGTATCTCCTAAAGCTGGAGTTATAGGCAGTTGTGAGCTGTCTGAAGTGGGGTGCTGTAAACTGAACTGGGGTCTTCTGCAAGAGCAGTGCATATTCTTAACCACTGAGCCATCCTTCCAGCCTGTGATATGTTTTTGAAATACTGCTATGTAATAATAAGTCTATAAAGGAATAGACTACATTTTTATAATTTTTTATTAAAGATTTTTCTTTCCTTTTACATACCAACCCCGGCTCCACCCTCCACTTAGCCCCTATCCCATCCCTATGCCCTCCTCATAGAGGGTAAGTCCTCCCTTGGGTAGTCAACACAGGGTGGTGTACCAAATTGGAGCCAAACCCAGCCCTCCTCCCTGCATCACAGCTGACTAAGGCATCGCACCATAGGGAATGGGCTCTGAAAAGCCAGTTCATGTACCCGGGATCAGTCCTGGTCCCATTGCCAGGGGACCCACAAACACATCAAGTTGCGCAACTTTCACCCACATTCAGAGGGCCTAGTGTGGTCCCATGCAGCCTCCCCAGCTGTCAGTCCAAAATCCATGAGTTCCCACTAGCTTGGGTCAGCTATCTCTCTGGTTTTTCCCATCATGATCCTGACCCCCCTTGCCCTTATAATCCTTCCTCCCTCTCTTCACTGAACTCCAGGATCCTGGCCAAGTGCTTGCTTGTGGGTCTCTGCATCTGCTTCCATCAGTAGGTTCTATGATGACAATTAGGGGCAGACACCAACCTCAGTGCAGGGGAGGCTAGTTCAAGGACCCTCTCCACTGTTGCTATGAGTCTTAGCTGGGGACAATCTTGTGGGTTCCTGGGGTTTTTCCTAGCTGCAGATCTCTCCCCATCCCCTTAATATCTCTGTCAAGATATCTCATTCATTGCTCTCCCTCCACGTCTCTCACCCAACTCGGTCATCTGGAAGCCTCATGTTCCCACCTCCTATTCCCTCCCCTCTATTCCTCCCTCCCAGTTTACCCAGGAGATCTTAACCCTTTCCCCTTCCTGGGGTGATCCATGTGTGTCCCTCTTAGTGTTCTCTTCTTTACCTAGCTTCTCTGGGGTTGTGGATTGTAGCCTGGTTATCATTTGCATTACGTCTAATACTCACTTATGAGTGAGTACATACCATGCTTGTCTTTTGGGGTCTGAGTTACCTCACTCAGGATTTTTTTTTTTTCCTAGTTCTATCCATTTGCCTACAAATTTCATGATGACATTTTTTTTAACCACTGTATAATACTCCATTGTGTATATGTACCACATTTTCTTTTTCTTTTCTTTTTTTTTTTTTTTTTGGCTTTTCGAGACAGGGTTTCTCTGTGTAGCTTTGCGCCTTTCCTGGAACTCACTTGGTAGCCCAGGCTGGCCTCGAACTCACAGAGATCCGCCTGCCTCTGCCTCCCAAGTGCTAGGATTAAAGGCGTGCACCACCACCGCCCGGCTGTACCACATTTTCTTTATCCATTCTTCAGTTGAAGGGCATCTAGGTTGTTTCTAGGTTCTAGCTATTATGAATAATGCTGCTATGAACATAATTGAGCAAATGTCCTTGTGGTGTGGTTGAGCATCTTTTGTGTATATGCCCAGGAGTGGTATTGCTGGGTCTTGAGGTAGGTTGATTCCCAATTTTCTGAGATACCATGATACTGATTTCCAGAGTGACTGTACAAGATTGCATTTCCACCAGCAGTGGAGGAGTGTTCCCCTTTCTCCACATCCTCTCCAACATAAGCTGTGATCAGTGTTTTTGATGTTAGTCATTCTGACAAATGTAAGATGGTATCTCAGAGTTGTTTTGATTTGCATTTCCCTGATGGCTAAGGATGTTGAACATTTCCTTAAATGTCTTTCAGCCATTTGAGCTTCTTCTGTTGAAAATTGTCTGTTTAGCTCTGTAGCCCAGTTTTTAATTGAATTATTTGATATTTTGCTGTCTAATTTCTTGAGTTCTTTATATATTTTGGAGATCAGCCCTCTGGTATATGTGGCCTTGGTGAAGATCATTTCCCATTCTGTAGGCTGCCTTTTTGTCTTATTGACTGCATCCTTTGCCCTACAGAAGCTTTTCAGTTTCAGGAGGTCCCATTTAATAGTTGTTGCTCTCAGTGTCTGTGCTACTGGTATATTTAGGAAGTGGTCTCCTGTGCCAATGCGTTCAAGGCTACTTCCCACTTTCTCTCCTATATGGTTCAGTGTAACTAGATTTATGTTGAGGTCTTTGATCCATTTGGACTTGAGTTTTGTGCATGGTGATAGATATGGATCTATTTGCAGTCTTCTACATGTAGATATACAGTTATGCCAGGCCATTTATTGAAGATGCTTTCTTTTTTCTATTGTATAATTTTGGCTTCTTTGTCAAAAATCAGGTGTTCGTAGGTGTGTGGATTAATGTCAGGGTCTTCAATTTGATTCCATTGATCAACATGTCTATTTTTTATGCTAATAGCAAGCTGTTTTTGTTATTATAGCTCTATAGTAGAGCTTAAAGTCAGGGATGGTGATGCCTCTGGAAGTTCCTTTATTGTACAGGATTATTTTAGCCATCCTGGGTTTTTTGTTTTTCCATATGAAGTTGAATATTATTCTTTCAAAGTCTGTGAAGAATTGCATTGGGATTTTGATGGGGATTGCATTGAATCTGTAGATTGCTTTTGGTAAGATTGCCATTTTTACTATGTTGACCCTACCTATCCAAGAACATGAGAGATTTTTCCATTTTCTGATATCTTCTTCAATTTCTTTCTTCAAAGATTTAAAGTTCTTGTCATACAGGTCTTTCACTTGTTTGGTTAGAGTTACCTCAAGATATTTTATGTTATTTGCAGCTATTGTAAAGGGTGATATTTCTCTGAGTTCTTTCTCAGCCCATCTATCATTTGTATATAGGAGAGCTACTGATTTTTTTTAGTTAATCTTGTATCTTGCCACATTACTGAAGGTGTTTATCAGCTGTAGGAGTTCCCTGGTAGAATTTTTGGGGTCACTTATGTATACTATTATATCATCTGCATATAGTGAAAGTTTGACTTCTTCCTTTCCAATTTGTATCCCTTTTATCTTCTTTTGTTGTCTTATTGCCCTAGCTAAAACTTTGATTTCTATATTGAATAGGTATGGAGAGAGCAGACAGCTTTGTCTTGTTTCTGATTTTAGTGGAATCACTGTGATTTTCTTGCCATTTAGTTTGATGTTGGCTGTCTCCCACTATTAGTGTGTGTGGTTTGATGTGTGATTTGAACTTTAGTAATGTTTCTTTTACAAATATAGGTGTCCTTGCATTTGGGGCATAAATGTTCAAATTTGAGACTTCATCTTGATGGATTATTTTCCTGTAATGAATATGAAATGCACTTTTGCATCTCTTTTGTTTGATTTTAGTTTGAAGTCTTGTTAGATATTAGGATAGCTACACCAGCTTGCTTCTTAGGTCCATTTGATTGGAAAGTTTTTTCCCAACCCTTTACTCTGAGGTAATGTCTGTCTTTGAGGCTGAGGTGTATTTCTTGTATGCAGTAGAAGGATGGATCCTGTTTTCATATCCATTCTGTTAGCCTGTGGCTTTTTATAGGCAAATTGAGTCCATTGATATTAATGGATATTAATGACCAGTGATTGTTAATTCCTGTCATTTTTTGGTGGTAGTGTGTGTGTGTGTTTCCCTTCTTTGGGATTTGCTGGTATGGGGTTATCTATTGTCTGTGTTTTGGTGGTTGCAGGTAACTTCCTTGGGTTGGAGTTTTTCTTCTAATACTTTCTGTAAGGCTGTATTTGTGGATATGTAATGTTTAAATCTGTTTTTGGCATGGGATATCTTATTCTCTCCATCTACAGTGATTGAAAGCTTCGCTGGGTGTAGTAGTCTGGTCTTGCATTCATGGTCTCTTAGTATCTATAGAATGTCTGTTCAGGACCTCTGTCTTTCAGAGTTTCCATTGAGAAGTTGGGTATAATTCTGATAGGTCTGCCTTTATATGTTACCTGACCTTTCTCCTTTGCTGCTCTTAATATTTTTTCTTTATTCTGTATGTTTAATGTTTTGAATATTATGTCACAAGGGAACTTTTGTTATGGTCCAATATATTTGATGTTCTGTAAGCTTCTTGTTCCTTCATAGGCATGTCTTTCTTTATGTTGGGAAAGTTTTCTTCTATAATTTTGTTGAATATATTTTTCTGTGCCCTTGAGCTGGAATTCTTGTCCTTCTTCTATTCTATTATTCTTAGGTTTGGTCTTTTCATGTTGTCCCAGATTTACTGGATGTTTTGTGTTAAAAAAATTGCTGGATTTAACATTTTCTTTGACTGATGAATCTATTTCCTCTATCTTATCCTCAATGCCTGAAATTCTCTCTTCCATTTCTTGCATTCTTTTGGATATGCTTGCCTCTGTAGTTTGTTTGTTTACTCAGATTTTCCTTTTTTCTGAATTCTCTCAGTTTGTATTTTCTTTATTCCCTCTATTTTAATTTTCAAGTCTTGAACTATTTCCTACACTTTTTTGACTATTTTTTCTTGGGTTTCTTGATTTTCTTTAGGAGATTTATTTATTTACTCCAATTTTTTATTTGTCTTTTCCTCCATTTCTTTAAGATAATTTTTCATTTTTTCTTTTAGGGCCTCTATCATCCTCATAAAGTTGTTTTTAAGGTCATTTTCTTCTGGATCATCTGCTTTGGGTCTTGCTGTTGTAGGATCACTAGGTTCTGGTGGTGCTGTACGGTTCTTTATGTTGTTTAATGTGTTCTTACACTGCTGTCTACCCATTTCTTCTTTTAATCCGAACAGGTGGGGCTCCAAGTCACTCTTCTTCCAATTGGTTGCAGGTGGGGGTCACTGGCTCCTGTGGTTGCTCTTCTTCCCAATTGGTCCAGGAGGGGGAGTATGGCTCCAGTGGTCGCTGGTGCCGCAAGGGATGTTTGGCAAGGGGATGAGAGTGGGAGGAGGCTGCTGCTGGATCCCTTGGGCTCCAATGGCTTGGGGTGGGCATGGAATGTGCCCCTGGGGCATAGGGGCTATAGATTGGGGCTGACCAGTCCAGAGATTGGGGCCTTACCCGTTCCCAATCAGTGTAGGGTGGGCATATGGCTCGACTCTTATCAAGAGAAAAGAAAATAAGTATTCTGATTATAGAGCTTTCAAAATGTTTCCATCTATAGCATCACACACTCATGCCCCACTTCTTCTATATTTCCTGGGTGTATGATTCTTGTAGTAACGTTGACAGGAATTGTCCTGTGGTGAGGTCACTCAGGGTCATCTTGCCAACTCCAAGAATCCTCTGACTGAATGTCTCTGAGTCCTCAGCCGAAAGGGTCCAGCTGAAAAGGTTTCAGCCACAAAGCAGGAATAGACTACTTTTGGTATGTTGCTTTTCAGAGGGCTTCTAGTCATATTTAATGATCTTTATAAGAAACTAAAAAGCGTAATTGCTTTTTAAATTTCATGCATTTGTAGAGTAATACTAGTCTACAGTTAAACATACGTGATTCTGTGAGTTTTGTAGATTATCTTTTATATTCTGTGCTTTTAAAACTTTTTAGTTTTTGCTGTGATTTACAAGCTCATTTTTTATCAGGGTGAGATGGAGGGTGTTCTGAACCTTAAAAGCATGTGATTTACCTTGGACACGAACTTCAATGCTTATTCTGAATGAAGTCCATGTAAAACTGTAGAAATTGTGTAGCAAGTCTTTATAAATTGGGACCTACCATGTCAATGACACATTGTGAAGGATTTTCTGTTGACTTTGCTGATGGATGATCCCATGCTGCCAAGTTCAGCTGGCAGGAGTGTCTTAGAAATCCACACATCAGCTCTGGAATCTAGAAACTTCCTGGACCAGGATTTTTGAATCAGTAGGGTGGATGCAGCCTGCATCTATACAGGCAATGCCATTTTACCAGCTTGCTCCATGGAAGTCTCTGAAACATGACCATAAACACCTATCCTCTTTGTTGTGTGTTGGCTTTAAAAGCCCCCAGTGGTTTGGGGGAGGGTAAGGACTTGTCTCAGAGCCCCTTGGTCCAATTTTTTGGGGACCTGGCTGAAAGTCCTAGATATTTGATAGTCTGACTTATTTCTATGGTGTATTAGCACCCTATAAAAGTTACATGTCATTTATTTCAAGTTTAGAACCCTCTCAAGCTTCAGGGGCAAACCAAAGTTGAACCTTTTGTGGCTGGAATTCTGTTTACATTTGGCCAAACCCTTCTTCCTGATCGTAAGTCAGGGAAGCAAGGTGAGAAAGACTCCTGAAGCTCTGTGGACATCAAATACCTCTAACCAAACAAAGTTTTGATAGGTTAAAACCTGAATGAATCTGAAACACTTGATTAACTTTCTGTCAAAGCACTCTGGGGCCTCCACACAAAAGTATATAGTGCCAGCCAAAGTGTATTTGAGTCTTCCTTTCCTCTGGCTGGGAGGAAGTACCAGAGATTATTAACCATGGGTTGAAATTGGGTCAAGCAACCCTCTTCTAATAGATAAGTTAAATAGTTTTTGTAAAGATCATTGGACAATCCAATTGAATAGACCTTGGTGAGTTCATGAGATTGCATGAGTTTGAAAACTTTGTTTTCCATCAGTGACAGAGAACAAATGAGCTTCATTTGTGTGTCGTTATAGATGACCCATTGTTTCTTGTCAGAACACAGGGTAGTGAGACATCCCTTGGGTACGACTGAAGGAGAAATCACATGTGCACCTCCCTGTGTCTTTCAGATAGAGGAGCTGATGAATGCCCTGGAGAAGACCAGACAGGAGCTGGATGCCACCAAAGCCCGCCTTGCCTCGACCCAGCAATCTCTGGCTGAAAAAGAAGCACACCTGGCCAACCTCCGGCTAGAGAGGAGGAAACAGCTAGAAGAGATCTTGGAGATGAAGTGAGTACCCATCTTTGCTCCTCTGGTCTTTGTCATTTCCCTTCGATGGTAGGAAAAATGTGGAGGGGCTGGAAGTGTGGAAGGAACTTAGAGAAAAGTTGTGATTTTTTTTTTTTTTTTGAGGCATTACTTATTTTTTAAATTACAGGTTCGGTGCCTCATTGTGCACAGTTTTTTAACATGTTACTTTAAAAATGTATGCCCAGCATTGAAGTAGGTCTGCCTGTGTCTTGTGGGCGACCCTGGCATTCACAGATCTGTTTGTTACAAAGGTCTGTGGCTGCAGGGAGACTGAGACCTTCTTCAGCACAATGGTAATCTGCGTGCTGCTTGCACTCAGTGGGAACTTTCCTGAAGCACTATGACGTTGCTAGTGTGATCCTCACTCCTGTTCAGTGCCTGGCTAGTCCTGGCTTTCAGTGTCAAGGCAACAGGACTCAGACCTGGTAGATTGATAAAATACAGGTTGGACTCTCTTCCAACCTGCACACCATGGAAGGAACAGGTAAGCACCAGGAGACTGCATTGCTTTCCTTGCTTCTCTTAACAAAGTGGGGTCTGGTACTGGGAAGCAGTCCTTCTGGTGGCCCCATGACACACCTACCTACACCTACTCAGCTCCCATTTTGCTTTCCCGATGAAAGATCACCATGGACGGCAATAGGAAGGAGTGTTATTGAATGATTTGAATAATAATTGCAATGTATTTATTCCCAAAGAACTAGTCAAGAAATAGCATTTCTACAAATGGTTAAATGAAACAATCACTAAGATATAATTTAAATCCTACTTCCTCCCATAATAAGGGGAAGCATGCATAATTGTGGCATCTTAAGCCAGTAACACAGACTTTGAAATTGGTGGCTAGGTATGGAAGAGTGACCTCATGGTGACCCAGCCAGTCTTACACATGGTTAACATTAAACCAAGAAAGCTTAGATCATGGAAAATATGGAATGAAATATTTTGAAGGGTTTAATAATGAGAATAAAACTTTTATGTCTCTTCAACTACCTCAGTTTCTCCAAGACCAAAGAACAAGTAAGTTTTTTTTCACATATAAACTCATATAAACTAGCATTTTGTCTAATAAAAGATGATATAATAAAAACAGATATTATTATACACCATTTAGAAGCCAGGGAACTGAGACTCTGAGAGATTCAAATAATTTGCTTACAGCCACCTGGCGAGGATTAGAGCAAAGCCTTCCATTTCAAGCTCCCTTTCTACTCCCTCCTTCTCCCATGGAGCTTTGTGTGCATTTTACCAGGTCTGTCTGCTCCAGTCCCTGCAGAAATCCTGCTGCCATTAGCAGGGCTGGGCATGTGGCAGGTGCTGACTGGCTGTTGGGGCAATGAGTAGATGGGATGGTGAAGCCACACAACCTCCCAAATGTGTTAAATCCACTGGCCAGGAGCACAGCCTGCTTGTGTCTCCTTGTGTGCTGTTACATGCTCAGGCAGCCCCACTGTTCCATTCTTCTCAGCTCCCATATTACCTCTCCGTCTCCAGTAATCCAAGATGCCGTCATGAGAGCCTCTTGAGTCTTCTTTATAGAAAGAACATGCACCTTCATAATTTCAAGAACAGGAGTAATAATGGACTATACTAGTTTAGGAATCATCAGATCTTGGGTACCATCCTCGTACTTCCACCTGGTAACTGGCAGGGAACTGCCCTTAACCTTGCTGACCCCCTAGCTTCCCTCTCTGACCATGTGAGCAGAGGGCACAGCACACAGAAAATGATATGTGTCTATAAAGGCTCTGTCAACCAGGGAACATAATGTCATGTGTTTAAGGTGCTTTGTGAGAGTACCATTTATCTAAAGTTGGATTTATTTTTCTAAAGCATATAAGCCATTTCCATGTGTATGTTTTCCCACTTAATTTCATGATTTCAGATAGCACCTAGCTAAGGCCTCTTTGCTGAATTGCCACATTATTTCTGAAAGTGTTTAATCTGCTGCCACTGCAAAATAAATACAGAATTCTTCTGTTAATTCCCTTGGTCAAAGAAACAAAGTCCTGCTTCATTAAGCCCATATGAACCTAATTCATTATTTAGCTCACCCAGAAGACCAACTTATAGATGCCTTACTTGGGACTAAGGAGACCTAGGTATGGGATAAGCATACCGACTGAGGCTCCCACCTCGATTCATCAGCCTGTACAGCTGTTCAAGCCAACCAACTGGTTCTATCTATCATGATTTTTGAGCTGAACTAATTGATACATTGCTACGTGACATTGACTGAGCCCTGTTAAAGTTGCCGAGAACAATCAGATGTGTGTTATTATTGTTGATGCTTATTAATCATGCCATACTAAGACTTGGGTTTTCATTCAGCTGGAACTCATCTTTAGCCGGATCTACTAAACTTCTAAACTCTGGTAGGAAGAGTTGCCATGCAGTGCTAGAGGGAATAAGGATGGGGCCCCGAGTCAAGAAAAAGGCCTTACTTTCTCACACTATGACATGAAAGGAGATCACTTTTTGGTTGCCTCAGTCTTCTCTCCATTAACATGGAGGTAGTAATGCCTGCCCTGCCTGCTTTACGGAAATGTGCTAAGGTCAGGGTGAAAATAAAGTACTGGACTAAGATTAACATAAAATAGCATCTGTGAAAGTGCTTTGAAATCTAACATGGGCTTTAAAACTGAGAAGTGTACCTGTTAAACTCATTTCGAAATCAAACGGTATGAAGTTTTAGAATTGGAAGGCAGCTGGATCCACTCTCCCAACTTATATAACTAGTCTCCTGTGCACATAATTGCCGATGAAGAATTCACCAGGCCCTGGGAAGCACCATTCTTGTGAGAGACCATGGTCTCCTAAGGTAGTGGTTCACATTCCATGGACATGCAGGAGCTCGTGTGTTCTCACATTGAATTGGAATGTCTTTCCATACACTCTTTGTCTTGTTAATGTTGTTATGTTTTTCTTACACAAAATTGATCCAAGAATCATCCATAGAAGAAATAGCCTTTTATGTATTTACTAGGTAATATTGTTCATTTTGGAGAGAGGGGGAAAAAAAAACCAGGAAACACAGAGAAGTCACTGAGGGAATTTTGGTGTATACCTCTACAAATGTGCCTTATTTGTGTCAAGAAAATTAGATTGTTCCTGCATGTCTTATCAATCCCACTTCTTTTGCTTTCTGGATGTGACTATTTTCTGTATCATAAGCATAAAATCATGCTATTTTGAATTACTTAATGTATTGACATATAGGTTTGCTGTATTATTTTGGTTTCAGTGTTTTGCTAATATAAAGCAAACTTGGATAAGAATCCTGCTGTTTGCTTTTTTTTTGTTTCTGGTAATGGAGATTGACATGAAGCCGTAAACCATAGGAACAGACAGAACAAGTAGGCTTCTTGTCATCTCGACCATTTAGGCATCTGTAGCCGAATTTCTAGACGGTCTTATTAAATAAAAAACATGGAGCCAAATATAGGGGTGAAAGCCTTAGAGATCAGGGAAATAGTGATAGCCACCAACCTTACCTCTCCAGCTTTGCAGCTATCAAAAACTGTGTTACTTCCTGTCTACCCACACCTTCATTGCCTTGCTGTTCTGCCCTCTCATTGGCTCTTAGCCCAGCTACCTCACTTCCTTGTCAGTGCCTGTCTGTACAGACCTCCAGGTCTCTATGGTTGGTACTGGGATTAAAGGTGTGTGTCATCATGCTTGGCTGTTCCCTAGTGTGTCCTTGAACACACAGAGACCATACCTGCCACGTGATCAGATTAAGGGCCTGTGCTATCACTGCCTGACTTCTATGTTTACTTAAAAATGGCTGGCATTTTCCCCCTTGATCTCCAGGCGTGCTTTATTTGCTAACTTACAAATAAAATATCACCACATTTCAGCACAAGTAAAATATCACCACAGGCATCAGTAGCGTATTTCGGGTTGGCATTGCTACAGATCGAGAATCTCACAGATTTATCAAGCTCTAGTTGCACTGTTTTGTTGTGTGTTCCACAATGTTCTGATGTGTATACATTTGTACAACTGCCACCACAGTCAAGATACATGCTTGTTTCACTACCCTAAGAGTCTCTGGTCCTATCTTTGGGTAGGAGGGAGGGAGGGAAAGAGGGATGGACGGATGGACGGACGGACAGACAGACATGTATATGGATCCCCTGGGGCTGAAGTTACAGGCAATTGTGAGCCACCTGACTTGAGTGTTGGGAAATGAACTCTGGAAGAGTAGGAAGCCCTTTTAATGGCTGAGCCACCTCTCCAGTCCCGTTATTTCATTTTTAAGTGGAGGTGTGTGTGTGTGTGTGTGTTATATTATCTTGAGACCCATGTCACACTGACCTGTGCTTTCTCTTGCCATTCTTCTTTAGTGGGTAGAGAGTGTTCTTTTCATGTAGATCTAGATTAGAATTAGAGGAGAAAATGTCTGGTTCTTCTGGCTGAAGGGTACTTCCCATACTGTAACTCTGCATTAGGATTTCCTTTTAAGAGTGGGTGTTGGGAACCAATAAGCATCTGTGGAATCAAAGGGTGAATTAGTGGAAGGTAGGTGCTAACCTAGTGGAAACAAAATCTCCCATACCTTGTCCAGCTTGCATTCTTAGTGAACTGAGGGAAGGAAATGAGTGAATAAAGCAGTTTATTGTGTAACCTTTAAAGAGGTTTGACACATCAATTATAAAGCCATTTCCAAATGTAAGGACCTTCTTGGTTATTTGGGACACAGACAGGAAACACTATTGTGTACCTTCCCTTTCTGTAACAGTACAGGAAGTAAAGATAAGTTCATTAGAAGGGGAGCCCCTGAATTTATCATGTCACGTTTGTCCCCCAACATTTTTTTAGCTTAATTTTTATTGGTTTGTATCCTAACTGCTGGCCATCATTCTGATATTGGAAAAAAAACTGATAGTTCATAACCTTGTATTTCCAATCAAAGGACGCAGTATTTACCTTTCCCCTTGTATAAGAATATTGCTCTACTTAAAAAAAAAAAAAAAAAACCTAAAAGCTTTTGCTAAGACATCTTATGATGTTTCACTTTTTTGTTACATTTGCTCCTGTTTAATGAAAGACTTTTATTAAAAGAATATTAAAACCTTTCTAAGTTTGGCTTTAAAAACTGCTCAATAACCTTACATTCCAGTAGCCAAGCTCGGTTTCTTAACTTGTGGTAGGTGAATTTGATATGTGTAGCTAAAAGAAATGAGGGTTGTGAGACACTGATCTGCTTATGCATTTTCTCAGACAGGTTAACCTGTCGTGGTAATTTCACAGGCAGACAGGCAGCTGCTATTTTTCATTTAGTATAAAATGCTAAGTCACAAAAGTGCTTTAATAACTACTCAACAGTCCCATAATTGGAAGTATGTCTCTTAGATTGTTTTGCTGATGGTTTCCTATACCTGTGTAAAAGTTGTATGTAACCCTCAGCGTTTTTAGATCTTCTGATTTTTGTGGAGTCCATCTTCATTTCCCGAGTATTGTTAGACTTTAGACGTCTCCTCTGGATAGTTTTGCCAGCCTTTGTATACACTGAGTTGTTTTAGTACATTCCCATGGGGTAAGGCAGCCGCTTAAGCTACGACATCATCTTGTTGGCTCCTTTCATCTGGGATCTTTTCTGAGAGAGCCACTCATTAGGTAAGTGCCCTTCAAAGCAGAGGCAACGTACCGAATATGATAAAATCAATTTATTCTTTACTTTATGCCATCATGAGAAAAGACAAATCACATTTCTTCAGGGAGGAATTCTAAGTGCCTGGCAATTTGCACAGGATAAATGGAGTCTGGGAGAAGAGTTCTGAAGGCAGCCATTACTTAAAATTGATAAACTTGGTTGTAAGGGGGCTCTATTACTTCCCAGAGGCATTTCAGGGATTGAATGGGACCCTCATTTATGAAAAGTAATTTTAAACTTGTAAGTATGCATTATTTTGTCATTACTTCATTCATGACACTTAGAATGCAGTGATCCTATCTTCAAATTATGATTTAATTTTATTCAATAAATAATTTCCTTTTAAACTGCAATGTTGTTTCCTCTTTAAGCAATAAGTTATTGATTTAAAAAAAAGAGCCCAGTTTAAAATATATTAAGTATTATGGTCACATGTTCTGGAATGTCCTAGAATGTCTGCCCAGTTTTGAAAGGCATTTGCATTAGATGGGATGTTCAGAAAGCTTGTTGTAGCTACACAGTTCCATGTGGAGATTAAAGATCACAAACACAGAAGGCGGGAATGGATACCATGGAGAATGACTTGTTCAGAATGGATTTTGGTTTATGCTACAGGCAATGATATAAGTACAGTTAGTTGCCATTCATGATTTCTGTTTCCCACTCTTAATTCTGAAATTAGTAGCTTAATGCCCATAGCAGAAGACAAAACACTTGCTGCATATAAAACTTATAGTGGGGAAATAAAATTTAACTGTAAAGAAAATAACCTTACAAGAGTGGAATGTTCTAGTTAGCTTCCAACACAAGGAACAGAAAACTCGTTCAAGTAGCAACTTCTGTCTTGAAGCTTTGCCGCTCTCAGGATTTGGCCACCACCTTACGGTGCTGAACTTCTGGCCTCATTTCCAAGGGTCCAAGCCATGTCCCAGCCAGCGGAAAGGAGGAAAGGAAAAGAACCACCCTGGCCTCTAAGTTACCCATATCTGCCACTGACATCTGAGTCAGTTAACAGCTCATTCAAAAAATAGCTGCTAAGCATCTGCTTTGTGTAAGTGCTGTTCTGAGTGCTGGGCACTCGCCTAAGTGTTATTTTAAGGTATAGAAAAGACTCTGGACAAAGGTTCTATTCATAGACCTAATGTTCTACATGATCTGATGTGGGGAAGAGTAGCTCACTAGCCAGTTTTAAGTCCTATGGTCCCACGTGTCACCTGCATAGGCAGGACGATGCAGCCTTTATGTAGGTAGATCTCTGAGCAGCTACACTGTGGAAGGCAAATCAACAAGTAAAGGAAGTAGTACTGGGAACACTTGGAATTCTTTACAGAACAGAAAAAAATAGACAATCTTGTAAGCCACTGTACCACATAATAAACATCTTTGGAAATTCACTGCAGATAGACTATTCCTAACCCATACTGTCTCTGTCTGTCTACCTGCCTGTTTCTCTCTCTCTCTCTCTCTCTCTCTCTCTCTCTCTCTCTCTCTCTCTCTCTCTCTCTCTCTCTCTGTGTGTGTGTGTGTGTGTGTGTGTGTGTGTGTGTTTGTGTGTCTGTCTGTCTGTTGAGGGCCACAATGTGATTTGAAAGACTCCTTCCAGTACAATCCATATATTCATAAAATGACCTGAAACAATGGATCACTCAGGAATTGCTAGAATCTTTTTGCCCCCTGTGATGAGCTCAAAATGCAGTTTGGTTCAGCACTGCCACTCATGTAGGGCAAGGGTAGACTTCCTCTGTATTTTATGCATTGCCTTTTTTTTCTATAACACTCTTTAGCTATGAAATAAATGAACAGAAATGATAACCAATAATCAATGTAGGGAAAAACATTGAAATGGATTGAGTTGTATGCCATATAGAAGGACCTTTCCTCATTCCCACAATGAGATATGTGCTATTCGATTAAAATGCCTTCAGAGAATCAAACAAATCCAGGGAAAAATAATCTTCTGTGCTTCAGGCAGGGAGGTTAACCTCAGCAAGGGATATTTATGCGATGTCCCCTCATGGCTAGCCACTGCCAGGTGGACAGTGTGATGGGTCCTGTTCTACTGTTACAGACATGGAGGCTTTGGGATCTGAACTCAAACACAAGCATTCAGTGTTATGGCGCATGATATTAACTACGGCACACACAGTGTTCTAACCTCCACATGGAGGGACCAGCTTTCATTAAATGGGGAACAGTGGGCAGATAGACACTTCTTCCTGCTAGTGTCCGGAGAACAGGGCAACAGTAACGGGGAGTGAGGGGACAGGAAGGCAAGCTGAAGGAAACCTTTAAAGTCAACTCCTTATCTTCAAATAAGGGGCACGCTCTCTTTTGGCTGGAAACATGAAGTGTATATATATATTTAATAGTGAAAAGTGTCAATCAAAAGGCATTGGCCTGGTGGTTTTTAATGGAAATACAAACATTTTCTGAGTTAGAGAAGTGTAGGCTTTCAGCTTAAATAATCATAATCAGCAGTTAAATAATCAAAAAGCTTGGGAATTGTAGAACTTAAGTAATTGCAAGCACCATACTTCATGTTATCTCTATCCTTACAACAGTCTGTGGGGCTTTGGAAAGGTCACCCTTTTAAAAGGAGGAAAAAACTTATGGGGGTCTCCCAGCCTCTCCAAAAAAGGCAAAGCAAAGGGGGACATGAGGCATTTTCTTCTGATTAAAAGCAGCATCACATTGTCAGAAATCTGAGGAGTTTGGTATAAAGCTTATAGGAGATACTGCCAACTATAACCCCACAGGTAAAAACAGGACAAGGATATCACACAGAAACCAAGGGACCAGAATCTCAGCTGCCATGGACTTGGATAGCAGGACCAGCCCTAGCACACTGGACCCGACTTCCCACCGGTGGGGCATAGCTGCCATGGACTTGGATAGCAAGACTAGCTCAAGCACACCCCCTCTCCCCACCTGTGAGCTGGGCTTTTGACTCAGATGACCTCATTGATATTGATATTGACCTCTACGATTCTCTGACACCATTGCTTTCCATCTGAGATGATTTTGCCTCGCTGGAATATTTGACAAGGTCTGGAGACAGTTTTGGCTGTCACATGGCAGGAAGCTTCTACTATTATCTTGTAGGTAGAGACCAGAAATTTTTTTCTACAAGGCTTGGGATAGTCTGCCAATCCAAGCAAGGCACGCATGATAGTGAGCAGCTTCTCTGCTTAAAGACTGGTGTTTCATAAAGTAGAGAAAGGGAAAGAGCTTGACAGGGGCTGATCTCTGATTCAACTTGACAATCAAGGGGACTCACAGGGCATTTGCTCTACTCAGGATCATGATCAGGCCCAGAAGGTGTGATGGTGTGGTGGCTTGGGGAGATGAACTTGACCTCCTGATTTTGATTTGCCATCTTGGCATTGTAGAGCAGCTTACCATGTTACCTAGCCAAGCCTTTGGAGACTGAGCTGCCTACGTGGTTGAAAGCCTGGATGGGATCTGTAAGACCTGTTCCTTTAATGCCTGCTGTTCGATAGATTGCACAGTCTTGTTGAGCTCCAGGATTACACTGTTCTTTAATCTGTTCCTGTCTCGGGGCTTCCACTTCTCCACCTGTGGGTTGAGGTTCGGAATTGGACAATTCTCAAGACCCAGGCCAGCTTGATGACTGCTGCAGCCCCACCCCATCCACGTCTGTCCCTCTTTCATTTAGTACCTCTGAGATATCCTTCTGGTCTTTGCCCAGGGAAACCTTTTATCCATGTTTGCTGAGAATAGAAGGAACCTGAGAACACCAGAGAGGCTAGAATGTAAGTCAGAGGAGGGTCTGAGGGCATCAAAAGGAGAGACCGCTGCCCAGATGGATGCCCCTGCCCAGATATTGGGAAAGCAACAACCCTATGCATGTGGAGAGTAAACATCAATGTCTACATCCTCACTGGAAGGAGGCATCACAGTAGGCTTCAGGCCTGTGGAGATGTTTGTAGAGGACAACAGCTTGGAGGAGGCGGCTTTGAGAGCTCTTGGTCTCTGGTAGGCAGTCAACAACAGTTTGCTGAAATGGATGACATCGTGGACATGCAACTGCCTCGGCTAGTCTCCTCTTCTTCTCCGCTCAGTTTCCTTCTCCTTCTCATCCCCTCTTCTTTATAATCTTTGCTCTATCCCTCCCTACCTCTCCCCTCTTTTTTCTCCTCTTTCCTAGTGCTTTTCTGGGTCCCCCACAGCATGCTAGAGTTCAACAGATTTTCTAAATTTCCCCAACATAATCCTTGTCTTTTGAGACTCAGGTTTTGACTCTTGGGCTGGGCAGGCGGCAGACCAAACATGTGGGAAGGAGAAGGACTGGAAAGGAGTGCTAGGAGCAGAGAATAGCTGAACCTGGCAATTTTGTCTGGGCAGCGAATGTATTTGCCAGTTAGTTCCCCAGGAATAAAGAGACAGCCACGCCTTCAATCAAGTCCAGCCCAGGTCTCTGGTTTATCCCAGAGTTTGGGAGCCAGCCGATTGTAGAATTGGAAATGCTGCGTTTGGCATGATCTTTGGGTTAAGCCAATATTCCTAAGATCTTAATTTGAACTACGGGAGAATTAGGCCCACCTTAAGGAACTGTTATTACATCAGGCGCTTCACATGCTTGAGGAACTTGGAGAGTGCCCAGCGATGGCAGCGCGGAGTTGTGATAACAGTTAGATTGCTTTCTTTCTGCTCGCTTTTCAAATCGATGTTTCGTGTTCCCTTCACCCAGCCCTGAGTTGGGAGCGGTTTTCTTCTCCTGGCTATGCCTCTGAGGAGTTTTCTCGGAAAAAATGTTCCCTTAGCCACCTGCACAAGGCCCCCGTGAGCTAATGCTGTGTCTGAAGGCCACACAGAGGTGGTGCTTGCTCTGCTCTCTGGCTTCTCCTCATCACAGCCTGTGGGGAGTAGCGCTTGCCTCCCTTGCTGTGTGGATCTGGGAAGACCTGGGAGCACTGCTGGCCACGGGAGGGTGAGAAGAGAAAGGGCCGCTCCTCCCTGCTTTGAGGCACATCCCCGGCAGAAGGGCTTCCCTCTCTGGCTGAGGGCTTTCCATCAGCATTCACCCATGCTGCTAGACATCAGGGTTAGTACACCGCTTCCTGTGCACCTCGGCCTGGCCATGGCCACAGCCACACACTGTTGCTAGCTTCCCAGCGCTTCTGCGTCTCAGTTTCACTATCACTGTCCACCTCTTCTTCATGGGTGTCTGCTCACTAGAAACACGTGGTGGGTTCTGTTCCCTCCAGGACCCAGAGGGACACAATGGGGACAGCTGGTCAAAGACATGAAATCTCTTAGGATGATTTAAGAAAGTGCTGTTTTAAAAGGTTTGCATTTTGATCCGGGTAGTGGTGGCGCACACCTTTAATCCCAGCAGAGGCAGAGGCAGGTGGATCTCTATGAGTTCGAGGCCAGCCTGGTCTACAGAGCGAGTTCCAAAACAGCTGAGGCAATCCAGAGAAACCCTGTCTTGAAAAACAACAAGAAAAAAGAGGTTTATATTTCACATATTAAGTAATTTGGGGAAGAGAAGCAGATTGCTTAATGCCATAGTCAGAACTAAGCCGCTATTTCCCAAAATGAATAGTTTTCAAATACCCTTCAGCATGACCGCTGCAACTCCTGCCTGGGAAACATGTTCAGCTGAGGTTCTGAGAGCCATCTTCTGTCACAAACAGTGAGAGTGGCACCTGTTCTGCAGTGTCCAGGGCCAGTCCCCCTTTGCTCCGTGGCCTTCTGGGAGGTGGGAGGAGCTCTTGAGGTGGAATGAAAGAGCATTCTAGCCGGGCAGTGGCGGCGCACACCTTTAATCCCAGCACTCGGGAGGCAGAGACAGGCAGATCTCTGTGAGTTTGAGGCCAGCCTGGTCTACAGATTGAGTTCCAGGAAAGGCTCCAAAGCTACACAGAGAAACCCTGTCTTGAAAAACAAAACAACAACAAAGAAAGAAAGAAAGAAAGAAAGAAAGAAAGAAAGAAAGAAAGAAAGAAAGAAAGAAAGAAAGAAAGAAAGAAAGAGAAAAGAAAAGAAAGCATTCTAGAGGTGTGGTGCTCTTCCAGTGAAGCTGAAAGTGTGGTTGGTTTCCAGGAATGCACTGGTGGTCATCCCTGTAATGCAGTCTGCTAAGCTCTTCAATGGCTCTGTCATTTGTAAGGCCACTGACTTGTCCATGAATTCACGTTGGGCAGTGAATTTTTTCCTTTATAGAATAAACACATATTTATTGACTATCTGGTCAACAATCTAATGTCTAATCAAAGAGCAATCCACATCACAGCATAGATAAACATGCAGTGGAGGAGAAGCGTGTAGGGCTGTCAGAAGATCATAGCTTTGAGCTATGATAAGTTAAGCAAGGGGAAAGCAGGTGGAGGGACAGAGCTGGTAGGGGGTGGTGGGTGCATCTCAAGAGGAGAGGATTTGCCCTTGCAGATACCCAGTGGCCAAAGGGGCTCACTCACTCCATCGGTCCATCAGAGCCTGGTGAGGCTGTGCCTGACCCACCAGGAGCCTCTTATCAATCTCCCTGCTCCCTGCATGCTGTGTTTCTGCAGCAACTGCTTCCTCACAGGCCCCAGCTCACTGTGACAGACTGACATTTGGCTGAGAAGGCCTTTTGGTTCCAGTGGAATCAGCTGTCTGTTTGGAAAGCCGAAGTCATCAAATGCTCATAGTTAGAAGGCAGTTTTAACAATTCCTCCTAAGTCAGACATTTGGAAGTCTCACCCTGCCCTTCACAGTATATCCAAGCCCCTGTGTAAGTCAGGGCTGTTGGCCTGGTGTTGACGAGATGGGACTTTTCTTTTGCCAGAGGTAGAAGACACTTGTGTGGAATGGAGGGAGTGTTTTCTGTGAGCAGCATCTCTTTCCTGATTGGGTGGCCCAATGGGCTTGAATAAATTGTCGCTAAATCCCTTCTCTGATGTCAGTTATACCTAAAAGCAAAGTGAGCTCCCATATGGCCTCTGTCCGACTTCAGCAATTGTTTCATTGCCAAGCCCCACCCCTTGGCTGGATTATTTTGAAGTAAATACCAGACATTATATCATTTTATCCATAAATACTTGAGTGTAAACGTTATTTTTTTCAGATAAACATTTGTACAACAAATTACAAACACTTTAATGTAGAGGAGAATTCTAATGAAGGCCTTTTATCCATAGTGTTGGAAGCTCTGTGACCTGATGTAAAAAGTCTTCACTTTTTAAGAATGTTACATAACAACAAAAAAAGAGCATTTGATAATCTCCTGTAGAGGAACCAGAACGATGTATGCCACGGGATTCATTCCTTAACCTGTGGCCCTGTTGTCCCTGGGCTTATAATTCAATAGTGATCTCAGGATTGACATATTTCCCCCCTCTTCATTATTCCTAGTGATGTTTTTGTTCATGCCTGAGGGAAGGGAAGGGCTTTTATCAATTTTTATTTTTAATTTTGTTTTATTTTTGCTTCTTGACCAAATGGTAATAAGAGAATTTTGAAAGTTTGTAAATTTGAATATGTGATCAGTAGCATTCTTTGCACTCAAGGATTGATGAAGAGAATCATGATTAACTCAGAGAATGAGATCAAGATCACATCCATGCTATACTGATATTAGGCTTTTGAATCAAGCAAGATCTGAATGTACCTACTCAGCTTCTTGCCTTGTTTCTTACTAATGATCACAATGACATCACATTAACTACTAAGTCATTCATCAGTTGTGGAGCAAGGACTAGGAACTCCTAGTATAGTAGATGCTGATCCAGAGGAGTATCATTTCTGCTTATTGGGAATATACTCTAATCTTGATTATTGTATGTCCAGCCTTGGTAGCACTTTAATAATTTAAGAGAGGTCATGGAATGGCTTTCATATCCAAATAACCCATAGGTAGCTACTCATGTGGTTCATTTTAGCTGATCTAGACTTTTTTTGTGGGGAAAGGGGTTAGCTTTCAAATCTGGTTACTGTAGAGGAAAATAGCTCCTGAAAGCATTATAGATGGGTCAAGAAGGTGGAAGCATTGTACTCAAGGCTGCAGTAGAAGTTAAAGAAAAGGAACTGGAGAGATGTCTCAGGGGTTAAGAGCATTAGCTGCTTTTCCAGAAGACCCAGGTCTGATCCCCAGCACCTGCATGGTGGCTCATAAATATTTAATTCCAGTTCCACGGGATCTCATGTCTTCTTCTGGCCTCTAAGGACACCAGGCACCCATGTAGTGTACAGACATACTTACAGGCAAAATATTCATACACATATAAAAAAATAAAAATGTAAAAAAGGAAGTTGAAAAGAGACAGTATCCCAAGAAGAATGCCTTCACCCTCACCCCTTAATGCCTGTGGCAGGTGGGAGATCTGGCCTTGAGGTCATAACAGAGGGAGAGCTGCCCCAGCCCCTCACCAGCTGCAGCACTAGGAGAGCAGGCGCTGCACTCACCTGGGCAGCACAGCAGAGCCACCTCTGTTGGAGGGGGTGTGGGTGAGCTGCCTCCCCAAGGTATGAGCTTGGGAAGAGCTGGCCCCCCTATTATCTGTCATGCAGTAGCATGGGTTGGGAGAGAGATGCCCCTCCTTTCTCCTTGCCATCTGCGGCAGATGAGGGAGCTGACCCTCCTTATTTTCTCACTGAAGCAATTTTCTTCACAACCCTTGAGTGTCTAAGGCTATTCTGTCGTCTCCCTAGTACTCTCCAGGCTGCTGAATAAACTCTACTTCATGTTGAAGCACTCAGTTCCCCCTTCTCTTCCTGTGACAGGTTTTGAGGATCCACCCCCTTTGGTTGGTCTTTTCATTCTTCTTTGGCATATTCCACAAGTCGCTGGCTACTGAGTATTTTCTATGGCATGATGCCATGACCCTTGCCTCCTGAAGCTTATGCTGTAATGATGAAGTTGGCAATATAAGCTGCTAATTGCTATGCAGTGTGCCAAGTGCTCTGAGCGGGAGAGTTTGGAGTATCTGTTCCAGATGGAAAAGAAGTGCAGGAGTTGTAGGATGCTTCCACAGGGTTACAGAATTCTTCCCCAGGGGCTGCAGGAAGCTCCCATTGGTGGTTGATGAAACTTCATGGTGGTTATGGGAAACTCCCTTGGGGGGTTGTGGGAAGCTTCTAGGAAGGAGCAGCATGTCCGTTCAGACCAGAGAGACAAAAGAAATGGTTGAGATAAAGGAGGGAGGCGGGAGTTATTTCAGGTGGGATCCAGAATCAAAGATGCTGCTCAAGTGGTCGGTAAAAACAATCCGTTCAAGGGTTGAAATGATGTGATTGATGGTGCTGATGGGTGAAAGCGGCACTGGAGATGTGGGCTGAAGGTGGCAAAATGCATACTTATGCAGTAAGCTACCATCTGACTCAAGATCCTTGACTCTTAACTTTACCTTTGCCTTCAAACAAATAGGCCCCCTCCAAGTGGAGCTGGGACCCCCCTTGCCTGCATCTGCACAGATTTCTTGACATGTGGACATTGCAGGTTGCATGCTAAGCATGTCATTTTCTCAAACTGCCAATTCAGGCATCATCGCCATGATACCAAGCAGACTTTTTACATTCGTGTTGGTCCTTGGCAACTGGGGATGGAATTCTTGGTAGTGCCTTTCCCTCATGATGGTATTAGAAATAATTTGTATGTTTATGATAAGAAAAGATCTTTTTTTAAAAAAAATAACATACCAAATAAAAAGAGGCTCCAAGAGCTTGCCTGGAGTTCTTCGGGGAGATGTTAGGCCTAGAAAGCACCCATCCCCTCAGGGCTTAGGGAGCTGCACAGAAGAGGAGGTAGCAAGACTGTGAGAGCCAGAGGGCATGGACAACTCCAAGGAGACCCTGGCTTCCAGGCACAGTAGGGCTGATGCATACATGAACTGAGTCTGTAGCAGCATGCAGGGGCCTGCACAAGTTGGAGCCGGATGGAATCCCAGCGTAGAGAGGGGGAATTGGACATCAGGTCCCACCCCTAACCTAAAGCTATTTGCAATTGATACTTGCTAATGAAGGGAAAAATCAGGTGGTTTTTTTTCCCCCAAATGTGAGTGTCACTGGGTATATTAACTAGCCTACAGGGCAAGCCTCATACCCAGGAGTAGTTGGCCAACACAAAATGAACCTCATTGTTTGTCTGGGCATTTTTTTTTTTTTTTTTTTTTTTTTTTTTGTCTTACTGGTCTCTTGTTTGTTTGGTTTGGTTTGGAATTGTGTTTTTGTGGGGGTGTTTTTTGGTTTGTTTGGTTTTGAAAAGAGTAGGAGAATGTAAAATTGGGTGGGCAGAGAAGAATCTGGAAGATTCTTGAGGGAAGTGAGAAGCATGATAAAATATATGAAAGCATTTAAAGAAAGAAAGATGAAAATTTCAGAAAACATATTTATAACTTGAACTTGAGGTTCAGCTTTTTAATGCAGCTGAAACTGCATACACAAACATTTGTGAGGGCAAACTTGACCCACTTCCGGTTGCATAATGTTTACTAGTTGAAATAATACAATAATTTAAAAAAGAACAGGAGCCTGCGGAAAAGAAGAATTGACTTCTACCAAGGCTGACTTGAGATGAAATGGGCCTCTGCCCTTCAGCATCTCTGAAAACATTCTTTCTTTAAGTTTTATTAGTTAAGGAAATACTAATGATTAAGCTATGAGAGAGGATGGTGTTTTTATTGAGCAGCAGCCAGTGTAGGACCAGGAGGCTTTCAAGTTTGGATGTGGAAGTCCCCCAAAGAGGGGCCCCGGTGCCTGCTGGGAGAAAAGAACTCCCACAATAGCAATTAACACACTCTGTAGCAATTCTGCTGCCAGGGACTTCTGATTCCTCATTTTTATAGTCTGAGTAAATTATGCCCTTGTCCCTAGAAATTCTCTTAACCCCACTGACTTTGGCCTCAGTGACCTTCAGAGCCAAACTGATGAGCCACAGGCTTACAGGGTGTTGAGACCCAGGCAGCCGTTAGGTTACAGGTCTTCTGTACCTGTCCTCAACTCTAAGACACAGGTTACATTTTGACCAGCTCACTGCCCTTCCAGGCCAGCTTGCCTGCCAGCAGGGCTTGACTGTGAACTTGTATTTGTGTGACCTCCACAATGGGCTGTACAAGTGTGGAAGTGACTTCATTTAAGGACTGAAGGGCCAAACTGGATATAGGCATAGACATGCTGTCCCGACACTCAGAGGGCAGCGGGGGGGTTGGGAGATTAAGGGCACTAGAAAACTCTTTAAAATGTAGAGGTGTACACATGGTGGGTTTCACAGAAGGGAAGACAAGCTAACTGTTGCCATGGCAGGACTAGAGGATTATAGAGATCATATCTTCTGGGTAGTTAGAAATTGTATGAGGTTAGATGTTTAACAGCTCAGGAACTTGAACAATGTCTATTCATTGTATTGTCATTACTAAGGATGAGAATAAAGTCACATTTGTGTGGAATCATATCATCATAGCAGTACTTTCTCTTGAATAGAAATGATGTCACATCTCTTTTTATATGAAAATTAATAAGTAATATGGCCTTTCCAAAACTTTTTTTTAATCTCTTTTGAAAACTATAAATTATATAATCTGAATTTCGGGTTTTACATTAAGGTCTTTGGTGCATTTTAAGATGATCTTTGTCTAGGGTCAATCCAGTGCTCTAGTTTTATTTTCCTACATGTGGGTATCTATCCATTTTCCCATCACTATTTGATAAAGAGGCTGTGGAAGTTTACATGTGGTTTGTCTGTTCGAGTCCATGCTCTCCAGTTTTGTGTCAGTGATATCCTGGTTTTGCTACTACTCTGACTCTGTATTGTGTGAAGCCATTATTGTGGGGTTAGTAATTCAGGGAAGACTCATGACCTTGGTTTTCACACTGTTTTTGATTCTGCTCTGGGACTTATGCATTTGGAGTTAGTTTGTTGGTTGAGTTTTTCTTTATTTTATATATGTAATTCAATGTTTCCTTTTTTCTTTAAATGTAAGTCTTTACAGTGTTCAGGAGAGGACTAAGTCTTATTGGGATTTAAATGTCATTTCTCTTTATGGGGTTGATATTTAAGGCTAGAGACTGTTCCTGTTCTTTCACTGGGGATCAGGTATGTGTCCTGGGTCAACTAGGGCCTCTTTGTGACTGTGGGCCTTACCCTGGGTCATTCCATGTCTTCACCATGCCCTGAAGCTTCAGCTGCCATCTGCTGGAAGTTATGGGACTTCCTGTGTACCTGTGGGCCTTCCTTGTGATTGTTCCTTGTGACCAGGCCCACAGTAGTTCAATCTTAAACAGTAGGTTTCTGCTCAATACGATGACTAACTGTAACCCTCCAAGATATGGTGTATGGCAAAATAAATTTCTGTCCCACCATCAACCTGTTCTCTACCTCACTGGAAGCTCCAAGTAGATTCAAGGCTCTTGAGAATTGTGATTTTGTTTTGTGAATAGAACAGTCATTATCTTTTGACCAGGGCTATATGGCTTCCTTTTAAAGAGAGGCTCCTGCTTCCTCTGCCCGCAAGGAGGAACAGGCGCTGCTGGAGCTCTGAGGAATTTGCTCTTGGAGCTGCACCGTCTCTCTGCTCCTCCACCTTCCCAGTTACCATGTCACCCATATTCTGATTTCTGACACACGTCTACTCACTTAGGAAAGGACTCTGTTCTTCCTTATCCTATCTCTTAGCCTTTACCATGTTGGACAGAGGCAGCGTCTGCTGTGGTCCTCACCCAGGCCAAGGATGTAAATAGACTGCGGTCTTGACTCTTTTACTAAGGAGGACGTACAGATACCCAATCAGAACACTGAAAGATGGTTCAAAGCCATCACTCAAAGAAATGCACATCAAAGGCACAGCAAACCCTCTGTGGACTGATAGCTACAAGTATGTGTAGCTAGAGTTTTTCAGGTCCTGCCTGGCCCACGGTCAGGACAAATCTCTCTCACCCGCCAGTCCCGCAGCTGCTTAGACCCAACCAAGTAAACACACAGAGACTTATATTGCTTACAAACTGTATGGCCACAGCAGGCTATTGGTTATCTAGTTCTTATATTTTAAATTAATCCATTTCTATTAATCTATACATTGCCACATGGCTCGTGGCTTACCGGTACCTTACATCTCACTTGTCATGGTGGTGGCTGGCAGGGTCTCTTTAACTCAGCCTCCCTGTTCCCAGAATTCTCTTCTCTGGTTGTCCCACATATACTTCCTGCCTGGCAACTGGCCAATCAGTGTTTTGTTTATTAACCAATCAGAGCAACACATTTAACATACAGAACATCCCACAGCAAGTATGAGTGAGGATGCAGAGGAACTAGAGACCTAACACAATTGCCAGCACCTTTATAAAACAGTGTCCATGTTTAGGGAAAGTTCAGTACCTTCTCAGAAGGTCAATCAGAGTTCTCATAAAATGCACTATTTCCTACTTTTGAATATGTGACCCCTCCATGTAAATCATCCATGAATGTCCATAGCAACATGGCAGTATAATGGCAGAAAAGTAAAAATGACGCAAATGACCAATGTATGTTTTATGAATGATCAAGCACGGTATAGCCTTATTCTATGTGGGTCCATTGCTACAACATGGACAATCCTCAAATGCTGAGTGGATGAAGTCAGTCAGAAAAGGCCAAGTACTGTACCATACAACTTATATGGCAGATATAAAGACAGACAACAGGAGAGTGATTAGCTAGTAAAGAATGAGGTAGAATGCTGCCTGGCACTCGGCAAAGGGTTTGGTTTCGGGCAAATGAAGTTTTCTGAAAATCATGACGATGTTATTAGTTCTTTGATACATAAAAGCCCATTGAATGTATGTTTTAAACGGGTGACTTACAGGATATATGCATATACCCATAAAACTCTGACAGAGGAGTGTCTACACAGTGCTATAAAATCTGAAAAGATAAGCATATGGCCCATGTTTGCTTATGGCCTGCTGGAAGATGAAATATATATTGATTAGAAATATGAGATCAAAGCCTCAAAAATTCTTTTCTAAGTCAGCATCCAAGGAATGCACAAGCATTTGAAGGCACTAGCAGCCAGCAAACAGTGACATTCAACCTATTCATTTGAGGGCAATCAACTTGTATTTATTTTGAGTCCCATGTAGGTATGAAGCCTGGCACTAATAGCTGAAAGTAGTCAGATAAGATTGCATAATTGCATCATTATGTTTTAAGCTACATATATACAAAGAGTGTTTTCAGCAAAGGGTATTTTCAGCAGTTCCGCAGAAATGAGAGAGAAATGCATCTGGAGAGGTGTCTGAGCGGCTCCTGAAGAGTGGAAAGCAGGACAGGTGAAGAAGTGAAAGTGTCTTAGGAAGTAGCTGTAAGAGCTAGAAAGGGCTTTGTGAGCTGGCTCCATGGCTCGCGGGTAAAGATACTTGCTGCTGAGCTTAATGACGTGAGTTCAATCCTCGGAACCCATGTGATGGAAGAAGAGAACCTGCTGTAGCAAGTTGACTTCTGACTTCCACATGTGCACTGTCCTGCACAAAGTAAGTAAGTAAATATACAAGGGGCAGATTAGCAGGAGGTATGCTAATGGTAATAGTCTTAGTGGTGACAGGCTAGAGTAATGATGCTGGATCTCACAGTGACCACCCCGGTTGAAGTTTCAAAATCCCCAGGCAGGTCAAAGTTGGACCATACAAAAGCACCACTTTCACAGGCCACTTGTCAGCAATGGTTCCTGGATTAAGCTGCAACATACCTAATGCTGAGTCAGGTGTATAGTAGCTTAGTAATATAATAAGGGATAAAAGAATATTCATTATTCTGTGCCTTCTTTGTGATGGTGTGTAGCATGAATCTTAAAGGTACTTATTAATAAAATCAAACCGGAGGCCAGCTATTGGGGTGAATGCTGGAAGATCAGAGAAGCAGAACAAGCCACAGCTACCTCACTTTGCCAGTTTCTCAGCTGATCCTGTTTCCTCAGACTGGAAGCCTCTGAGTCCTTATCCAAATGAATCTCAGCTTAACTGCTTCTCGAAAGCCTGAATGCTTAACCAGCCAAATGCCTCTAGTTCCTGGTTTTCATGCCTTATATACTTTTCTGCTTTCTGCCCTCACTTCCTGGGATTAAAGGCTCACTTTCTGGGATTAAAGGCGTGTGTCACCATGCCTTGTTGTTTCCAATGTGGTCTTGAACTCTCAGAGATCCAGATGGATTTCTGCCTTTGGAATACTAGGATTAAAGGCGTGAGTGCCACCATTTTCTAGACTCTATATCTAGTGGCTCTTCTGTTCTCTGACCCCAGATAAATTTATTAGGATGCACAATATTTTGGGGAACACAATACCACCACAATGGTGGCTTTCATATATTTATGCATGTACATCCACATATGTGTCCTGAGAGAGGCTAGGTAGGGTACTAGACTGCTACCTAGTGCTCTAGGACGAGCCACATATAGCTGCTGAACGCTGGGGACATGGCACATCTGAACTGAGCTAGCTGTGAGTGTAAATGAATACCAGATTACCAACAGTGTTCAAGATCAAAAGGAATATTAATTATCTTAGCAATGAACTTCCATTGATTACATGCTCAAATATTTTGCATGTATTCATTTAATTAAAATATTATTAATATATACTGTTACTTTTTATATTTTTATGACATAGCAACAAGATATGACTTGGGAATCATTTATTTGATAGTGCTTCTACAGAGGAAGGGGCTCGGAAGTCCTTTTCAGTTTATTTTTTGGAGTTTGACTCCTTAGATCACTTGGCCATCCTGACACTCAGGATAGGTTTCTGGGAGCTTCAGGAGGGAGACAGTTTGCAGTAGCCTTTACTTGGTGGTCTTTGAGTGTTCTAAGCTCGAGTCTAATTCAGTTTCCTTGAAAAGGGGGAGACAGTAGATGTGACTTCTGAATCCCACATTTGGGGAACTGCACCGTGGAATCTTAGCACATTCTAGCTGCTCCTCTTTCTCCACAGACTTATAATGTCACCTTTGCCTTTGCTTTTGGTTTTTCCTGTTCATCCTGTCAACACTGTATCACAGTATTGAGGCTCTGGCCTCAAACAAGAGGACATTTGGGATAAAGAGTGCTGCAGCTCCAACTTGGAGTCTTAAGTGCCTAGGGACTAGCTGAAAATGTGAGACCACCCTTGCAGTTCAGGATCAGAGGATAGTAAAGTGGCTGTCTACTGGAGCTGACAGTTTGAACTGTTGGGGTTGGGGTACCTTGGACTCTTTACACCCCTCTAATTCCTACTAAGAGGGCAATTTACAGGGGAAATCATGGGGTGCCACTTGAAGGTGTCTCTAATGGGAAAATGGGAAATGGAGAATTTTGAGGACACATTACCACACTCACTTCAAGAAGTATTCATCAAACTCTGGGGTAGACACAGACTCTCTGGCGAGGTCTTGTATTATTGGAGAATAACCAAGGGCAAGCATAGAGATTTCCAAACATAGTAATTTGGAACCCAAGGGAAACCAGAGAATCACAGGGAATTGTAAAGCCACTCTGTGCCATGTGGCCCTGAAGCATGCTGAGACTAGGAAAGGAGTGACAACTTTGAACAGCAGGTAATCTGCACCTCGGATTGTGACCTAATCCTTTCTTAAGTTCAATTGAATCTACAGTGTATCCATAGGGTCCCTGTTTCTCTGTAGCCATAGTTTCTGGGTCAAAGAAAAATTCCACATGATGGATGTTATCAGCAATAGCCAAACATGAAGAATGCACTAGGTTTGATTCCTAGTACTGGGGAAATAAAGATGTATAGAGAAAATTTAGGAGGCTATCTTATGACTGCCATCTTTATTTTATCCTCTGTCATGGCCAGGTTTTGTCTTTATGTTTCAAACTTGCTACTACAGCATCACATCTGTGTTCCAGCAGAAAGAGTAGTAAGTGCTAGATGGCTTTACCAAGGAGAAGGGATATCTACTTCTATGTGATGTTGGCATTTGTTGGAAAGTGACCATGTTGTCTTCCCTCAAAAAACAAATAATTGTAGGCAAAAAGCCAATCAGAATTTGGAGCCCACCATACTTAGCAGTTTGACATGTAAATAGCTTCTAAGTTAGTTTTTGGTAATGTATATAATAATAGAATAGAACCTAGATAAACTTCACCTTTATAATTAAAAGACCAGTTCTGGAAATGCTACAACTATATCCGTGAAAGGCAGACATTGTTCCTTCAACTCACATCCCACAGATGAACTCAGTCCACATGACCCAGTACAGCCCATTGCTTCCCATCATACTGACTCCGTGTAATAATCCAGCAAAGAAGGTAGTATTTGTTTGGCTGGAACCTCCAGCTCACTGCTGCTTGATCCTGAAAGCCCCATTCCTCTCTCTCTCCAAACCCCACCCTCTCAGAGAATCTCGACAAAGAAAAGGCACCAGGAAGCCCAGTTCTGCATTTTTGGTGGCTGCGGCAGCTCCTTTCCCTGAAGTTGTCAACCACCCAAGTCCTCACCTAAAGTGATCACCCCTCACCTACAGGCTTCTCAGGCCTGATCTCTGGGGCTGGGGGACTCACCTGGGAGTCGCTTTGCTCAAATAAACCTGGTCTTTTACTTTTTCAATTTGATTTGATCTGACTTACTGCACTGGCGGAGAAACCTATTAGAGTGATACAGAAACCCTGTTAGTAGTCTCCACAGTTACAGAGCAGGGAACCGGGGTTCACAGAAGCTGAGTACACTTGCCCATGGGGCACAGCTAGCAAGAGGGAGCGCTGGCATTCCAGCCCTTGCCTTTTGCTGCCTAGGCTCTATCCCCTCCAGGCCTTCCTAGAGCTAGAGAGTCCCAAGGTGGTTGGTTTGGTAACTTCCTCACCCTCTTTTAAAACTTGAAACCAAAGATTATAAATGTAATACCCCCAATCAAAACAAAACAAAAACAACACAGAGAAGTGGAAGAAGAGAGGAAAAATTGTTAGAATAACTTTGAGGCACTTAAACAGGTCCCTATTATGAGAGGCTTGTTGAGAAACCTAATCAAGTTTGAGTTCTGGACCATCTGAAGCTTAGAATGTTTTTCCTAGTTCTTCTGGTTTGGGCTTGCCATTTCCACACTGGATGGTTTATTGGGGGCACAGTTGTAGGAGCAGCCAGACCCTGTGGTCTGTTTCTTGCTCTTCAGGGGTGAGAAGGAGCCTTGTTCTACCCCTGGAGTACAACCAGATTCTCTGATATCCATGAGACACATGGTGCAGGAGATGTGGACTGGAATCACCACTTGGAAAGGAGTTGCCTCAAGAATGATGGATCTGCCTTTGGTGTCTAGTGCTTCCAAATAGCACAGAAACAATACAGATACATGCCAAAGGGGGAAAACAACTTTTGATCTCGTTAGAACCAATTAAGCTTTCAGAGAGCATGAAAGAAAGTTGAGTGTCGGCCAGTGTTTGCTCTGGGTGGATTTTGTCAAGGAGTACAGTTAAAAATAATGAATGTTAAAGCAAGCCCCTGCCTGGCTTCCTACTTAGGGTAGGGGGAGTTAATTTCTTTGGTTTTGTGTCTAAGATGCCAGGGATTCCCACCTCCTTGCAGCAGGACATCACCCACAGAATTACTCCCCCCTCCACTCTCTCCCACCCTGTGAGCTCAGAGATGTAAGAGTGATCGTTTTCTTTAACCCTTTTTTTAAGAATCCCTTCCTTGTTGTCACAGCATGTTTAGTCTAACGTGTGCTTTCTGCGTACTGAAAAGGTAATCTAATTAACGAGAGAAGGTAAGAAGCCTGCCAGAGTTTGGCAACCATGACAAACGTAGGCTCGGCTATTTTATCGGCACCTCCCACTTATGCCTTGATAGCCGGGAAGGCTTTTGAACCTGGTAAGCAGCTTAGACAGAATGCAAAGTATGTCTTTGACAGGACAGCATTCAGGTCTGTGGACAGCTTTCAGAGATTCTGGTCACCTTTATTCAGAGCGACTGGCTTGGTAAATGTTTAGAGGGTCCTAATTATGCTCTGGGCGATTAAAACATTGTGGGTTTATGCTGTTTGGCTCGGGAGAACAGCTTACTGTAGTATCCAAAATGGGTGTGTGTGTGGGGGGGGGAATCTCTGAAAGGGAGGAAAGAAAAGAAAACGGAGAGGTGGGTGTGGGGTGCATGTACTGCGCCTGCGCCTTGGAGGCTAGGCCTCTTGGCGGAGCATATGAATCCACTTACATGTAAATTGCTTGTCGCTATGAATTAGGGGGAGGCTCTGAAAGAGCAGCTTTGCCGTGTTTACTGTAGGATTTTTGACAGACTCTTTCCTCTTTCAAGTAAATTTGGCTTTAGTCCATAGTGAGTCCAGTTTTAAGTAAACTCCTCTTTTGTTACATTAACAAGGTTACAGCATCACTGGGGCAGATTTCCAGCTGCAGGAACCAGGCCTAAGTACCGGGCTGAGGGTATAATTAAAACCTTCGGGCGGGAGAGTTAAACTCGCAAGTCAAATTGGATAAAAGGCTAATTGTCCATAGCAACATAATACATGCTTTAAATATCTGTGAAATGAAGATGAATAGTAGGAGGTTTGGGAAAAGAATTCTGCTCTGTGACTTGAGATCTGATTTCTGTTTTGCTTCTCATTTTATTTTATTATTTTATTTTTTTAGGTTAGGATGAAGGGCAGCTCTAACCCAGCCCTATCCTGCACTCAGTTTTATAAGCAGAGTACCATCATCTGTAACTCTGGTGACTTTTCTTCTGTCTATGCTCTGTCCTGCTTCAGCACAGGGAGGGGTCAGAACAGATAAACAGGACCTCCAGCAAGGTCCAGGCATCACTTGCTTAGGAAGTCCAAACAGGCATGTGGAGCACTTTGCCCACCCTTGCTTATGTTTCTTCAAAGGAGGATGGGGGCTGCATGTGGGCAGCGTGGGAAGGGAAGGATGCACCTGCGTGTGGTCACCTCTCTGACACCATCCAGCCATGCAAGATGATCTGTTACCACAACACTAAGAAAACAAGATAGGATGTAATGGTGTGGTAGCTGCCCCTGCCCAGCGAAGGCAGCAAGGAGGCCTGGTTGGTATGCATTAGGTACAGCCCTGCCGGGCTAGTGGGAAAGAGAGCCTGGAGACTCAGGTCATTCTGTCCCTCTGACCGAGTGGCGTGGACAATGATAAAGACAGTTTAGTGGAACAACCCTTCTAGACTTTACAACCTTTGAAGTCCTGGAGGAATGAAGTACCCTAACATAGCTTGGAATTACTCCAGGGTGTTAGAAAGGGGTGGAATGGTGAGAAGAAGGAGAAAAACCTTACAAGGTATTATTTTGTGGGTTAGGAGCCCTTGGAAGTAAGCATGGGGTGCTGCCCTGGAAGTCTCCAGGCCTCTTTGCAGGAGCCCAAAGATCTCCAATTCTTTCCTCTTGGAATAAGGATAGTCTTTTTGTTCTGTTTTGTTTTTTCAAGATGGGGTTTCTCTGTGTAGCTTTGCGCCTTTCCTGGAACTTGCTTTGTAGATCAGGCTGGCCTCGAACTCACAGAGATCCGCCTGCCTCTGTCTCCTGAGTGCTGGGATTGAAGGCGTGCACCACCACTGCCCAGCTAAGGATAGTCATTTAGAGAAGACCTTTGAGAGTCCTAGGCTGAGAGTGAACAGGAAGGGAAGGCCTACTAGGAGGATGTATGCTATGTCTCAGTGGCTGCCTGCAACATGGCACAGTTTTCATGATGTCAGGGCAGACTAGGTCTGGGCAGATTCAAAGGTTCAGTTCTAGAATCAGGAAGGCCTAGGGACTGGGCAAAAAGAGTAGAAAGTTTCCTTCTGTGAAGATCTGCTGACATCGGGGACCTCAGCGCGAATGTTAGTCTGAGTTTTGGTCCAACATGCTAGGAAAGCAGGATCCAGCTTGGCCCTAAGGCAGAGCAGTGCTGAGATGGGCGCTCCCTCTTGTCCTATCGGCCACACGCCGGTACAAAGTCACTCATCCAGGAAGTGCATTTGGGGTGTGGCTGTCTTGCTGCACAGTGTAGAGACGTGTGTTTTCTGGGTGTGTGAGTTGTCACTGTGGGGTGCTGCACACCTTCTGCCTGAGCTTGAAGGCTTCTTGGCAGGCTGCAGCTCCATCTAGGTTCCACTGTGAGCGAGCAGCCTAGCACCTCTGATAGGCAGCAGAGACAAATATTTTTGCTCCAAGTCATTGAGATCACACATTTGCCTCGTGGCAGCTTATTATCAGTAGTGTTTTAAGCACACTTAAGTATGTAGAGTTTATAAATTCATTTCTCCTGCCAGCACAGTAAATTTAAATTCCTTCTTACATGGACCAAAGACATGTAATACATAAACCATGTTTTAGCTCAGAGCAGGAATGACATGAGAAGATAAAGCTGAGGACATTGAGGCTGAATAGGAACTAATTCTTAATTCCACCCATAAGACTTTTGCTATCTTTATTTTTTTTCTTTAAGTAGTACATGTTCCCTGTTAGAAGTATTTTAGTTGTAGTGTGTGTGTGTGTGTGTGTGTGTGTGTGTGTGTGTGTGTGTGTGCAGTTTAGTGTCAGTGATAGGAAGCTGCTCCTCCTGTACATGATTAATGGTTGGTGCCAAGATATGGGGAAATAGTTGCATTGTGTTTTTAAGTTAATACCCTGTGGGAAAGAAGAGGCCAGGCCTGGGAGTTCCAAGCTAGACTAGTGGCTTGGTGGCTGATGTGGCATAGAATACATAGTAGAAGGTGTCAACATAGCATTCCAGAAATGAAACTACACTTGCTGACTCATCAATCCATTCCAAATGTAGTGGTCCTCATCTTAGTACCCAAAGGCTAATCTTTCCAGACATGCCTTCTCCACCCATGCTTTCCCTCTGTGATGCATAACAGGCCTGGCCATCCTTATCATTGACCTCTTTCATCCGACTCCAAACAGTGTCCATGATACATGCACACCTCAGCTTACCTGTTCCCTTGTAAGAGTTTGTCAGTTTTTGTTTGTTTTAGTTTCTTTATGAACAGTATATCTGGCCAGGTATGGTGGTATAAGCTTGTAATTCCAGCACTCGGGAGGCAGAGGCAAGCAGATCACCTATGGATTCAAGATCAGCCTGGTCTACACAGCAAATTCTAGACCAGTCAGGGCTATTTATTAAGGCCCTGTCTCAAACAAAACAAAACAACAACAAGAATAGTATGGTCATAGCATTAAAAGAGGAATAGTTGGGACTGGTGAGAAGATTTGGAAGTAGATAGTGTGTCTGATCACTTAATATTGCAAATGTAATTAATGCCAATGAATTAATTGTACAATCAAAGTGGCTAAAGGAACAGTTTTATATTATAAATAGAAAAAAATCAATGTGATGAGAAAAGCAGGGAGGGGAGGGGACAGAGCAAAGAAATGAGATGGAGATAGCAGAAAGAGGCACGAACAGAGATTATTTATTAGCTTTGAAAAAGAAAATATATACCACAAAGTCACTCTTTCAATCATCTTTAAAATGTACATGCAATGGTAGTTTGCATTTTTACAACACTGTACAAACATCTTCACTATCAAGTCCCCCCAAAACTTCAAACTGACTAAGCAGTTCCTCTGGATTGCCCCTGCTCCCCAGTGTCTGGAGAAACTTACTTATTGTGTCTCTGGATTTGCCTTTCAAGCATATTACCTGAATACATCCATACAATCAGTGGCCTCTCATAGCTGACTTCTTTCTTTTGCATATTGCATTCAAGGTCACTGCAATTTGTGGCATGCATCAATACTTCATCTATTTTCACTGGCAAATGATAGCTTCTATTGTAGACACACTATGTTTTTCTTGTCCATTCACTAGTTGGTGATACTGATGTGATGATATTTCTGTGACTATCCATGTGCAAGGGTTTATATATACACAATGCTTTCCCTTCTCTGGGGTGTGGGTAGGTTTCATTTTAGTACTCACCACCGCCATATCAGATGTATACATGCACACAGATAGATACATGTATGTGTGGATTTCTGTGTATATACAAATGTACCTTTTGTGTCTGTATCATGTGCTTCCTTTGTTCACTGTCCCCTGTTGAGATTGAAGGCTCTAGAGGGCCTGCACTTTCTTCTGTCTTTCCCCATAGCACCAGTGCTTAGTAAGTACTGCCTGAATGAATTCTCCAATGAAGAAGGAATGGATTCAGTACTAGATATTCTACAGAAATCTTATAGAGCTATGGTGTGTCAACTGGCCTTTCTTTAGTTTAAGCCATTCTTTGAGAGAAATATGTTAGTGGAGGGGGGTCACCCCACAAGAAAGCTTCTCACCTAAAATCATGACAACTTGAGCAGACTACACTAAGCACCCTGCCACACCGATGTGTGAAGACACAAAACTGGGATATCTTGGCCCAGCCACGGTCCACATTTTGCTTTGCTGTCAATAATAAGGAGAAGCCTTTTGTCTTGCACTGGACACTCGGCTGCATCTGAAATAAATGCAGAGCTGAGGCTGCTTTTAGGAGTGCCAAGAAGAATGTGGTCTTCACCCTTCTAGGAGTGTGATGTCCATCTGTCTCATCATTGGCAGACAGACTGGAGAAGAATGAAAGATGGTGCAGAGCATCCTGATTGGCCAAGGACATTATCTCTTATAAGTTCACTGAAGAGACTCAGAACACCTTGCTATATGAAGCCAAAGTAAAATGTAAAGCCCTGATGCCAAGGGATCCCATAGAATGGGAGGTGATATTCTTTACCAAAATTTGCCTTCACATCCATAACAAATCCCAACAGGTACTGTCTTGGACTTTGAGAGGTCTCCTCGCTCCATCCTTGACCTAGTGAACTATGTGATTCTTCTGAAAATATTTTTATGAGTCCCACAGTACATTTATCCTGTTTGATTCTGTTTTCCTTTAGAGTTAATCTGCTGTTATACATTTGGAGGAAATATTTCAATTTTTAAAAAACATCCGCAGGATGTGATAGGTATGGCTAAAATGATAAATCTTTCCCCCTGAAGAAATGTCATGGCACACAAGCAGACATAGTTATCACACTGTTTATTATTTGACTTGGCTGCAGTCCTAGATGTAGGTTCTAATTTTAATATATTAGACTGCACTACTCCAAGAGGTTTGCACATAAGTACTGTATTTTTGGTAAGTGAGTAGCATGTAAAGTTCAAATTACACTTGTCTGGGAAGTTTCTTCCATGTTTTAGTCATGTGTTTCTTTGGGGAAGGAAGAGTGCGTCCCCTTAGATCTTGTGGGGGTGCATTGCCATCTAAGGCGCTTATGTGGTGGGATGGTTCATCTTCAGAATTTGCTTTTCCTGGGTAGGTTCTTATCTCTGAATTGCCTTTCTGTCATGGACAGAGCGTTTCTTGCAATGTAGGTGGAAATGGGGCAGTTGTCTTCCTCTTGTGTATTTCCTTAGACAAACTCTTCACATTGTCACAAAGATAAAATTTTCTAAGGCAGACTCTCTAAGGAACTCAGGCTCCCGTAGATGATATGGGCTCGTTATACTTTGGGGCGTAAGAAAATTGTAAGGCTTACATCAGACAAGGACAGGAAGCTTCCACTGTCAGTAGAGCTGTGAGGATGAGCCGTCCCACCCTCCCTAGTGGCCTCCCCACAGTTTATAGTACACCAGCCCATAGGAATGTGCATCCCACTTCAGAGCCCACTGGGAATGTGTTTCTGAGTTGTTTAACGTGTTTCTCACAAACAGGACATGACATGTATGGTTTAGATGAAAATAATGGCCTCACAGCTCAATGCCAGACCATCTTTTGTCAAGACTATCATGGTAATTGGAAGGTCTTTGGGCTTCTGTGGCCTATAGGCGGGGTCCTTAGGGGATCTGGATTTGATGTGTTTCACAAGAAGGCTCTTAAATCAGGAGTCTCCAGAAATTTGTCCTGGTATGTATGTACACTGCTCTGCAGCAGCTGTGAAGTCCTGCTGGTAAAGAAGATTCAAGTCCTTGGGTTCCTTAGCTAAGGAGTTTAGTGTCAGAACAAGCAAGCAAGCAAAAACAAAACAAAAAAAAAAACAAACACCAAAACCAAACAAACAAACAAAAACCAAAACAAAGCAACAGCAGAAAAAGTAAAATGTAAGAATAGGAGTGTTTTAAAACATAGCTAGGTGCTTTGTGGGATTAGGCCTTGTGATTTGCTTTAAAAATGGGGTGGGATGTACTGGACATGAAATTTGGCATTTCAAGCATTTTCAAGTGTTCAGTTCAATGGCATGAAGTTATTGTATCCTGTAGGTTCAGCATCCCTCTGGGTGGAACTGTCAGCTGATGGTGGAACTGTAAGGGCTGGGGTCCCAGTGAGAAGTCATTCTGTTTTTGAGATAGTCTCTCACCATATCAGTTGTTCTTGTCCTGGGGTGATTGTGGCTCCTAAGAGGACATTTAGCCACTGAAAATGGCATTTGGGGCTGTTACAGCTGGGGACAGGGGTAGAAAGGAGTGGGAGGAAGCTGGTGGCATCATGTGACTAGAGATCAAGGACATTGCCAAGGATAGCCCCGCCTAGCCAAGATTATGTGGCTTGAACGTCCATGTGTCAGATGTGAGAAATCTTAGCAAAGGTTAGTGAATGTGCCAGTCCTTTGTAGCCAGAACCTCCGGAAGAAATTCCAGGCCATGTCTGTAGTTTTGAAGTAATGTCTGTCCTGCCATCGGTTTATTACTGAGTAAAACATAGTACGTGTAGGGGTCTGGATAATGTACGGATGCAGGATAAGTCTCTAAGTCATGCAGTGACTCCAGCTGAAAACCTCAGAAGAGTCAGAAGAAGAGAGGTAGCTATGCCTTCAGGAATTCTGCTGGGAGGGTTTGGTGGTTATTTTCTATTGGAATTGTTTTTGTCCCTGCAGAGATTGTGATGGGTAGAGCTGGAGCATGGACACATACTCTTGACTCTGGCCTGTTACTGATGGTCAGAAGATGTTCAGTGGTTCAGGTTATCTTTCAAGGCTGAGCTTTTCTCATCTGTGTAAGAATCTGTCTTCAGCATGAGGAAAACAGAAAACGTAGTGGTTATCAAGTGACTTTCAATTGTGATATAAAGCATGGCTCTCAAGTCAGTTGTCTCTGGGAATTGTGTGTGTGTGTGTGTGTGTGTGTGTGTGTGTGTGTGTGTGTGTGTGTGTGTAATATTTATTATATTATATAGTAATATAAATATCATTTTAGTGCTGAGTGAACTACCATTAAAGAAACAACACCCTATACACATGGACATCTGGACCCATCAACTTTCTGTTGAAATAGCTCCTAAGATTAGAGCCCCACAGCCAACACTATATGACTAAGTGAGCTCTTTTTTTATGCAGTTTTGTTGTGGTCCACCTCTACTATGGAAGTCAGTGGCATATGTAGACTCTTCAAAAGTTAGGTGGGCAGGAAAAGGAAGCAAAATACGTTTAGTTAAAGCATGACTTGTAGACCTACAAGAAGGACCGATGAGAAAAACAGTGTTTGGACCAAGTTACCTAAGTCTAGCTACTAATGTGTGCCACACAATAAAGGTATAACCCAAACTAAACAAGTCCCTAGTGATCCCCGAGGTTTCAGGATGTACATACAACACATAGACATTGTGTTGTCTCCTTGGAATTTGCTGTATGTCTTTTTTTTCTAATATTTTTCCTCTAGTTGATATATGTGTTTAAATAAAAACCTAAATGACTAAATGACTAATTGTAAAGTGTTGTGGAAAGTGCCATTCTCTGTGGAGAAGTTTATGGAAGAGAAGTTGAATTGTAAAGAACAGTGCCTGGACCTTACTGTGCGATGTGGGATGCACAGCAGCAGCAGTAGCTCCAGAAAGCACCACCTGCTGTCTTCTTGCCATGTGTACCCCAGTTCACTGCCAGCCTCCATCACTAACTTAGAAATAAATTCATTATTTTCTTTCCTCAGCAATTGAAGCCGGGCTCCTTCCTAACACCAGAGCTTTTCCAAGAATGTGCCTGAAGCCCAGACTTGTCTCTGAATTTCAAACAAAGTCTGGTGGGGTCTGGATTTTGAGCCTGGGCTTCTGTCTGGCTGTCCATTGTGTTGATGTGGTCCAGTCTTGCCCTGTCTGTCATCTGTGGGAGGCAGATACATAGCATACGGGAAGGTAGGCAGGCAGGCAAGAAGCTGAGACCATGGTTGCTAGCCACCGGGGACATAGAAGAGTATACTTCAGTCTTAGCCACACTCAGTTATCCTTCCCTCATGGCTCTTCATCTCCTGCTTCTCTCCCTCCCTTCCTCTTTTCATCCCTTTTCTGAAAAAGAAACTGCTAAAATAAGGGGGGAGAGAGGTTCTAGAACTATGGTTGTACACAAAGAGATTTTATCCTGAGACCACCTGGAACTGGTCATTAGTAAACATGTGGAACACTTAAAGCTCCATAGGAAATAACCCTGTGATTGGTACTTGACAAAACCCAGACTCACCTGGGTGATGGGTTTCTTGGCATAACTGTGGGAGGTTATCTTGATTACTTTAACTGGCATCCTGCTCACTGTTAGTGGCACCATTCCCCAGGCAAGGGATCCTAGACGATGGAAGAGTAGAAAAGCGAGCTGAGCACAAGTATGCATGCATTCCTTACTCTCTGTTCTAGATTATGGATGTGATGTGACCAGCTGCTTCAAGCTCCTGTTTTGAGTTCCCAATGATGATATTCTACACCCTTGAACTATGAATCAAAATAAAACCTTTCTCCCTTATGTTGCTCTTTCCAGGGTATTTTATTGCAGGAATGGGAAAAGAAACTTAAACTCCAGGATCAATTAGTGATACTTGATATGGCTGAATAGAAACCGCAATCTCATATATGTTGTTTTTTGCCAAAGATGGTTTGGTTTGGGACCCGGAGGTGAAGAATGCGATGCTGTAGACACGGTCCCAGCTATTAAGTAGGACACAGTACTGATGAAGGCTTCTGAGACAGGTGCCCCTTGTAAAAGAGGGTGAATTTCTTAGATTATTGGGGAAATGGCTGGGCCATTTATGTTTTTAATGTCCTTATTTTTAAAATGAAAGTGATTACTTTCCCATTGTTGTTAGAATAAAATCAGCTGATGGAAATAATTTAAATAACTCTGCTATATAGCAAACCTTATGCCAATGTTGACATGAACACACTAGTGGCTCCTTAATGATTTGTCATTCACTATAAACCTCAGCTTATGACCTGATGACAGTCTTTGCAAATAGAACAGTACCTCAAAATCATCCTGGCTTGAGATGGACCTGAACTCACTAACAAATATCCTTAAGAGTCAGAATAAGAGAGGACACATAGAGACAGTGGTTCAAGTTCATGGAGGAGACGCCAGTGATTAGAATGATGCATCTACAAATAACAGAATGTCAAGAATTCCAGGTGTCAGTGGAAAATAGAGGAGATCTATGAGTTGGTTGCTCCTTCAGAGCCTATGGAAGAAACCGCCCTGGCTAAAGCCTTGACTTTGAACTTCTAGCCTACAGAACTGTGATACTTGAAGTTATCACAGTGGTAATTTTATGGTAGCTCTGGGAAACCAAGTTGGGTATGAGTAGAATTTGCTATCTGTTTGGTGAGGATGAAGTCCTAGGCATCTCAAGATTTGGACAACCCCAGAAGTCATCCAGAATTCCAGATTCTCTAGTGGACAGAGATGCTGGTACCCATACTGGTAGTGAGAAGCATGTTTGTCCTCCAGTTCATCAGCCTCTCAGAGTTCCAAGTCTAAAATACAGAATATGAAGGAGAGGACCAGGCAGTTGATGAGACAGAAAGACATTGGTTGACAATTGAATGGATGAGGATCTCTGCTATAGATACCATGATGACACTAGAATTTGGGAGGAGACAGGACTTTAAATTCTGTAAAAACTGAGTTCACAGACAAAGCTTTCAAATACACCAACATGTAAGTGTGGACACTGATCACAAAGTAGTGGCATTCCTGTAGGAACATAGGTTGAGAAGAATAACAGATCCTGGGGTGCAGGGTTTTCAGCTTAGAGCAAACTGAAAGTTATGCAATGGGCATTTTCTCCACTGGGGAACTGGACTTTTGGATCTAGCATGTTCCATGTGTTCAGATCCACCCAGCTTCATCTATATTTATGTTGAAGCATGGATCATGTGATCAGAGGACTGACTGGAGTGAGGGGCCGCCTGGGAATAGAATCTCAGACCTGCCAATGCCAGTAGTTCCTGACGAGTCACTTCCGCTCTCAACATTGTTTCTAGCCACATGGAAAATGGGAGTGACAGTGCCCACAAAACAGAGTGTGCTTTGAGAGCAGCCAGATGCAGCTTTGCCTGGCACGTAGTCTGGGGGGCAGCAGTGTTCCTGAACTTTCTGTATATATACATTTCTTTTCGAAGTGTCTAAGATACATATATGTCCTGCCCAAGGCACCTCAAGGGGTAAAAATACAAGTTTAAAAGAAAATGGATTTAAAAAAGGTCTGCATTGCAATAAAGAGAGGAAAACTCTTAAGAGTGTGGGATATTGATTAAGAAAAGCAATTGCTTCTGTGTTTGTTATTTTTCTAAATTGAAGATTAGGCAAAGACTTCATTGGAATGACTCAATTTGGTAAGAATCTTGAAAAATAATCAGAGTTTCTGTAACAGGTGAACCAGGCATTAATTTCTGAGGAGACACTGTGATCAATGGTATGGAGTTGTAAATGTTGGGGGACTGGCAGAGAATGGTGAGTTGTCCTAGGAGCAAGCAGTTCCTGGGGTTCAGAACAGAGGAGTGTGTGTGAAAGACATGGTCTGGTGGTGCAAAGTTAGACCAGCAAGTTGGAATGTCATAGTAAGGAATTTGGAGCCAGAGGAAGCTCTGTGGTGTCACTGAAGGTGACCGGGGGACTCTGTGGTGTGAGGGACAACAGGGGACAGAAGTATGTTAGGAACCCAGGCTTAGGTCAAGAGTGGCCAATGATCTCAGCAGAATCCTAAGAGAAAGTGATTGTGAAAAGAAGACAGAGAAACAGAGCAAAGCGGGGTTCAAAAAATGCACGTCAAGTGTCAAGTGAAAGTCAAGTTAATAAAGTATGGAAACAGATTGTCTTTGGGGGAAAAGCAAAAGACGGCAAAGACGGCTTGAGGGTTTTAACTGGGACGGAATATGTCTCATATGATGAGTTCCAAGTGTGTTTCAAATATTTTACTTTTGTTATTTTTGGTTATATTCATGTTTTTTCTAAGTGAATATATCCTTTTTAATAGTTATAAAAATAAAGGATTACTATTATTGTAACATCAATCATTTAGAAGTGTGTAAGCTCTGCTGAATCACCTCCATCGCCATGTGGAGCTAGTCACTGTTAATATTTTAGTCATTTAAATGTTTTTCTCCCTCCCTCCCTCCATCTTTCCCTCTTTCCCTCCTCCCCTTTCTTGAAAGTAGCAAAACAGTTCTTGCTCCTGCCTCATCACCTGGATTCCTTAGCAACATGGTGTGAGTTGCACAGATTTTCCTATTATTTTTAATAGCTGGGGAGCATTCTTCTATATGCATGACATCATGATTTACCCATTTATTCCCTGTGAATAAATATTGGATTCGTCTCCAGATCTTACTGATAGGTATACATTTTTTAAGCCTTCGCATATGAAGCAATCCATTTCTAAATACTTGGCAACAGTGACTTTTGACAATTTTTAATACTTTTTTTTATTGGAAACCCCCTTCCCAATAGAAATGAGGGGAAATCCTACTTATCTGTCTCCTGGTTGGTTGACTGATTTATAGAAAATGGGAAGCTTCTCAAGTTTGTCTAGTTGTGCTTTTTTTTCATGCATTGCCTCTTTCTTCCCCCTGTTGTTTTTGTTTGATGAATGGAACACTGAAGATACATTCCCTTTATTATGCTCACTGAAAAATGTGGCTTACATTTGGGTGTGTTTCCCATTTAATCATTCCTTTTTAACGTACTCATCTTTTCTTTGTTATTTCTGGTTTTCACGTCCTAGTTTAAAAGATGCTCACTTTCCCCCAAAAATACAGGAAAATGTCTCAAGCACAAGGTCTTGGGTGCCTTCTTGCAGTTTAAGTTTTCTGTTAAATTTTCTGGTTGCAGGATACCAGTAAGAGCATCATTGACTATCTTAGAATGGAAGCTTGCCATCCCTCTGGCATCCTTCTGCTGACAAAGCAGATCATACACACATAACCTGACATTACAACCAATACAGAGGAGTAAGCGAAGATGGACGGAGGAAGGCACGTGTAGGGGGTTTATAGCGATATAGCTTTAGTCCTTCGACGAAGTGACTTCCAATTCTGAAGCTGCCATTTGAGTCACTCCCTTCCATCCACAGTGGTGGGGTTGGTTGGTATTTTGTATTTAACTCTGAAAAGCCAACTTGAACATCAGATGCCTGCCTGGCTTCCCCAATCTTTGGTGTAGGTGGCTGCCACATGGAAAAATTAAATTGGGTTCCTGGGACCAGGTTTTTTCAATGTATCACAGAACTACATGATTTTGTCCCCAGTGGTGTAGGCTTCTGTCTCACCATGAGTAATTTAGAGAGGAGAAGTAATGTTGTGATGCTCCTTTGAGATGTGTTACAGAAAAATGAATTCTAAATAATTTGATGGGTGAAGTTTAAGAGAAGAAGTGCACAGATATGGTATGATTGTTAGCTTGATGTTTTTGTGGGGCTCCTAACAATGGGAGTGAAAGTACCTCTGACTCTTTGGGACCTTTTTCTCTTACTGGGTTGCCTTGCTCAGCTCAGATATGAGAGTCTGTGCCTAGTCTTATTGTAACTTTTTATGCCATGTTTGGTTGATATCCCTGGGAGGCCTGCTCTTTTCTGAAGGGAAACAGAAGAGGAGTAGATCTAGGAGAGAGGGGAGGTGTGTATGTAGGTGACTGGGAGAAGTGGAGGGAGAGGAAACTGTAGTTGGATGTATTGTATTTGAAAATAGTTTTTAAAAAAGACAAACTAAAAGAGTAAAACCTGCAACTTTTAAGTAAAACAATTAGTGTTGAAGTTATAAATCGTTAGTCTCCAGTTCAAACGCTGTTAGTGGTTTTTCCTAAGCACTCTTGCGTTTTCAGTTTTACCTCATCCTTTGATAGTTCCTTTTGCCCTCTGATGTAATGCTTCTGCTTTTAAAGCCATGCCCGTACCATTTATTTTTTATTTTTATTTTTAGTGCTTGTGTTTTAGATGGAAAATAGTAGCAATCTTTTCACACTTTTCCTTGGTTTTAGTATTATAATGATCATAGTTTGGAATTACTATAAACTTTAAACAATCTTAAATCATGTATTTCTTTAAATGAATGTACATAAATTGTCAGGTTTCAGCAGCTAAATTTGCTTGGAGTGAACACACGTGTATAAAAACATTACTCCCAACTCACACAGAAGAATATGCTGAACATTCTAGAAGTCCACCCCTCGCAGGCATTGTTTCCTCATATGTAACTGGCCCATGGTGTGCAGGCATGACGACCAACGCAGGGAGCTGAGAGATTACATCTCAATCACAAGCACAAAGCAGAGAGAGTGAACTAAATGTGGTCAAGCCTCTGTGCTCTCAAAGCCTCCCCCTGGCGACCTACCTCCCCTAGCAAGACTGCACCTGCTAAACCTCCCCAAACAGTGCCATCACCTGGGGACAAAGTGTTCAAATGCCCAAGTCTGTGGGGGACACTTCTCATTCAAACCAAAACAGGAACTGTTAGGAATGGTGCTGCTCCATTTTTCTACTAATTGTGTTTGGATGAACACGGACACTCACTTCTATTGCACATGTACACAGAAATAGAAAGACATATGTGGAATATGTGTGGAAGAGAGTATATACCTAATTTTTCATGAAAATGGACCTTACTGCTGTGCATTTTTCCTTTTTTTCATTTTTCCTTTTTTCATAAAGAAATGTATCATTATTTAATATTTAAAGAATTGAAAACTATTCATTTGTTTTGGCATGATTTCCATTATTTACCTTTATCTGAGAACTTACAAGTGATTCTACAGGTAATATGGTCTGGAGTAAATTTGGTGCAAATGCATGGTACTTGCCTCATTCCAGTTTTCAGAGCCTGGCAGAAAACATTTGTTACCCTATATTTTTACAATAGTTCCCTGTGATGTGATGAGGCTCCAAGCTTTTAAAAAAGGAAGCTGGACGGGAGAACTAATATGATCTAGTGTGATTTTGATGTAATAATGAGCCTTGCAAGGGAAGGAGCCAGCAAGCCTGAGAAGAAGCACTGTGGCCACACAGCTTTGCAGGGGCATTATGGGAATAGAAGAATTTGTGCTTTTCATCAGAAAGTCCTCCTTTCATGCAGTCCACAGTGGAGGTGAAATATTTCAAACCCCCAGAAAGGAACTGAAATGGAAAGTTGAACCATCTCAGCAACTGGACTATGTTTTTCTAGGTTCTAAATCTGTGACAATAAATCATACTTTTCTTGTCTTCATGGACTTAGCTCATCATCCATTGCTTGGAGAAGATTGTTCTAGAAGAGTGTGATACAATTAAATGAAAGTCTACTTTCCACCTTTTCAATATTTTATACAAATTATCAATTTCATAGAATCTGGTATAATACTTGGGACTTTAATCAATCTACTACATCAAAGAGACCCCAAATCTTACGGCTCACATAAAATGGTAATTCATTCTTTCCTGACATCACTTTTTGTGCAGCCTGGTAAGCTGACTCGGCGTTCTGACAGGGACCTGGCTCCTTCTGTGTCACCTCTCCAGGATCCTCAGTGTGCTGTAGCCTCTGGTTGTCCTTTCTAGTCTATGGAGAGGACGTAGTCCTTTCCTCTAGAAGAACAGTCTGTATGCTGTCTTCATGACTACTGGACCCATCTCTTGACCACAAGAGACACAAGGCTATATCTAGTTAGAGGGAGGCTGAAAAATTGTGTCTTTAGTTGAGTTTCTCAGACAAGTTAACTTTGATAACTCAGAAGGGAAGTTTGGAGAACAACCAGTATTTCTGCTAGTATGTGTTCTTAAAATTTATGAATTTTATCATTTATATTTGTTTACAAACTTTGATCTCTCTATCCCTAACACTTTATTTTTCCTTCTTGTAGATAGCTCATTTCTTAAGGCTTCCCATTCGTGTGTGTGTGTGTGTGTGTGTGTGTGTGTGTGTGTGTGTGTGTGTAGTATATGTGTGAGTGCATTGTGTGTGTGTGGGGGGGGGTGATATATGTACTTAGGGAAGCCAAAGGTCAATGCCAGGTATCTTTCTCAATCACTCTCTACCTTGTTTTTTGTTTGTTTGTTTGTTTGTTTGTTTGTTTGTTTTCAGACGGAGTCTCTTATTGCATGGAGAGCTCATTGACTGGCTGCAGTCAAGTGAGTTTCAGGCACCGTTCAGTCTCTGCCTTACAATACTAGGGTTACAGATACGTGCATCATGCCCCGCCTCTCCGTGGGTGCTGGGGATCTGAATGTAAAGTCTTTGTGCTTTTGTGACGGGCCATTTGCCAAGTGAGCCATCACTTTAGTCTCCTCCATGTCCCAATATGCACATGCTCACATTCACACACACACACACACACACACACAAAAAAAAAAAAAAAAAAAAAAAAAAATTTGATCACTGAAATGTCTTGCCAATTAGGAAGCAGGAGATGTCAAGCCCTGCAGCCCCATCTTACTTCCTTGGGTCTTAATCTAGAAATCAAATATTCAGTTTTATATTCATTCATATTGGCTTCCCTTCTTCTTCTCTACTCCCTCTTCCCACACCAAGGTAATTGATATGGTCTGGATTCATGAGCTCACATACCTTTGATAAACTTGAGCTACAAAAATTCCCCACTCTAATTCCTAGCAACCTATATTTAACCAGGGTACTTGTCAGTATGTGTTGGACAGGGGAATAATAGTTATCAGTCTCCAGTGAATTATAAAGGAAAATAATTAGTTAACCTTGAGATAGCAAGGGTGCTGGACAGCTGAATAGCAGAGTCCTTCCAGTGTTCAATAGGTCTGAAAGCTTGGAATGCATTGTCTTCAGGGACTAGGAGAGCTGGGCATTCACTGCTGACCCTGAGACAGGACAGCCGCATTCCTTTGTGAGTACGCCTCTGCTCATCGGAAACCCGTTAACACTTCTCAACCACTCAAGGTTGTCTTAGAGGCAGAAATTTGGGTCGGGATAATTTCAAACATCTTTTTTTGAAGAGTCAGCTGTCATTGAGCTTTGAATTAAGCCAATCCGAGTTTAATTTCCAGTCTCATCCTAGACTCATTTTTTTCTGGCTTTAAACACATTCCTTAATCTCTTTCTAATTTCTGTCTCCTCAACCTTTTGGGGCCAGAGATGAACCCAGTTGCAGTTCTGTGACTGAATTACAGCGAAAGTTGCTCTCTGCCTCAATTTTAAGAAAGAAAGAGAAACATGGGGTAATTTTGCTTGTTGCCTTGAGTTAATTCACGGCATCTGTTCATCCAACAGTTGTTTGCATGAAAACCAAGAAAAAAATGAAGTTGGGTCTCAGCCTTTCTCACTAGAGAGGCTGGAATACAGATATTTAATCAACACATATATAGTCATGCTTGTTTCTGACAAGATGCTTCCAGCAAGGAATGCAGGACAGTGAAGAAGTCAGAGCTCGGGCTCTCAAGTTAGATCTAGGGGAAGCCCAAGCTAGAGGAGGTTCACACACCCCCCATCCCGCCCTTGCCATGAGCTTATCAAACTAATTAACTTTGCAACAAAACAGGGTTTCTCTGTGTATCTTTGGCTCCTTTCCTGGAACTCACTCTGTAGCCCAGGCTGGCCTCGAATTCTCAGAGATCCGCCTGCCTCTGCCTCCCTAGTGCTGGGATTAAAGGCGTGCGCCGCCGCCGCCGCTGCCGCCGCCGCCGCCGCCACCACCACCGCCCGGCCCTTTTACTGCTTGGTAATATTACCATCAATATTGGCATACTGTTGATCCGTTCTTCTATTGTTAGACATTTGAATTGTTTCTAGTTTTTGACTATTACAAATAAAATAACCATTATCAGTGTGCATGTTTTTCTGTGTATGCATGTTTCCTTTTCTCGCGGGTAAATCCCTGAGTGTGGAGTGGGTAGCTGCTAATGGAAGGTATGCTTGGCTTTTTAAGAAGTTGCTTGTTTAGTGGTTTCTAAAATGTCTGTGCCTTTTCACTTTTCCAGCCGCAGGGCATGGAAATCCCAACTTCTGAAGACCTTGCCCAGCACTTGATGCTGTAGCCTTGTCTTTTCAGTGTGGCCGTTCTCGTAGATGACTCATCAGAGCATTTTAATCTGCCTGTGCTAGTGACGGAGGAGCTCGAGCCCCTGGTGTGTGTGCTTGCCCTGCATAGGTCTTTTGATGACTTCTTGACAAGCTGTCTATTTTGTATTACCTTACTTTCTTGTTTTTGAACTCTGAGAGTTCTTTAGAAAGTCTGCGTTTGATTTCTTTATTAAATATCTGGTTTGCAGTGTTTTCTTCTGCTATTTTAATAGTACAAACTTGCTTAAGTGATTCTTCGTAGCATGATCCCCTCTGTTCCAAATAGTCTTTATTTTGTTTATTAGTGCTAATTCTTTTCTGATTAGTATTAGCATGTATCTTCTCAATATTTATTTTTTTCTTAAAGTGAAAAGTGTGTCTTTTCACTTATAGGCAGCATATATTTTAATCTTATTATCTTATCTAATAGGAACCCTTTACCTTTTAGTTGTGGATAGTTAGAACAACTTGATTCAATGTGGTGTTTTATTATGGCTGAGTTTAAGTGTATCATCTTTCTATTTTTTATTTGTTTCATATTTTATTTAGTCCATCCTTTTGTTGAAGTTTTATGAATTAAAAAAAATATGAGACACGATCACCATGTAGTTTCAAACTTGTAATCTTCTTGCCTTAGCCTCCTAAGTGCTGGGACTGCGGGCATGTGCCATGTGTGGTCTGACTTAATCAAGGCTTTTTAAAAAGCTGACAACTTTTAATCTTCCCTGTCAATGTATTCACTAAAGCTGTCGCCTTTGTTATTGGAATTGTTACTTTCATATTTACAGTATGTATCTTTAACTCCAGAATGTGCACTTTCATCTACCTGCCTGCTTTTCTGCTGTTAGTGTAACACATTTTAATCTTTTTTTTGAAGCACCACAAAAATCTTTTTATTATGCTTGCTTAGGTGGTTAGTTATCTTTTAAAGAGATGTAAATACTAAGAATAATGTTTTCATATTTACCAGTGTACTTAACATTTTTATTGTTCTTTATTCCTTTTCATGGCTCAAAATATCAATCTGGTATCAAATTCTCTGCATTTGAAGATTTTAATGGTCTTGTTAGTACAGGTTTGCTGATGATAATTCTATAAACTTTTGTTTATTTGAAAAAGTCTTCATTTTTCTTTGTGATGCATTTTCTGCTTCTGAGTGCCTAGGCTTTTTCTGTATTGTTGATATAAAGTAATTTGATAGCTATGTGCTTAGTTTTTATCATGTTTTTATGATGCTCACTGCTCTCCTTAGTTGCAAGGGTTCCTTGTTATTTAAATAGTAAGCTACCTTTCTGGTCGATGTGATGACTTCTAATAGATTATGTTAGTGGTTTGTGGTTTTCTTTTTGAGCTGTTTTTTCCTATCAAGAAATTGATTTGTTCTGTCAGTGTTCTCAGATTTGTGAACGTAAAATTATTTGTTTCCTTATTCATGCTTTATGGTCCCTGCTGCTGATGGGTTCTTTCTCCCCTCATATAGGTCATTTCCACATTCTTTTTTTCTTTCTGTCAATCAATATATTTGGAGGTGGAACAATTTATTCATCTTTTCAAATAACAAACTTTTTCATTAATATTTCTATATTATTTCTTTACTTGCAGTTTGAATATTATGTAACTCCTTTGCCAAAGTCCTATGGAGAATATTGCTTTTTTTTTTCTTGTTTTTTTTAGGATGCAAGAAAGAGAAGTTTCCCTACAACTTTTAGTGCCATGGCTTGTTGCTGGCATATCATAGTCTTTAGAAAGCTGCCTCTGTGTTTTCCAGCGTTTCTAGCTATAATCAGTGAGAGAGCTTGGCTGTATAAAGGGTTAATCTTGCTTGCCATTATGGAGCTTTCCCCACCCTCTTAAAAGTTCAGTTCAGAATTTGTTCTTTCATGCCCCTTAGTGCATAAGCGATTTTTCCAGACAGCCATAGTTGGTAGCACAGCAGTGACCCTAGTGCGTGTTTAAGATGGCTGACAACTCTCCAGCTGGTTTCAATCAGTGCAGCCACAGCGATGGATTGTCCTGCGTACAGGCAATGCCATAGGACTTTTTACATAGCTTCTGAGTAGAACAAGTTTGTAAACCCCCCTCCACCACCACCACCACCACAATCTCTCATGAGGAGCTCTGCATTTATTATGGATTCTAGAAAATTCTCCATGTGAGAGTTCTTATTTGTGAGGCATGAGTCATACAGTTCGAATTCCAGACATTTTCATAGCTTCAAACTCAGGCTTTTGTAAGTGAGGGAGATAAAGAGAAGTAGAGACCATAGAGAGCCAGTAACCATGGAAGAGGTAATGATGTCATGTTTCAGAGAAGAACTGTTCTCATTAACTGGGAAATGGGCATATGAAAGCAATAGCCTGATGTCCATTATACTGAGGCTTCCTTGGTGACAAACTGTTCATCGCTGCCTTTACCCTCATAACAGTGTGGCATTTATGAACAGTTAGATTTGCATCAGTAGAAGCCAGGGAGGAGTTAATTGACTCTCCTTCCTGCCTCTTATTACTGCAGTCTTCTCTCTCCTTTTTTACATCAAGAAAATGACCTGCAAAAAAAACACAGAAAAAAAATGTTCCTTACCCAAAGGGGAATTGTTTGGAGGAATCTGAGCAATTAGAATGGGTGACTTCCTGTTTTTAAGGTAATCATGCAGTGTCAGAGCTAATGCAGAGAAGGACATTGTCAGTAACAAGTAAAGACTTGTTAGATGAAGCAGGCTGTGGTCTGCTCCATGGCCTCTCCTTCCTCCAGCTCTCCAGTAATAGCCATTGGCCCCAAAGAGAGACAGGCAGAAGGGCTGAAACCCTCCTGGACCAGAATCTGTCTCCCCAGCCCTTCCATTGGCAAGCTATTTTCAGTCTTTTTGTAACTATCTAAGTAGTTATAGAAAAAGAAATAAAAACATTATTGAATGTTTTTTCAAGATCCATGAAAACTTTCTACAGAATGAGCATTGGGGAATAAACATGCCTGTAGAAAGTCATACTGTTAGGCTTGTGAACTTGACATGGTCTTAGACAGTCTCTGGATCTAGTTTCAGACTTTGGTAAAGTAGGGAAGGCAGTCTATTTGACAGAGCCAACAGTGAATGGAAATCATTAAGTGGTGATGATTGTCAGGCTGCGTGATATGTGCACTGCAATGGACGAGTTTCCTGACTCTCACAACAGACTGCAGTACACACACAATCCATACTACTTCACGCATTTTTTTATCTTGAGGCAGGGTCTCTTTATATAGTCCAGACTTGCTTTGATTCACTAGCCCAAGTTGACCTTGAACTTATGACAATTCTCCTGCCTCAGCTTCCCCAGTGATGGGTTATAGTTACATGCCACCATTCCTGGATTTCATATTGTCTCTTGCTGAGGGAAAACTGAAGGTTAGAAAAGTTTCCTGATTTGCCAAAGTCCGTTTTATGCTGGAAGTGAATAAATTCTGACTTCAGACCTTTATATATTATAATTATTCAGTAATAGAGGTCAACCAGAGCCCTTATTCAGATCATGTGGTAGTGGCTTCCCAGAGCTCTGTGTTTCAGTCATGTTGAGGCAATGATAGCTGTGTGCACTAGAATAGCCCTGAATTGACTGCTTTTGGCTGTCATGGACAGAGTGACAAAGGTACCATGTGCCCAGCTGCTTCCTGAGGACCCTCCCACCTTACAATGAACCAATATTGGTTCAGTTGTATAGCCTGGATGGCTGTTGACAGGCCTGTTTTTCTGAGATGCTGAAGGCTCCATGAAGCATTGTACTTTGTGCTTTTTCCTTCTTTCTCTTCCACTTGTTTTTGTTTTGTTTGATTTGTTTTTACTGAAATTGTCTCCAGAAAGGGAACTGCTCAGAACTCAGCACTGTGAAGAGGGGTGGAAGTAGAAATTGTGTTGTTATATATAATAATAATTGAAACAAAACAGCAAACACAAGAATGATGCTAACACCTGCCAGTGGGTTAGACTGTCTGCTGCTGCTGCTGCAAATCAAATACTCACTTTTCAGAGAAAAATGTCTTTTGAGATATGACTGACATTGTAACAGGACTTAATGGGTGATTATACATGAAAAATGACACTAATTTAATATTATTCCAGCAGTAGCTCTGCTAATTTATAGAAAAATAAACGTGATGTGACTCAAAGTAAGAATTATTAGATAGGACTGGTGGTGTAACTCAGTGGTGGAAACCTTAACTTGGGTTTAATCTCTAGCATGTGCATGCATGTGTGGGTGTACACAATCACACACACACACACACACACACACACACACACACACTCACTCACTCACTCACTCATACAATTACTAGTGCCTAGCTGGACATAGACCTTTGTGTTATGGAGAAAAATGATACTGCACAAAGTCGCATAAACACGGAACTATACAAATATGGGCACCCACATTGGTAGAAGATCTGTCCATTATTTCCTAATCCTAGATTTTCAGAACACGATCATTTAAATGCAACATTCTGCTAACCTTTATGTTCTATTTTCTGATTACTCTGACCTGGAAATGATTTTACTCATTAACAACACTGAAATGCTAAGGAAACTCCAGTGCTCTCTGGGAACACCCATATGCACACAACAAAACAGAGTAGCCAGGGCAGCTTGTGACTCCCCTGCCTCAGCACTGACTTGAAACTGTGACCCCAAGAACCAAAGTTTCCTCTTCACAGCTTGAAGCCGGGGGTGGGGGGTGGGAGGTGGGAGGAGGGAGGACAGGAGAATCTGAGGTTGATATGTAAAATGAATAGAAAAATCTCTTAATGAAAATTAAAAAAAAAAAAAAGAAGAAGAAGAAATGGGGATGCAAAGAAGAGCTCCAGGGTCTCATCCTCTGGTGCTCCCCTGGTGAAGTTCTTGGTCAACTATAGATCTAGCATTTAAAAAACAGTGAAAGTTACTAAAATAAGTCATGGTTAAGAAAAAAAATGGTAGTTCAACCTTAGACCTCAGTAAATCATAATAAAATGGTGCTGATTAATGGATGGAGGAATTATTTGTCTTATCTGAAACAGGAGGAAAAGGAGGATGAGAAGACATGTTCTCTAATTCCACAGAGAACAGTGAAACGCTGACTTCGGTGCTAGCCACATTCAGGCCAGAGTATCTTAGCTGGGCCCACACAATGTTCATTTAAAACTAGAATGAATTCACCAGTGCTTCTTAAATGTTAATATGGATCTGAATGACATATAGGTTTATTAAATAGTCAGGACCCCAGGTGCACTGAGACTTTGATTATCAGGTGTGCGTTGAGGCCCAGGAATCTACTTTTACAACACTTTTTCTGCAGTGTTGATGGAAACCATGTGATAACAATAGAAATGATAAAATGTTGTGGGAACTCTTGAAATCCTCAACATCAATCATCACTCTACCAGGGATCATGTTGGAAAGCATAAACAAAAAATTTATTGTCCTTTATATAAATTGTAATCAGCTAGCTGCTTTAAAACTTAGAATCCAAAATGGACAAATAGTGAATCATACTGGTGCTTGCTTCTCGTTCACACAGAAGTTTATGTTTTGCTCATATTAAAAATGCACTCTCATGGGGTCTCTGCTACCTCCATGATCACTCTAGGACTCAGAATGATGGGATGAGATGCAGGCTAATGGGGGCTGTCTATCTTTAACCCATGATAACCAATCCCATTTATGTGTTGGCATTCAGATGTTGAAAAAGAAGAGAGGCTTAAAAATCACAAATAGGCTTGACTAGGCACCCTCCCTATCCATATGCTAAAGTCACAGTCCCCAGTGCTTAAGACTGTGACTGTATTTGAGAATATGAGTGTCCTCATTAGGTTTTTGTCAACTTGACACAATCTAGAGTCATTTGGGAGAGGGAACCTCAAGTGAAAAAAAATTGGCCACTGGGCAAGCCTATGGGGCATTTTCTTGATTAATGACTCATGTGGAAGGGCCTAGCCCACTGTGGGTGGTAGCCACCCCTGAGCACATGGTCCTGGGTGGTGTAAAAAAGCAGGCAGAGTTGTAAGATCTCAGGATCTGGTTACTGGCACTAGGGATCACCAGAGGAAAATCCTGGGGGATGATAGGTTTTCAGACAGAAGCAGGGAGCATGCAAGGTTAAGGAAACAAGAGTTTCCTTACAAATGAAAAGCCAGTGCTGTGGCCATGGTGCACCACACCACGAGGTGGAATGAGGGTGTTCAAATACCAGTGAGTACATGAATCAGTGCCCTGTTTTAAGTAGGAACCCAAAAATCTCCTAGGAGACAGACAATCCAAGATAAGAAACAATGGAACAACTCTGCCTGGATGGACTAGGGATCTGCTGCTTGATGTGTACATAAACCAACAAACTTCTAATACATTCAATGAAAAAAAAGGCATCTCTAGCTATAAACAAACTGAAGATTATGACAGGGATCCTGGGATGTCAGTATAGACACTGGTAATATAAAAGATAGAAACTGTTTCCATGTGCTAGTATAAAAGTTTGCAGTGCCTGAGTGATATCTACTGCAGGTCAGACCACTCTGAAGTTCATACTTAAATATAAAATAACAAGAAAGAAAGCAGGCAGAGCAATTCATAAAGAACAAGCCAGGATGAGGCCAACAAGCCATGGCCTCTGCTTCAGTTCCTGCCTCCAGCTTCCTGCCTTGGGTTCCTGTCGATGTGATGTGGAAACATAAGCTGCAATAAACCTTTTCCTCCACCAACTGTTTTTAGTCATGACGTTTTATCACAGCACCAGAAACCCTAGGGCAGTGGCCTTACACAGTGAAGTGATAATGAGGTCCTGGGGTGGGAGTCAGTCTGGCTAATGCCCTTATAAGAAGAAAACCCCGAAGCACATTGAAACACCTAAGGTACAGGTGTGCAGAAGAAAGGTGACAGCAGAAAGTGGCCATCTCCGAGCTGCAGAGAGGCCTCGGGAGCAAGCAGGGGCTTGTGCCTGCAGAGAAAGCTAACAGAAAATATGCTTCTGTTGTTTGAGGCACTTTGACCGTGGTATCCTGTTAGGACAGCCTGAGATTAATACAGTATGGATCTACTGGCATCATTGGAAGTGGTCCATAGTATTTTCATCTGTTAAGTAAGA